>NC_041385.1:26512900-26554497 GCF_002162155.2 Triticum dicoccoides
CCTTTTCAGAGTTCATTTCAAATGCTTTTCAATTTCATGGTCTTATAGCTCAAAATAATCAGTAAATGCATGAAAAATAACAAATGAAGTCAGAAAGGGATGTAAATTGATGATGTGGCTTTGAATGGTGCATTTTGAACACATAAAAACAAGGGGGTTCAAAGAAGTTCAAAAAAATGAAATCCCTTTGTAACAGACGAGTTTCTGTATGAAACCCTGATACTTCGAAGGAGATTGTATGTTTTGTACACGAAGTGCATCCAGTTTTTGCCGTAAGCCTCTCTACTTTCTTGGACATGCTATGTGGGTGAAATGACGATACCATGCCAACTTGGAACCTTTTCAGAGTTCATTTCAAATGCTTTTCAATTTCATGGTCTTATAGCTCAAAATAATCAGTAAATGCATGAAAAATAACAAATGAAGTCTGAAAGGGTGGTAAATGGATGATGTGGCTTTGAATGGTGCATTTTGAACACAAAAAAACAAGGGGGTTCAAATAAGTTAAAAAAATGAAATCCCTTTGTAACAGACGAGTCCCCGTATGAAACCGTGATACTTTGAAGGAGATTGTCTGTTTTGTACATGAAGTGCATCCAGTTTTTGCCGTAAGCCTCTCTACTTTCTTGCACATGCTATGTGGGTGAAATGATGATGCCATGCCAACTTGGAACTTTTTCGGAGTTCATTTCAAATGCTTTTCAATTTCATGGTCTTATAGCTCAAAATAATCAGTAAATGGATGAAAAATAACAAATGAATCAGAAACAAAATAAAAATAAATAAATAAGTAATTTGAAACAAAATAATATAAACTTTAATAAAATAGATAAGTGGAAACAAAAAAACCTTAATAACATGAATAAAATTTATGAAACTAAAATTATCTAAGTATTTTCTGTTCAAAACATTATGAGCAACTTCTAGTATTATTGAAACTAAAATTATCAGAGTATTTTTTGTTCAAAACATTATAAGCAAATTCTAGTATTATTGAATCTAAAATTATATAAAATTGATGCAACTAAAATTATCAAAGTATTTTCTGTTCAAAATCATTAAAAGCAAAAATAATTTTCATAAAGAACTTTTTTTGTTAGAAACTTTAATAGCAAAAAGAATTATCATAAAATAAAATTAATAAGTAATTATAAACAAAATAAAATAAAATAAATAAGTATTTTGTTGTAAGTAGAAACAAAACAAAATAAATAAAGCAAAAAAGAAAACAAAAAAACTAGGAAAAAAATAAAAAAATTGCCACCAACTGGGCCACCACGGTCTGAATACGACTAGAAACCCATCTATGGGCCTGGATTCAGGCCCGCAGTAGGCCGAGAAGGCCCATCAGGCAAAGCAGTAGCAAGTTGGCCCGTAATCCTGCAGTGGAGAGGAGCTCGAGAGGCGTGCGGCAGTGGGGCTTATAAACCACTGTGCGCCCCTCTCAACTAGCGAGGTGGGACTGAACTTTAGCCGCGACGCGGGCAGCACAGAGGTCTTTGGTCCCGGTTGGTGGCACCAACCGGGACTAAAGGGGGTGCATTGGTATCGGTTCGTGGCACCAACCGGTACCAATTCCCACCCTTTAGTCCCGGTTGGTGCCACCAACCGGAACCAAAGGCCTTTGCTTCCCGCCCTTTGGGCTGCTGAAAAGAGACCTTTGGTACCGGTTGGTGCCACCAACCGAGACTAAAGGGGGGCATTGGTACCGGTTGGTGCCACGAACCGGTACCAATGCCTTGGGTATATAATTAGCACTTGTGACAAATTTATTTCAGTTCGTCTTCCCTGCCCCATGCCCCAGCACTGCACCTCGTTGCCGTCGCCATCGCCGTCGTCGCCTCTGCCCCGCGCCCGAGTTCCTGCCCGCGGACCGCGCCCGAGCGCCGGCGCCCTCGCCGTTCGACGCCGTCGCCACGTCGTCCCTGCCTCCGACGCTGTCGCCGGCGCCGTGCCGCACCGGTCCCTGCCCCGCGCCCGAGCCCCTTCCCACAGCACGCCCCCGCGTGCCGGCGCCCTCGCCGCCCCCGCCGTCGCTGTCCAGTGCCGCCCCTGGTAAATTTTTACTTGGTTAATTATGTTTTTTTAATTTTTATTAGATTTTTTACATGTTTTTAGATTTTCATATATGTATGTATGTATTTTTAGATATATGTATTTTTTATGTATGTATGTATTTTTTTACATGTTTTTTGTATGCATGTATGTATTTTTTCAATTGTAATTAATGATGTTTTAAAGTATACATATATGCAAGTTAGAATTTTAGAATAGTTGTATCTATATATGTTTTGTGATTTAGTACATTTTAGGTTAGTTTAATTTTTAGAAATTTTTTAAATATCTAGCTAGGAAAGGAAGAAGAAGAAAAAGAATGAGAGGAGAAAAAGGAAAATAAGAAGAGGAAGAAAGGAGAATAAGAGGAGAGGAAGAAGAGCAGAAATAAATAAGAAGAGGAAAAAAGAAGAAAAATAAGAGGAGAAGAAGAAAGGAATAGAGGAGAAAGAAGAAAAAAATAGAAAATTTCTATTTTTTTCTTCTTTCTCCTCTATTCCTTTCTTCTTCTCCTTTTTTTTCTTCTTTTTTTCTTCGATTGCTTCTCTTCTATTCCTTTCTTCTTCTGCTCTTTTTATTTCTTCTTTTGTCTTCTTATTTTTTATCGGGTATGTCGTTGTCGATATACCCCCTCCCGAGAACTTCAACACGAGGGGGGGGGGTATCGATATACCCCCTCCCCGAGAACATTATTTTCCCATGTATATGTATGTCGCGTCGTTGTCGATATAACCCCCTCCCGGATAACTTCGGCATGAGGGGTGGTCGATATATATACCTCCTCTCGACTGTGATAACTTATACCACGGGAGCACCCCCCTCGGCCCTCTCGCTCGACCAAAACTCTCGAGGATACCCAAACCCTAGAGAAAAAACGATGTTAATCTCCTACCCCCTCCCGCCACGCCCCTACTCGACAAACTCTCTCGAGGCCACCCAAATTTACCAAGTTAAAAGAGCGTTGTCGTCGAGGCCACCCCAAACCCTTGAAGCATTGTGTCGAGACCACCCCAAACCCTTGAAGCGTTGTCTAGGCCACCCCCAACCCTAGAGAAGCAGCGTCGAGGCCACTAATATGATTCCTTATTGTGATTAGCTAGCTAGTTCTACGTTTGCCACTAATATATATCCATCTATACCATGTTTGAATAATAATTGACATGTTGTAAATATTTGCAGAAACTATGGAGCACTCCCGAGATGAAGCAACAGAAGCGATTATGGGGGAGATAATTGCACAAGTGCTGTCGTTGCGTCGTTTATCAACGACCCCGATGGTCAGGAAGGACGGGGTGAAGAAGAGGGCTATGTTCATGATGGCTCCGGTGACCCATTAATGCCGGTACAAGAAGAGGGCTATGTTCATGATGACTCCGGTGACCCAATGGAGGTACAAGAAGGAGACCGTGATGACGGCTCCGGTGACCGAACCGAGTCCGACCAGGTATATATATATTAGTTCAGCCCGTGTTGACTAGTTAATTGATGCGTTCATTGTTTTCATATATACACATATTAATTAACTCTCGTCTTTCTTCTTTTTTCTCTAGCCCTCTGGATCGAGCTCAACTTCGGTAAAGAAACGAGGCTCGAAGAAAAAGTTGCGCTCGGAGGCAAGCCGATTGAACCCATCCAGACAAGGGATGCATTTCGTGCTCAGTGCGGGGTTCTTGTTAGGGACAAGATCCCAATCAGTATCCAGCAATGGTTAAAGCCTAAGAAGGAAGACCCTGAGGTGCCGACGTCATATGTCTCCGATATGAAGAAAGAAGATCTTTGGACAACGCTTAAGGCAAATTTCACCCTACCGCCAGAGGAGGATCCGAAAAAGCCAGTTAAAGAGGAATTGATCAAGTCTCATGCTCTTAAGAAGATGGCAGAACTATTCAGGAGGTGGAAGCATGAGCTAAAAACGTTTGTCGACAAAGAAGAGACACCAGAATTCACCGGCCGGTTTGAGAAGATCAGAGATCAATGGCCCGCATTTGTGGCTCACAAGACATCAGAAAAGAGTAAGAAGATGTCAGCGACAAACAAGATTAATGCTGCGAAGAAGAAGCATCACCATCGCACGGGGTCAGGTGGTTACCTCAACGCCCGACCTTTGTGGGACAAGGCTGAGAATGACCTGATTGCTAAAGGGGTTGAACCAGAGATATTGAAATGGCCAGACCATTGCCGAACTTGGTTCTTCGGGGCTGGCGGAACCTTGGACCCTGTATCAAGGAAGTGTGTTTGGACGGAAGAGCAACTGCGAATACCCGTGGAGGCTTCAGGAGTATATCGAGAAAGCGCAGGAAGGGACGTTCGTTCCAGACAGAGAGAACGACGAGCTCACAATGGCCCTTGGGAATCCTGAGCACCCTGGACGGACACGAGGCACGTCAGGCTCCCTTCCGTGGAAGGCTGGGTTTCCGGACACAGGGGGTTACAAAACCCAGGAGAGGAGGAAGAAAGTGGAACATAGCCAACTGCAGGCGTTGCACAAAAGGGTACAAGGGCTAGAGGAACGAGAAGCAGATCGCAGCAAACGACCTGCCGAAGCTTCCCCTGAAGCTACCCCGCCATCTCAACGGAGAAGCAGCATGGCTTCCACCGAGCAGACTCAGCAGCTGGAGCCTGTCTTCATGGGCTACCCCGTGGATGCTATCACAGAGACTCAACATTGCCACCTGATGACGCGATGGATGACAACGAAAGTGAAGGCGACTGTTGGCTTAGTTATAGCTAATGAACCTGGCTCAACCAACCACGGCCAGCTGATTCCAGAAGGATATGCTAGGGTGATGGTGGATCAAATAACGGACGGATTTGAGGACCTTCCGAACTAGACGCCTCCTCCTCCTCCGGCGAGTCAGGGCACTCCGCCTCCTCCTCCGCCTCCTCCGGCGAGTGATCAGGGCACTCAGCCTCCTACTCCGGCGCGTGGCGGCACTCCGCCTCCTTCTCCGCCTGCGTCGGCACGCCCGAGCAGCCAGCTGCCTCCTCCTTCTCCGCCTCGTCAACAAGGGCGGAAGAGACCCGCCACCGCTCTGGCTCCTCCGGCGCGTCATCCTTCTCCTCCGCCTCGTAAGAAAGGAAAGACAGCCGCAGCCGCTCCGTCTGCTCCGGCGTCTAGCAGTACAACCAGAGGCAGGCAATATAGATACGGTCCTTCTCTGAAGACTCCAGAGAAGTTACCATACGAGAGGGGCCATGAGGAAAACGCGAAGATCGTGCAAGCCGAAGTGACCAACTTCTTTGAAGGGGTCAAAGCAAAGAAAAATCCACCTCCGGAGGAGAAGATAGATCCAGTAAAAGTGAAGCGTACTCTGGCTGCCCTGACGAAACAACCAAAGTCTCCGGTGAAAGACAACTATGAGCGCATTCTTACAAAGTCATTTACCGAAGCGGAGCGGTTGGGAAGTACTATCAGTGCTCAAAGGTTAGCAGAACGACGAGCTGGGAAAAAAGTTGCCCAGCTCGGCGAACAAGCGAACCAATCGGTGCCCCCGCTCCAGGTGTCTAGCATCGTCGAGAATCATCCGGGCGGGATGGTGCCCGGTTATAACGATCTCGGAGATTACCTGCCCGACAATGCACATTTTGATTTCTTGGAGGTGGACGAACACAGATACGTGTACGGGAAGCCTCTCGTCAAAGATCAAAAATCTCTAACAACGATGATGCGAAGATTCCATGATTGGTATATGAAAACCTGCAGAGAGTCTGAGGGGAGGAATATTTTGACGCTCAGAGTTAAAGAGGAGCCTGACCTTGTTGGAATCGATCTGTTGAATGTTCCATTTGAGGAGTTCTTCGAGTTTTTCAATCTAAAGGCCCTCGATAAGTTAATGATCACTTGCTACTGCCTGTAAGTAGTACTACTTCTGTCATTAAGTCTCTATATATAGGTCAGCTCTTTCATTGCATGTATTTTTAATTATTCTCACTATATTGTGCAGATTGAAGATCGCCGAAAGACAAATCGGTGATATTGGGTTCATTAACACAAATATCATAGATGCATATATGGTTAAATTTCAGGCCAAAGATATCGATGCCAAGCTGCTACAATCGTTTATGTTAAATCAAAACAAAGCTATAATACTCTTCCCTTACAACTTCGAGTGAGTGTTACTGTCTTGTGCATATTCGGTTTCCCTTATTAGTCGAGGTTATAGTAATGTACTTGATGAGTTATGCATGCATGCGCAGCTTCCACTATATTCTCCTAGAGATTAAGCTTGAGCAGAGACTAGTAACCGTCTTAGACTCGAGACGAAAAGATCCCAAGAAGTTCGCGGACATGACTAAAATCCTATAGAAGTAAGTTAAATCAATCATTATCGCACCATATCGCAACTTAAATTTGTTCATTTCCTGATATCAAGTAATTGTTTTCTTTGTCTGGCAGGGTTTGGAGTAAATTCACCTCAAAAACTCCGGGACTGCCGAAGAAGCTGCAATTTAGACACTCGAAAGTAAGTACTATAGTAGCATATATGTTCCACGCATCTCCTAGTGATTCAAGCACTAGTTTCATCAATACCATTTAGCATGCTTGCTAATTATCAGTTTGATTGACCTCTATTTCCTGTAAAGTGGTTGTGGCAGGAAGAAGGGACTAATTACTGTGGATACTACATTTGTGAGTCCATCCGCCACACGACCTGTGAGCGGGGCTACTCCGAGAAACAATATGAAGTGCTTAAATAATTATATTCACAATTTTATTTTATTACCATCATTTGTGTTCAATATCATTTATTCATATATATGTATTGGCCCCCTTCTTCAAATTAGATATTTCGGATGCGGGATGAACTCCTAGCACCAGATCGTATGCGAGGAATTCAAGAGGAATTGGCGGCGTTCTTTCTTGACCACGTGATCGCTAAAGACAGAGAATACTATGTGGACCGTGATGCGTTCAATTTTAATTAGGAGATATTATTGTAAAAGATACTTATATTGTATATATGTAGCCAGTAGCGTCGAATAGATATACGAGAACTTGTTGTTTGACCAATCTCTCAGAGAAGGAGAGGTGGTCGATATCACTTCTCTTTGTATGCATCTGTTCATGACGATCTTCTGTTTCCTTCATTTGCTTAACTAGCTAGCGTGTCTAGTCCTCTCTATACGTATAGTACATAGCGTCGACCAAGCACGGAGATAAGAAAGGACACTTCTCTCTATTAATTAGCTAGCTAACACAATATGTGAAACACCTAAATTAACCCCCCAAAACCCCCAAACCCTCCCCCCTTTAAAAAAACAAAAACCCCAGCACCTGAGATGCTGACGCGTGGATGCCTATTGGTGCCGGTTGGTGCCACCAACCGGGACCAAAGGGCCTCCTGCCTAGGCTCACCGCACGGCCACGTGGAGGTCCATCTGTCCCGGTTTATGCAAGAACCGGGACTAAAGGTTTAGGGCATTAGTACCGACACTTTAGTCCCGGTTCAAAAACCGGGACAAATGGCCCTCACGAACCGGGACAATAGGTCCTTTTTCTACTAGTGGTACACGGGAATTTCATCTAGTCACTTTCATCATGTTGGCTTAATCCGTGTCCAGTACTTTGATAATTTGATATGTGGGTGGAATGGTGCTTAGCTGCTGTTCTTACTTGAAAAAACCTCCTACTTATGATTAACCCTCTCGCAAGTATCCGCAACTACGAGAAAAGTATTAAGAATAAATTCTAACCATAGCATTAAACTTTTGGATCCAATCGGTCCCTTACGGAATAGCGCATAAACTGGGGTTTAAGCTTCTGTCACTCTCACAACCCACCATATAATAACTACTCCACAATGCATTCACTTAGGCCCAAATATGGTGAAGTGTCATGTAGTCGACGTTTACATGACACCACTAAGAGAATGACAACATACATATTATCACAATATCGAACACATATCAAGTTCACATGATTACTTGCAACATGATTTCTCCCGTGACCTCAAGAACAAAAGTAACTACTAACAAATGATAATCATGCTCAAGATCAGAGGGGTATTAAATAGCATAATGAATCTGAACATACAATCTTCCACCTAATAAACCATATAGTAATCAACTACAAGATGTAATCAACACTACTAGTCACCCACAAGCACCAATCTATAGTTTTGATACAAAGATTGAACACAAGAGAGGAACTAGGGTTTGAGAGGAGTTGGTGCTGTGAAGATGTTGATGAAGATAGCCCTCCCAAAGCTGGGAGAGTTGTTGGTGATGATTATGATGATGATGATTTCCCCCTCCGGGAGGGAAGTTCCCCCGGCGAAATCGCTCCACCGGAGCACAAAAGTGTTCCTGCCCAAGTTCCGCCTCGAGGCGATGGCGCTTCGTCCCGAATGTCCTATTCTGATTTTTTTTCTAGGTCAAAATGACTGATATACCAGAAGATGGGCACCGGAGGTGGGCTGAGGAGGGCAGCACCCACCAGGGCGCGCCTGGGCCTCCTGGCACGCCCAGGTGGGTTGTGCCCACCTGGTAGCCCTCCTCTGGCACTTATTTGCTCCAATATTTATTAAATATTCTATAAAAAAATCCTTGGGAAGTTTCAGCTCATTTGGAGTTGTGCAGAATAGGTAGCTTCATGTAGCTTTTTCAGGTCCAGATTTCCAGCTGCCGGAATTCTCCCCCTTGGTGCGCACCTTGCATATTTGAGTGAAAAGGCATTATAATTACTCCAAAAAGCATTATTATATAATAAAACAACATAAATAATAGTAGGAAAACATGATGCAAAATGGATGTATCAGTCCATACTTTGTTCTGATACATGGATCCTATCTCAAATTTCAAGGCCTCAAGCCATTTATCAGAATTTGGGCTCATCATAGCTTCTTCGTAGTTCGGAGGTTCGTCATGGTCAAGTAACATGACATCCAGAACAGGATTACTGTACCACTCTGGTGCGGATTGTGCTCTGCCAGACCTACGAGGTTCTGTAGCAACTTGATCTGTAGTTTCATGATTTTTATCATTAGCTTACTCTCCAGTGAGTGTAGGCATCACGGGAACCAATTTCTCGGATGAGCTATTTTGCAAATTGAGAGCAGGTACAATTACCTCATCAAGTTCTACTTTCCTCCCACTCACTTCTTTCATGAGAAACTCCTTTTCTAGAAAGGTTCCATTCTTAGCAACAAAAATCTTGCCTTCGGACTTGTGGTACAAGGTTTACCCAATTTTTTCCTTAGGATATCCTATGAAGAAACACTTCTCTGATTTGGGTTCGAGCTTATCGGGCTGAAGTCTTTTGAAATAAGCATTGCATCCCCAAACTTTAAGAAACGATAGCTTAGGTTTGTTGCCAAACCACAGTTCATACGGTGTCGTCTCAACGGACTTTGACGGTGCCTTGTTTAAAGTGAATGTAGCTATCTCTAATGAATAACCCCAAAACGATAGTGGTTAATCAATAAGAGACATCATACATCGCACCATATCCAATAAAGTGCAGTTACGACGTTCGGACACACAATTACGTTGTGGTGTTCCACGTGGCATGAGTTGTGAAACTATTCCACATTGTTTTAAATGAAGGCCAAACTCGTAACTCAAATATTCTCCTCCATGATGAGATCGTAGAAACTTTATTTTCTTGTTACAATGATTCTCCAATTCACTCTGAAATTCTTTGAACTTTTCAAATGTTTCAGACTTGTGTTTCATTAAGTAGATATACCCATATCTGCTCAAATCATCTGTGAAGGTCAGAAAATAATGATACCTGCCATGAGCATCAACACTCATCGGACTACATACATTGGTGTGTATTTTTTCCAATAAGTCCCTAGCTCGTTCCATTGTTCCGGAGAATGGAGTTTTAGTCATCTTGCCCATAAGGCACAGTTCGCAAGTATCAAGTGATTCATAATCAAGTGATTCCAAAAGTCCATCTTTATGGAGTTTCTTCATGCGCTTTACACCGATATGACCCAAACGGCAGTGCAACAAATACGTTGCACTATCATTATCAACTTTGCATCTTTTGGCATCAATATTATGAATATGTGTATCATCACGATCAAGATTCAACAGAAATAGACCACTTTTCAAGGGTGCATGACCATAAAATATATTACTCATATAAATAGAACAACCATTATTCTCTGATTTAAATGAATAACCGTCTCACAATAAACAAGATCCAGATATAATATTCATTCTCAACGCTGGCACCAAATAACAATTATTCAGGTCTAAAACTAATCCCGAAAGTAGATGTAGAGGTAATGTTGGGGATATAACTATTGGGTATGACCCGCCCAAGAGGGGCCAAGTCATACCACTGGCGGTTCATAATGAAAAGGCCCGAGAAGATGTTGAAGATGGCGGTTCATGAAGCAAGCTCACTGAAGGCCCATGACTCGGAGGCGACTTGAGGCCCACGGGCATAAACCGCCATATGTGTAACTTGTATGTTAAGAAGGTTTAGTTTGGTCACAGAGCCGGACACATTGTGTATGAGCCGGTCGGGACTCTATAAACCGTCGGGCATCAGCCTATGTATATAAAGGGGGGATCTGGTGGCGGGTTAAAGCAAGCAACAACAAGTCGAGAACTAGGTCAAGCATATGCTCTCCCTAGTAATCGAAACCCAAGCAATACAACCTAAAGTAGGAGTAGGCCTTTACCTCGTTGCGAGGGGCCGAACCTGGGTAAAACTCTTTGTGTCCCTTGTCCCGTTTAACCCCTTCAAGCTAACTACGTTGCGATGGCTCCACACTTAAGTCCTCATGCTAGGGCATCTACCGTGACAATTCCACGACAGTTGGCACCCACCGTGGGGCCAGCGCACGGCAGTTTCGAGTTCTTGAAGGGCAGCTTCGCAGGGCTGAAGGTATACGCTATGGGCCGGATGACTAAAAGTTGTCACAGCAAGGTCTACATCGACGATGCAGGCTGGGGCCCCGAGCTGGCTCAATCAAGTACGGGTATTGGGTCCCCTTTTGCGGAATTCATGTCTTCATCGACAAGATTGGTGAGTCAGAAGCTGAGCCGGACACCTGCGTCGACCTCGTCGAGGCGGCTCAGCGCGCGTAACCCGCCAAGTTTGAAGCTTCCCCAAAGCATGTCTTTGTTGGTTTTACTCAAGGAGTAGATCTGGAAGGAGGATCCGAGTCCAGTGGAGGGACAGCCGTCTATTCAGGCGATGAGTCTTCAACCGGCGAGACCAACTCCATGCATCAAGTGCAGGATGGCAGGCTTGGCAGCTGTTCCGATGGTGACAGTATTCCGGACCCCTATGAGCCGCCCCGGGTTACAATCTTCATGGCTGGCACGCAACCAGGGTAGAATTCTTCAACTGCAGCAGCAATGATCTCCGGTTCAGCGACTGCTATGGCAGCTGGGGCAAGAAGGCCTGTGCGCCCACCGGCTCAAGTTTTATCTAAACTGTTGGAGGCTCTGGCAACGCTGCTAACTGCGGAGGTAACCCCGGTGAACCAAACACAACATAATTTGGACATTGCAAAGTTACGTGATGAGACAGCTCAAGCCAAGGAGGATCTAAACACTGAGAACACCTGGATGGCAACGGAGCGAACCGCCTTGGAGAGGGAGGCAAAACGGCTTCCAGCAGAAAATTTTCGCATGAGCTTGGACCGGAACGCATCAAACGTTGTCTTTAATAGAAGGCATGCGAGTCGTTTACCCCCGGTTTACGACGCGAGAAATCTTTTGAACACGCCTGGGGCAGGAACCAGTAACCCACCTGTTGTGGATCGGGCCGTTGAGGTGTCGGCGGCTGTGTCGGTGTCAAACCCAGCGGATCTCGGGTAGGGGTTCCCGAACTGAGCGTCTAAGGCTGATGGTAAGAGGAGGCGGGGGACACGATGTTTACCCAGGTTCGGGCCCTCTCTATGGAGGTAATACCCTACTTCCTGCTTGATTGATCTTGATGATATGAGTATTACAAGAGTTGATCTACCACGAGATCGTAGAGGCTAACCCTAGAAGCTAGCCTATGATTATGATTGTTGTTGTCCTATGGACTAAACCCTCCTGTTTATATAGACACCGGAGGGGTGCTACCTCTTGAGCATGTGTTGGTTTTTCCCTTGAAGAGGAAAGGGTGATGCAGCAAAGTAGCGTAAGTATTTCCCTCAGTTTTGAGAACCAAGGTATCAATCCACTAGGAGGCTCCTCACAAGTCCCACGCGCCTACACAAACAAGCAAGAACCTCGCAACGAACGCGATAAAGGGGTTGTCAATCCCTTCACGGAAACTTGCGAAAGTGAGATCTGATAGAGATAATATGATAAGATAAATATTTTTGGTATTTTTATGATATAGATTGGAAAAAAAGATGCAAATAAAAGTAGATGGAAAACTTGTATGATAAAAGATAGACCCGGGGGCCATAGGTTTCACTAGTGGCTTCTCTCAAGATAGCATAATTATTACGGTGGGTGAACAAATTACTGTCAAGCAATTGGTAGAAAAGTGCATAGTTATGAGAATATCTAGGCATGATCATGTATATAGGCATCACATCCGCAACCAGTAGACCGACTCCTGCCTGCATCTACTACTATTACTCCACACATTGACCGACTCCTGCCTGCATCTAGAGTATTAAGTTCATAAGAACAGAGTAACGCATTAAGCAAGATGATATGATGTAGAGGGATAAACTCATGCAATATGATATAAACCCCATCTTTTTATCCTCGATGGCAATAATACAATACGTGCATTGCTATCCCTGCTATCACTGGGAACGGACACC
Organism: Triticum dicoccoides; assembly: GCF_002162155.2. Taxonomy (NCBI): domain Eukaryota; kingdom Viridiplantae; phylum Streptophyta; class Magnoliopsida; order Poales; family Poaceae; genus Triticum; species Triticum dicoccoides. The sequence continues at coordinate 26,525,692 of NC_041385.1, forward strand.
GCAAGATTGAACCCAAAGCTAAGCACTTCTCCCATGGCAAGAAAGATCAATCTAGTAGGACAAACCAAACTGATAATTCGAAGAGACTTGCAAAGATAACCAATCATACATAAAAGAATTCAGAGGAGATTCAAATATTTCCCATAGATAAACTTGATCATGAACCCACAATTCATCGGATCTCGACAAACACACCGCAAAAGGAGTTACATCGAATAGATCTCCAAGAAGAGGAAGGAGAACATTCTATTGAGATTCAAAGAGAGAGAAGAAGCCATCTAGCTAATAACTATGGACCCGAAGGTCTATGGTAAACTACTCACAGCTCATCGGAGAGGCCTTGGTGGTGATGGAGAGGCCCTCCATGGTTGATTCCCCCTCCGGCGGAGCGCCGACGAAGGCTCCAAGATGGGATCTCACGGATACAAAAGGTTGCGGCGGTGGAAATAGTTTTTCGTGGTGCTCCTGGATGTTTTCGGGGTACATAGATGTATATAGGCGAAGGAAGTCGGTCAGGGGAGCCACGAGGGGCCCACGAGGCAGGGGGCACGCCCACCCTTACTGGGCGCGTCGGCCACCCTCGTGGCATCCTCGGCTACTTCTTGACGTCCACTCCAAGTCTCCTGGATTGCGTTTGTTCCAAAAAGATCGCTCCCGAAGGTTTCATTCTGTTTGTACTCCATTTGATATTCCTTTCCTTCGATATACTGAAATAGGCAAAAAAAACAACAATTCAGGCTGGGCCTCCGGTTAGTAGGTTAGTCCCAAAAATGATATGAAAGTGTAGAGTAAAGCTCATAAACATCCAAAACAGGTAATATAATAGCATGGAACAATTAAAAGTTATAGATACGTTGGAGACGTATCAAGCATCCCCAAGCTTAATTCCTGCTCGTCCTCGAGTAGGTAAATGTTAAAAACAGAATTTTTGATGTGGAATGCTACCTAGCATAATTCTCAATGTAATTTTCTTTATCATGGCATGATTGTTCAGATCCAAATGATTCAAGATAAAAGCTTATAAAACATAAAAATAGTAATAATTTGAATCATACTAGCAAATAATCATGTCCTATCAAAATAGCATAGCCAAAGAAAGCTCATCCCTACAAAATAATATAGTTAGGCCATGCTTTTTATGGCGCTTCAGCCTTTTCAATTCTTACGCAATACATGAGCGCAAGCCATGGACATAGCAATATGTGTGGTATATCGTGGTGGTTATGCAGACAAAGTGGGAGAAGATAGTCTCACATCAACTAGGCGTATCAACAGGCTATGGAGACGCCCATTAATAGATATCAATGTGAGTGAGTAGGGATTGCCATGCAACGGATGCACTAGAGCTATAAATATATGAAAGCTCAACAAAAGAAACTAAGTGGGTGTGCATCCAACTTGCTTGCTCACTAAGACCTAGGGCATTTTGAGGAAGCCCGTCATTGGAATATACAAGCCAAGTTCTATAATGAAAAATTCCCACTAGTATATGAAAATGACAACATAGGAGACTCTCTATCATGAAGATCATGGTGCTACTTTGAAGCACAAGTGTGGTAAAAGGATAGTAGCATTGTCCCATATCTCTTTTTCTCTCATTTTTTTATTTATTTATTTGGCCTTTCTTTTTCTTTTATATATATATGTCCTTTCTCTTTTTTTTGTAAAGTCCAAAGTCTCATCCTGACTTGTGGGGGAATCATAGTCTCCATCATTCTTTCCTCACTTGGGACAATCCTCTAATAATGAAGATCATCACACTTTTATTTACTTACAACTCAAGATTACAACTCGATACTTAGAACAAGATATGACTCTATATGAATGCCTCCGGCGGTGTATCGGGATATTCAATGATTCGAGAGTGACATGTATGAAAAATTATGAAGGTGGCCTTGTCACAAATACGATGTCAACTACATGATCATGCAAAAGCAATATGGCAATGATGGAGCGTGTCATAATAAACGGAACGGTGGAAAGTTGCATGGCAATATATCTTGGAATGGCTATGGAAATGCCATAATAGGTAGGTATGGTGGCTGTTTTGAGGAAGGTAAATAATGGGTTGATAATACCGGCGAAATTTGCGCGGCATAATAGAGGCACACATAAGGGTAAGTGTGCGTATATCCATGGACTCACATTAGTCATAAAGAACTCATATACTTATGGCAAAAATTTATTAGACGTCGAAGAAAAGTACTACTACGCATGCCCCTAGAGGGATATATTGGTAGGAAAAGACCATCGCTCGTCCCCGACTGCCACTCATAAGGAAAGCACTCAAAGAGCACCCCATGCAACAAATTTGTCACACAACTTTTACCATACGTGCATGCTACAGGACTTGCCAACTTCAACACAAGTATTTCTCAATTTCATAATTACCCAACTAGCATGACTCTAACATTATTACCTTTATATCTCAAAACAATTATCAAGCATCAAATTGATCATAGTTTTTAATGCACTTTCTATGATAGTTTTTATTAGACCCAACTTGGATGCTCATCATTCTAGGACCAAATTTATAACTATAGAAAATACCATGCTGTTCTAGAAGTCTCTCAAAATAATATAAGTGAAGAATGAGAGATCAACTATTTCTTCAAAATAAAGCCACTGCCGTGCTCTAGAAAATATAAGTGAAGCACATTGAGCAAAACTATCTAGCTCAAAAGATATAAGTGAAGCACATAGAGTATTCTAATAATTTCTAAATCATGTGGGTCTCTCCCAAAAGGTGTGTACAGCAAGGATGATTGTGGTAAACTAAAAATCAAAGACTCAAATCATACAAGACGCTCCAAGCAAAACACATATCATGTGGTACATAAAAATATAGCTCCAAGTAAAGTTACCGATAGACGAAGACGGAAGAGGGGATGCCTTCCGGGGCATCCCCAAGCTTAGGCTTTTGGTTGCCCTTGAATATCTTGGGGTGCGATGGGCATGCCCAAGCTTAGGATTTTTTCACTCCTTATTCCATAGTCCATCAAATCTTTACCCAAACTTGAAAACTTCACAACACAAAACTCAACAGGAAATCTCATAAGCTCCGTTAGTGCAAGAAAAAAACCCACCATATAAGGTACTGTAATGAACTCATTATTTATTTATATTGGTGTTAAACCTACTTTATTCCAACTTTTCTATGGTTCATACCCCCCGATACTAGCCATAGATTCATCAAAATAAGCAAACAACACACGAAAAACAGAATCTGTCAAAAACAGAACAGTCTGTAGCAATCTGTAACTTTCGAATACTTATGGAACCTTAAAAATACTACCAAAATAGGAAGTCCTAGGTAATTTGTCTATTTATCTACAGCAAAAAGAATCAACGCAAAAGCACGTTTCTGTGATTTATTGATTTGTTTCTCGTGCACGCAAAGTTTCTGTTTTTCAGCAGAATCAAATTAACTTTCACCCAAAGTTATGCTATAGGTTCAACTTGGCACAAACACTAACTAAAACATGAAAACACATCTAAACAGAACCTAGATGAAATATTTATTACTAAAAAGGAACAAAAAGAAAAGAACAAAAATAAAATTGGGTTGCCTCCCAACAAGCGCTATCGTTTAACGCCCCTAGCTAGGCATAAAAGCGAGAATAGATCTAAGTGTTGCCATCTTTGGCATTCAATTCATAAGTGGCTCGCATAATAGATTCATAAGGTAATTTACTTTTCTTTCTAGGAAACTGTTACATGCCTTTCCTCAACGGAAATTGGAATCTAATCTTCCCTTCCTTCATATCAATAATTGCACCAATCGTTCTAAGGAAAGGCCTACCAACAATAATAGGACACAAAAGATTGCAATCAATATGAAGAACGATAAAATCAACGGGTACATAATTCCTATTTGAGACAATAAGAACATCATTAATCCTTCCCATAGGTTTCTTAATGATGGAATCCGCAAGGTGCAAGTTTAAAGAGCAATCATCAAATTCATGGAAACCTAGCACATCACATAAAGTTTTTGGAATCGTGGAAACACTAGCACCCAAATCACACAAAGCATAGCATTCATGATCTTTTATTTTAATTTTTATTGTAGGTTCCCACTCATCATAAAGTTTTCTAGGGATACAAACTTCCAAATTAAGTTTTTCCTCATAAGATTGCATGAAGGCATCAACGATATGTTTAGTAAAAGCTTTATTTTGGCTATAAGCATGAGGAGAATTCAACACAGATCGCAACAAGGTAATACAATCTATAAAAGAGCAATTATCATAATTAAATTCCTTGAAATCCAAAGTGGTGGGTTCATTACTATGCAAAGTTTTAATCTCTCCTATCCCACTTTTACCAATTTTAGCATCAAGATCAAAATACTCCACATCATCGGAACGCTTTTTAACTAAAGTTGATTTACTTCCATCCCCATCATTATCAAGATTCATATTGCAAAACAAAGATTTAATAGGGGACACATCAATAAATTTTAGATCTTCATCATTATTTTCATGAAAACTAGAAGAACACGCTGTAACAAAGCAATCTTTCTTAGCACGCAACCTAGCGGTTCTTTCTTTGCACTCATCAATGGAAATTCTCATAGCTTTGAGAGACTCATTGATATCATGCTTAGGAGGAATAGATCTAAGTTTCAAAGAATCAACATCAAGAGAAAGGCTATCAACGTTCCTAGCCAATTCATCAACTTTAAGCAATTTTTCTTCAAGCAAAGCATTGAAATTCTTTTGAGAATTCATAAATTCTTTCACACTATTCTCAAAATCAGAGGGCATCTTATTAAATTTTCCATAGGAGTTGTTGTAGGAATTACCATAATCATTAGAGGAATTACTAAGGAACGGCCTAGGATTAAAGTTTCATCTATACGCGTTGTACCAAAATTATTCCTACCAACAAAATTCACATTCATAGATTCATTATTATTATCAATCAAAGTAGACAAAGCCATGTCATTAGGATCAATAGTGGCACTCTTAGAAGCAAACAATTTCATAAGTTCATCCATCTTTCCACTCACAACATTAATTTCTTCTATAGCATGAACTTTTTTACTAATAGATCTTTCGGTGTGCCTTTGAGAATAATTAAACATAATATTATCAAGGAGTTTTGTAGCTTCTCCTATATTGATTTCCATAAAAGTGCCTCCCGCGGCCGAATCTAAAAGATTTCTAGAAGCAAAATTCAATCCGACATAAAAGTTTTGTATGATCATCCATAAATTCAAACCATGAGTAGGGCATTTGCGAATCATTAATTTCATTCTTTCCCAAGATTGGGCAACATGCTCATGATCAAGTTGTTTAAAATTCATAATATCGTTTCTAAGAGAGATGATCTTTGCGGGAGGAAATATATTTAGAGATAAAAGCATCTTCGCACTTTTTCCAAAAATCAATACTATTTTTAGGCAAAGACGAAAACCAAGTTTTAGCATGATCTCTAAGTGAAAACGGAAATAACTTCAATTTAACGATATCATTATCCGTATCTTTCTGCTTTTGCATATCACACAAATCAACAAAATTGTTTAGATGAGTAGCAACATCTTCACTAGGAAGGCCAGAGAATTGATCCTTCATAACAAGATTCAACAAAGCAGCATTGATTTCACAAGTTTCAACATCATTAATAGGAGCAATCGGAGTGCTAAGGAAATCATTATTATTGGTATTGGAAAAGTCACACAATTTAGTATTATCTTGTGCCATCGTGACAAGCAATACAACACACAAGCACACAAAAAGGCAAGCGAAAGAGAGAGGAGAACAGGAAAGAGAGGGCGAATAAAACGGCAAGGCTGAAGTGTGGGAGAGGAAAACGAGAGGCAAATGGCTAATAATGTAATGCGAGGGAGATGAGTTTGTGATGGGTACTTGGTATGTCTTGACTTGAGCGAAGACCTCCCCGGCAACGGCGCCAGAAATCCTTCTTGCTACCTCTTGAGCATGCGTTGGGTTTTCCCTTGAAGAGGAAAGGGTGATGCAGCAAAGTAGCATAAGTATTTCCCTCAGTTTTGAGAACCAAGGTATCAATGCAGTAGGAGGCTCCTCACAAGTCCCACGCGCCTACACAAACAAACAAGAACCTCGCAACCAACGTGATAAAGGGGTTGTCAATCCCTTCAAGGAAACTTGCAAAAGTGAGATCTGATAGAGATAATATGATAAGATAAATATTTTTTTGGTATTTTTATGATATAGATTGGAAAATAAAAGATGCCAATAAAAGTAGATGGAAAACTTATATGATAAAAGATAGACCCGGGGGCCATAGGTTTCACTAGTGGCTTCTTTCAAGATAGCATAATTATTACGGTGGGTGAACAAATTACTGTCGATCAATTGATAGAAAAGTGCATAGTTATGAGAATATCTAGGCATGATCATGTATATAGGCATCACGTCCGCAACAAGTAGACCGACTCCTGCCTGCATCTACTAATATTACTCCACCATCGAGCGACTCCTGCCTACATCTAGATTATTAAGTTCATAAGAACAGAGTAACACATTAAGCAAGATGACATGGTGTAGAGGGATAAACTCAGGCAATATGATATAAACCCCATATTTTTATCCTCGATGGAAACAATACAATATGTGCCTTGCTGCCCCTGCTGTCACTGGGAAAGGACACCGCAAGATTGACCCCAAAGCTAAGCACTTCTCCCATGGCAAGAAAGATCAATCTAGTAGGCCAAACCAAACTGATAATTCTATGAGACTTGCAAAGATAACCAATCATACATAAAACAATTCAGAGGAGATTCAAATGTTTCTCATAGATAAACTTGATCATAAACCCACAATTCATCGGATCTCGACAAACACACCGCAAAAAGAGTTACATCGAAATGATCTCCAAGAAGAGGAAGGAGAACTTTCTATTGAGATTCAAAGAGAGAGAAGAAGCCATCTAACTAATAACTATGGACCCGAAGGTCTATGGTAAACTACTCACAGCTCATCGGAGAGGCCTTGGTTCTGATGGAGAGGCCCTCCATGGTCGATTCCCCCTCCAGTGTAGCACCAACGAAGGCTCCAAGATGGGATCTCGCGGATACAAAAGGTTGCGGTGGTGGAAATAGTTTTTTGTGGTGCTCCTGGATGTTTTCAGGGTACGTAGATATATATAGGCGAAGGAAGTCAGTCAAGGGAGGCAAGAGGGGCCCACGAGGCAGGGGGGTGCGCCCACCCTTACTGGGCGTGCTGGCCACCCTCGTGGCCTCCTCGGCTGCTTCTTGACGTCCACTCCATGTCTCCTGGATTGCGTTTGTTCCAAAAAGATCTCTCCCAATGGTTTCATTCCGTTTGGACTCCGTTTGATATCCCTTTCCTTCGATATATTGAAATAGGCAAAAAAACAGCAATTCGGGCTGGGCCTCCGGTTAGTAGGTTAGTCCCAAAAATGATATAAAAGTGTAGAGTAAAGCCCATAACACTACAAAAAAACACATCCGTGACATTTTGGGCCGAACGATTTTTTTTTCGAAAAACAACAATTGGGGCTGGGCCTCCGGTTAGTAGGTTAGTCCCAAAAATGATATAAAAGTTTAGAGTAAAGCCCGTAACACTACAAAAAAAACACATCCGTGACATTTTGGCCGAACGAAAAAATATTCTGTCATACATATGACACTTCTATGATGATAATTGTGAAAAAACCCGGTATCATCATAGATGTGGTGGGCTCCTACTTCTATGACAAAAAATCATGACAGAAAATGGGCTTTTCGTCCTGGGCGGGCCGGAGACGCAGCTGCATGACATTTTTGGGTCGTCCATGACGGAAACAACCATGGTAGAAGCGAGGGGGAGGAAAATTTCGGGGAGTTGCCGGTTACGGTGGGAGGTCGGGGGCGGAGAGATGTGCGTTTCTCTTATACATACGCGTGTGTGTGCGAGGCATTGGCTCTAACTGAAGCCGAGCGAGGCGTTGGGCTCTAACTGACCCGAGCGATTGCACAGCAGGCTACGTATTACTGAACCCGAGCGATCGATCGATGGCTGTTAACTGAACCTGATGGAGCGATTCCTTCGCTACTGCTGCTAACTGAAGCCGATCGATGCTGCCTCTGGGATGAACAGTGAGCGTTGTGGGAGGGTGGGTGGATGAACAGTGAGAGGTGGCATTGCCTCTGGATGAACAGGAACCCGTGGTGTGGAGGGATGGATGAACAGTACGGTGGAGGGGTGGCCGTGGAGGGGTGGTTGAACAGGACCCCGTGGTGTGGAGGGCTGGATGAACAGTAGACGATGGACGGGTGCCCGTGGAGGGGTGGTTGAACAGTAGCCGGTGGAGTAGCGCGCGGTGGAGGCTGGATGAACAGGAGCCCGTGGACGCTGGAGGAGGTCGACGGTAGCCCTTGGAGGCTGGAGGAGGTCGACGGTGGAGATGAACAGTATCCCGTGGAGTCCCGTTTTGCGGTACGCCACACCCCTCCCCCCGTTTCGACCGTAGCGCTCCAACACAAGTCTGTTTCGTCCGTTTTGCGGTACGCCACACCCCTCCCGATCAACAGGACCCCCGTTTCGACCGTAGGAAGTCCGTTTCGTCCGTTTTGCGGTATGCCACACCCCTCCCGATCAACAGGACCCCCGTTTCGACCGTGGGAGGTCCGTTTTCTCCGTTTTGTGGTACGCCAGGCCCCTCCCGATCAACAGGACCCCGTTTCGAACGTCGCCAGTCGAACACAAGGCCGTTTCCTCTGTTGTGCGGTACGCCAGGCCTCGTTTCCATCGCCTGTTCCGTCCAAGCCCTCCCGATGAACACGACCACGCATTCCGTTTCGACCCAGCCGGTTGGCTCCCCATGAACACGACGACGACGTTGTTTCTCCGTTCCGACCCAGCCATGTGCGTATGCGCGAGTAGGCGTTAGAGACCCTGCCCGCATGTACGTACGTGGTCGTATTTTCTTTCTTGCACCCTCGCCGCTGTACGTACGTGTACATGCTACATGTGTGCCTCTACTACGACACGTGCGCGCCTCTACATCTATGACACGTGCGCGCCTCTACATCGACCAGTATGTACATACACGTTCGCGACCAGAATGACAACGCTACGTATGCTTCGACCAGGTGGGTCCCGACTGTCAGGCACTTCCTTGCGTGCGAAGATGTAGCTAGTGGGTCCCAGCAGTCAGGGGGCGAATTGTTTTTTTTTGCCCGAACGCACTTCCTTGCGTGCGAAGGTGTAGCTGGTGGGTCCCAGCAGTCAGGGGGGAAACGTTTTTTCATGAAATATGGTGGCCCGTCCGGTGGGTCCCCGCTGTCAGGTGGAGGAATAATTATTTTGCGCGTAATAAGGAGGCACTTCCTTGCTGCGGCCGTGGACCCAGCTGTTAGCCTCTCCACGTACAGTCCACGTCCGAGAGCACCAGGGCGGTGGACGACGGCGAGGCCTAGGAAGGGGACGACGAGGAGCCGGGAAAGACGCGGCAGTGGATGCGCAGGCGTAGAGGAGTACGAGGGTTCACTGGTTCGCTGCGGTGTGAGGCTGCCGTCGCCGCAGAATAACATGGGGTGTGGGTGAGTAGAGGGATGGCCTGGCCAGCGGTGGGAGTAGTAGGGGGCGGTGAGGCCTCCGCCGCATCGCAGCCGGCCACGGGAGGCAGGTGCACGAGGCACGACCGGCGCTGGTTTGGGCGGCTGGAGCAAGAAGACCAGAGATTGAAGAAGCACTACGGCCGTTGGATGGACATCGTACGGTCACTGGAGCTAGAATCATGCATGTTGACTAAGTTGACAAAGCCCTCCGTCCCCGTCAACTTAGTAGGCCCACAAGTTAGCCTGCCACTATACTGGGTCCCAGCTAACAGGGGGAGTATTCATTTTTTTGTGCCTAATAAGGAGGCACTTCCTTGTGTGCGAAGATATAGTTGGTGGGTCTGAACTGTCAGGGCGGTAATGTTTTTTTCGTGAAATAATGAGGCCCTTTCGGTGGGTCCCCGATGTCAGGTGGAGGAATCATTATTTTGCGCGTAATAAGGAGGCATTTCCTTGTGTGCAGCCATGGACCCAGCTGTGGGCCTCTCCACGTATAGTCCACTTCAGATGCATGTAGGTCGTTGACCATGTTGACCAGGCCACGCCGAGAGCACCAGGGCGGTGGACGACGGCGAGGCCTAGGAAGGGAACGACACGGAGGCAGGGAAGACTCTGCAGTTGTTTCCCACGCGGAGGGGAGTACGACTGAACGAGGGTTTACTGGTTCGTCTGCCGTCGCCGGAGAATAACAGCAGGTGTGGGTGAGTAGAGGGATGGCTAGGCCAGCGATGGGAGTACGGTGGGACGGTGAGGCCCGCGCGGAAGCAAAGCCGGCCGCGGGGAGGAGGGAGCAGGCAGTCCCGTCAGGGCTTGTTTGAGCGGCCGGAGCAGGAAGAGCAGAGATTGAAGAAGCACGACGGCCGTTGGATGGCCATCCAACAGTCACTGCTTGTGCGTCAACCTTTTTTTAGGAAAGCGTCAAATCTATGAAAAACAGCATACAACCCATCTGCCATTATTTCTAATAATTTACACCCCATTTGCTAATTCTTAAGGTTTTGTTTGGAGCCCATATTCTTTTTGTTAGCATTACAGCCCATATTGTGGCCACGGTTAAAAAAGTATACGAAATTTTGCATATTTCGGTGCGGTCCAAACTGTTTTTAATCCCGAAATTTTGACTCACATTCAAACTAATATTAAAAATAAATGTATATCACTATAAAATTCAACAAATTCTCCACGCATAAAAATTAATGTAATTTAAAATCTCGAAATGAATAAAAGATATTTGAAATTAATTGCCGGTTTGATGTGTTTTAAAAATGTACAGCCCATTTCTCATTACTGATAGGCCATTTTCTCGGCCAGCCGAATGAAGCTCTCCTCGTCTTGAAAGATTTGCAGCCCAACAGGCCTGACAAAGCGACTTACTTGGCAAATCACAAAAAAACTGGGTTGTGGCCTTGGATCCAACTGTCAGCCTCTCCACGTACAGTACTGTTCTGATGGAAGTTGGTCGTTGACCACATTGACCACGCCGCGCCGAAAGCACCAAGGCGGTGGACGACGGCAAGGCCTAGGAAGGGGATGACGAGGACCGGGGAAGACACGACAGTGGATGCCCATGCGGAGAGGAGTACGAGGGTTCACTGGTTCGGCTGCGGCATGAGGCTGCTGTCGCCACAGAATAACAGGGGGTGTGGGTGAGTAGAGGGATACCCTGGGCCAGCGGTTGGAGTAGTAGGGGGCGGTGAGGCCTCCGCGGTATCACAGCCGGCCACGAGAGGCAGAGCAGGCGGCACGACCGGCGCTGCTTTGGGCGGCTGGAGCAAGAAGACCAGAGGTTGAAGAAGCACTATGGCCATTGGATGGACATTGTACGGTCACTGGAGCTAGAATCGTTAATATTGACTAAGTTGACAAAGCCCTCCATCCTCGTCAACTTAGTAGGCCCACAAGTCAGCCACCCACTATGGTGGGTCCCAGCTAGCAGGGGGTATTCATTTTTTGGTGCGTAATAAGGAGGCACTTCCTTGCGTGCGAAGATATAGCTTGTGGGTCCGACCTGTCGGCGGGGGGGGGGACGTTTTTTTCGCGAAATACAAAAGCCCTTCCCATGTACAGTGCACGTACAGTGCGTAATAAGGAGGAACTTTCCTTGCGGGCGACCATGGACCTCGTGGGTCCCAGCCGTCAGGCTCTCCACGTACAGTCCTCTTCCGATGACTCTCGTATGTTGACCACGCCGCGCCGAGCGCACTGAGGCGGTGGACGAGGCAAGGCCCCAGACTGGAACGACCCGGAGATGGAGAAGACGCGGCAGTGGAGTCATAGACGGAGAGGAGTAGGAAACTTGACTGGTTCGGGTGCGGGGTGGGCCTACACTTGGCAGAGAATAACAGGAGGTGCAGAATGGAGGGATGGCCTAGCCGTCGGCGTGGTAGCGTTTCGCTGAGGAGCACAAAACAAAGCCGCTGGACGCCGAAGGCTGGAGCAGGCGGTTCCGGCAGCGTTGGGGGAAGAAGACGAGAGATTGAAGAAGAATGTCGGCCGTTGGATGTAAATCCAACGCCTTCTTAGGCTTCGGCCTACTGGCCCACATGTCAGCCAGTCCATTTGTTTTTAGTCCATTTGGTGGGCTGGGTGAAACAATGATGTAGCATCTATGCAGCCCGTTTAAATCCGATTTGCATTTTTCTCGAAATCCGCGGACTTGCTGGGCTGGGTGAAAAATATCATGTTGGGCTAGACGGAGAAATGTTATAAAAACATAAACACATGATTGCACGTCAGTAAAATCTTTGCAAGCTTATGTACGCAATCACTAGGAGTTAACTTGGCAAGTTATATATAAACAATTATTATTATTATTTTGTAAGAACTTTCAACTTACGAAATAAAATATCATTTCAATTTGATGAGTTAATAGTACGTGGGGTATTATTATTTTTTAGGCTAGACGTGGGACATTTGAGTTGGTTCTAGGGGAAAGTACTGGGAGAAAACTCAGTTTACATACATTGGATTACGACACATAGGCTAATGCATGAAACACTCAGATGATAAAGGTGCTTATAAATAGATAAAGTACAACATCTAGACCTTCCTGGCATGCTTGATCATGACGTTGCGGCTGTCCGTGTACTCGTCGGTTACGGGAAGCAGACACGCCCTCATGTCCAAGATCTGCCTGTACATGTCATAGCATGCGTATGCGTCCTTGGCCGCATAGGTTATGTAGGCTAGATTCAGAGGTACCTCCCACGTGTTCAGGTCGTCTTCTTTCATGTTGGCGTATCAGGGGTCGATGATGGTCTCAGCGAGGTCAACCACGGAGTCCTTCTCCTGCCCGTTGCTGATGATCTTGTATTGCTTCTGGATGTCGACAAGCTTGTTGCACCAGATGGCCGAATCGTCGCGTTCTTCCTTCTCTCCACTGTAGCGAAGGTGCAGTCGGCGCTGCCGATGAAACGGGCGAATGCACCAGAACCTGGTGCAGCCATAGGACTGAGGCGAGGCAGAGCTTCACCAAGTACATATCGTTGGTGTATATCACATTCAACTTGGTGCAGCCATAGAACTGAACGGTGAACTAACTCCTTGCTGAAGTCCATATTCAGCAGGCTCACCCCTCGGATCGCCATTGGAGTCTCTTCGAGTGAACGAGTGTGTAGGCGGCGGCAGCAGTTCGTTTTTCAGCTCTTGGGGAACTGGATTCAACAGTAAGCTGAGTGTGTACAAGCGACAACAGTTACTACCCCTCCCTCGTCCGCTGCATGCCCGGCAGAAGATGCACCCTCGGTGCATTCAAACGCCTCCATTAAGAAACCTACTCCGGCCACACGTCGGTTCATGAGCGGGTCTGTATTGGTACTGTAATAACAGGAGTTAGTGGTCACTTTACTTAAATTTAATTAGCTTTAATAGAAATTTATACTTAAAACAAGCAATGCATTGGCTCGTTCTATCAGTGCCACGGGATCAACATCCACAACAATTAGAATTATTATTCTCAGGACGCACACGATCAGCACATTTGTCGCACTTTCACAAAGATAATACTACCAAGTTTGAATTGTTTGTTATGGTTGCTGTCCTATACATCATCATGTCGTGTTTCCCAGCTTGCAAGATTTAGAACCAACAAATAAGATCCAAATAATAAGTACAACAAAGATGCCTACACATCTCATTGATTCCCAGCTTGCAAGATTCAGAACCAACAAATAAGATCCAAATAATTAGTACAACAAAGATGCCTACACGTCTCATTGATTCCTAGCTTGCAAGATTCAGAACCAACAAATAAGATTCAAATAATAAGTACAACAAAGATGCCTACACATCTCACTGATTCCCAGCTTGCAAGATTCAGAACCAACCCATTAGAGCCTTTTGATAAAGTGAATATCGGGATTAAACCGATCTTGGCTAGCCATGTCATTCAATTGAAGAACTTGGCAAATGCTCTTGACCATCACAACATCTGTAGTAGAGTATTCCTGTTTGCACAGCATGTTTGCACATCACAAACAAGGAGACAGGAGAGCATGATTTCACATTAATAGTGGCCTCCTTGAACTCAACCTCCAGCTCCACTAGGATGAGGTCTGCCTGGAGTTCCATGATTCAATTCATGCGCCTTTTTCTGTGGTTCACCTGAAATGAAGCAAAGATTGCATCATTCAGCTAGCAAGAAGTACTTGCTCTTGTGAGCTGGCAGGTTCTTCTTTAGTAGTTGCACTAAAATTGAGGAACATTAAGGTTGGTTGTCCAGCTCATGTAAGGTGCAACTATAATTTTCTTATCCTTTTGTGCAGTTCCACTAAAATAAAGTGCCATTGTGGTGACAGTGACGGCTCCATCTTGCAAAGGCTAATAAAATGTTGCACGAGATTACCAGCAGAACTTGATGGAGATTTTGGAAACTCCAATCACCATTTTGTGCAGTTCCACCAAAATTGATAGATGTTGCCCACGTGACATTTTAGTTGAACTGCATAAGACACTCATTCCAAAAAAAAGTGTTTTGTGCAGTTCACCAAAAGGTCACAATAGCAACAAGGTGAAATGGATATCCTATCTGCACAAAATGATAGAAAGTAAACGGTTGCTTGTCAATAAGAATATACGAAACATATACAAAATGAAAAGAAGCATCTTAATTATGTTCATGAGAATGATGCAAGGACAGTAGAAATTTTAAAACGTCAGCAATGCTTCATGTTACCAGAAGCATTACGATCAACAATGAGATTCCTCAGATATGGGATTACTTTAATGGTGGCATTGCTTGTTTACTAGACACAGTAAATCAACAACAGCTAAAGAGTTGGTTTAAGGGCATGGGACCATGGGGACACCAGGACACTCAGCAGCGTAAAGGAGCAACTTACTTATCATACTGGGGAAACAGCAGGAGTGCCATTTGTAACACAATTTAATTGCATCTTATCACTGGAGGCATTAGATTAACAATAACACTGGTTAGACATGTCCCTAAGGTAACAATGTGATCGCTTCATTTTAATGCGCCCTTACAGCAAAAGGTCGGTTTACCCGCAAAAAACAACAACAAAACGTTGGTATAAGGACCTGCGACAGTGGACGCATCAGCACAATGTACCTACATGGAGGCATAAAGTGGTGATTCTGAGCTTGTTCGCGCTATGTGAGGGCAGCAAACCTAATCCTGGAGACCTTTTACTATATGAGGGCAGCAAATCTAATCCTGGAGGCCTTTTACTATGTGAGGGCAGCAAATCTAATCCTGAGACCTTTTACTATGTGAGGGCAGCAAATCTAATCCTGAGACCTTTTACTATGTGAGGGCAGCAAATCTAATCCTGAGACCTTTTACTATGTGAGGGCAGCAAATCTAATCCTGGAGACCTTTTACTATGTGATGGCAGCAAATCTAATCCTGGACATACTCTGTTGACTTGTCCACCAGCCGCCACTTTCTATCCTTTTTTCAACCAATAATAGATATGTTCCTTATCTAGTTTGTACTGCATTTTCCCATTATTTCCCTTTTCAACCAAGAGACCGGTTGGGTATCCGGTCTCTACTACTTTCACCATATTATTTCCTCTTTGAATCAAGTCCTAGATTCATGCTACAACTTTCCCCCCTTTCTTCGTTTTTTGAACAAAGCCCTAGATTCGAATGCATGAAGTAGCTTTACCTCTAATAATACTAAAAATTTAGGTGGCTTTGGAAGAGCTGATGGGAGTAGAAAAAGATGCACATGCAGACACGTGGGGAGCTGGGGCAGTAGAGCAAGACCGCTTTCGAAGAACTTATACCTGAGGGTCACCGGGATGTCGGCGGTGGCAGGTCGGATCTGCAGACAATACAGCAGGGAGGAAGAAGGGTCGGAGGACCTCCCGAGCCGGCGCTGTGTCGAAGAGAACGGCACGGGCAGAGGATCGGGCCCCTCCGGCAGCTGTGGGTTTCCTCCCTCGGCGGCGATGACCGCGTGAACGATGCACCTTTTAGTCCTCTACACACACCGGCCGAAGGGATCCGGCCGGATCTGTGACCAGCGGTGGGCAGAGAGAAAATGTCGCTACCTCTGTCTTGTTTATATCTGGAGAGGATGAGAGAATGAAGAGAGCAACCCTAGTAAAGCGAGCGCTCAGGCCCCTGCGTCCATATATAGTGGAGTGATTATCTTTTTTCTCTCCATAACAAGCGTTTCAATTTGTGTACGTGGCATTAAAGAAAAGAAACTCTCTATTTAAGGTGACTACTCTATGACTCCTACTTACTACTACTACAGTACTACCTCCGTCCTGGTTTATAGGTCCCTTTTATAGTTTGTGCCAAATTTTGACTAAAGATTTAACTAACAGAATGTTAATGCATGTCAAGAAAAATTATCTCATTGGATTCGTATTTGAACATAGTTTTGAAAAATATAATGTTTGGTGACATGCGTGAACATTTTCTTAGTTTAATCTATGGTCAAAATTTGGCACGAAATACAATGGGGACCAATAAACCCGGACAGAGGTAGTATTGTTCACTTGTGCTCCCCGCCCCTCCATTTGTTGAACAACCCCATGGGTGAATAAACATATAGTAAGTACTGTATTTATATAGAACGAACAAGCTTGAACTATTTTCGCTTAGTTAAAAGTTGAGGGCGGGGCTTTTCCCGGGCAGTACGCGCGGCAGTTTTCGGGTAGGCGGTTTGACAGAGAGGCGAGGAGGGTGAGCGAGTGGGGCTGTGCGATTTGACGGCGCGTTACTGCTGGAAAGACTTCTGATATGACCACTCACTATAGTCATGAATTACTGGCGCTCCGACCGGGGTGATGCCCCCCTTCCGTTCCGCGCTCTAATCTGCTGCATGACACGTCGACCCGGATGCTGGCTCTCCCACATGTCGGAGTAGTAAGAAGGAGCAAAGAATGATGCGGTATATACTAGTACTATACTACTCCCTCCGTTCCTAAATATAAGTCTTTGGAGAGATTTCACTATGGACCACATACGGAGAAAAATGAGTGAATCTACACATAAAATGCATCTATATACATCTGTATGTGGTCCACAGTGAAATATCTACGAAGACTTATATTTAGGAACGGAGGGAGTATTACTCAGGTCGGAGGAGTGCGAACCACGACAACCCAGTGAACCAGCCGTGCGAACCACGGTAGCCCAGTGAACTAGCAGTAGAAAACAATAATGTGGTGATATGGCCATAAAACAATGTGCTACGGTCCACACTGTAGCATGTACAATAACACTCCTCTTTGTTTAGATCCCTGACTTAGAGCTAGTTTGGGTTGAAATAGCCTCAAATTATCGAAACAAGAGGGGTTAGTTTGAGCTAGTTTGCTCTAACCCAGCTAAAAAAACTAGCCCGATGGAGAGGTTCTAATTGGGTTAGTTATCCTGGGCCCACTAAAAGAGAACTAAAAAAATCTCACCTGCCCGCACCAGATCGCTCCCCTAAAAAAATCCCACCTGCCCGCACCAGATCGCTCCCCCCTCTTGCACGACTCCTCTCTGTTCCCCATAGGGCCGCCCACCCAAGCGTCGCTCGCCCTCTCTCTCCTCCGGCCGCCCTCTCCTTCCCGCCTCCGCCGCCCTACTCCGGTCGCCCTCTCCCTCCGACCTTCGAAGGTCGCCCCGCTCCCCCTTCACCAGTCGTTTTTCTCCCTCTATCGTGCGCGGTGGCGGCGCATCTACCAGGGAGGTCGCGAGAGGGGTGAGTTTGTTCGTTCCTTCTCTGTCTCACGGCCATATCATTGATCTTGCTTGCTCTAGCGCTAATTCTGATTTGGAAAAGTAGATCCTAATCAAACTTGCTATAGATTTGTGGTGCATGCATGGAATTGTTTGATGCTGCTTGAGGAGGTAATAAATCTTTCTAGAGGCTCAAAGATTCAGGTCACCTTTCTAGGTATTTCAATTTCAGACTTGCATTATTTGTAGAGGCCCAAAGATTCAGTTCACCTTTCTTGGTATTTCAATTTCAGGCTTGCATTGTTTCTAGAGTCCCAAAGATTCAGTTCACCTTTCTAGGTATTTGAGTTTCAGGCTTGCATTATTTCTAGAGGCCCAAAGATTCAGTTCACCTTTCTAGGTATTTCATTTTCAGGCTTGCATTATTTCTAGAGGCCCAAAGATTCAGTTCACCTTTCTAGGTATTTCAGTTTGAGGCTTGCATTATTTCTAGAGGCCCAAAGATTCAGTTCACCTTTCTAGGTATTTAAGTTTCAGGCTTGCATTATTTCTAGAGGCCCAAAGATTCAGTTCACCTTTCTAGGCATTTCAGTTTCAGGCTTGCATTATTTCTAGAGGCCCAAAGATTCAGTTCACCTTTCTAGGTATTTTAGTTACAAGCTTGCATTATTTATAGAGGCCCAAAGATAAAGTTCCCAGTCGGCAGCAAGCGGCCCTGCTACCCATGCCGGTGTCGAGCTCAACTTGCAAGGGACGGCGTCGGAGGGGTTCCCGGGGCTTGGGCTCTACAGAGCCTTCCTCCAGAGCGACGATGGCGAGCTGCTCCCTCGGTGCGTGAGGGGCTCTGGGCTCCCTCCCTATCGTGAACAACTTCCGTGATGAGTTAGCTCATTCTTTGTTTCATGAAGTGTTTTTTTATTTTGTGAAGCTTGATTGACGACTTGTATGTTTAAGTGGGATATCTCATTTGTATGGACAAAGTAAAAATTATCATGTTTTGCATGCTTGATTGTATAGATGGTTCATTTATGTCAATTGTGAGTGGGAGGAGGCCACAGAAGAGCCAGCCACACCAAGAGGGTGCTTGGATCCAAGGGACTTATTTTAGTCTGACTAAAAATAGGGTCTAAAGTAGTCAAATGATTGAGATAGACCATTTATTGTCAACCTAACCCTGCCATCCATGCACCTCTTCGGTTTAGAGTTAGTTCAGGGTTAGAATCTAACTCTAACCTCTAACTGAGTTAGAGTTCTCCTCGTCTCGGTTCATCGCCATCATACTTTCCCCATTCCTGTGTTTTTAGTATCCTGTGAATCAAAGAGGCCCTTTTTTTGGGGAAAAATCAAAGAGGCCCTTAGACTGGTTTAGGTCCGGTCATTTTTTATAAATGTGTTATGTCCAAAATTTAATGAACATGCTCCGGTTTCCACGAAAATAATCCGGTTTCTTGTAGTAATTCATTGATTTATTTATTCTTCTGCGGGGGGTTTGAATGTAATTCGTGAGGTCTGAAATGTAAAGTACCCCGGCATATGCTCCGAGTCGTGCATGCACTACGACCCAGATGCTCTATGTCCCACATGTCGGCGAATGGGAGCACGTGGAAATAGCCTAGGAGTACATATAGGAGGATAAATGCGTGAAAAATATGTACTGTGAAGCGTAGCCGCGGTTCGAAAAGTAGACCTAAAGTGATGACAGCTATAGGTCGCACGCACCTAACTAGTGGTACTAGACATACGACTAATTTTTCCCTCAAAAAAAAGAGGCACGAGTGCTCAGTAGTCCTATTCTATAAACACGAGTCCCATCTGACAACAGCGTCCGTGCTACAGCTAGCCCTCCTCCCTCGTTTCTCTCCTACTCTCTAAGAGCATGGTTAATAATATAGTCAGCTGCTGGCTATATGATGTTGCCTTGTCACATATAGTCAAGTTTATAGCGAACAAGTACAATAGCTAGATATAAATATGCACATATAGCCAGAATTCGTCGACCTGCATTTATTTACTTGCTGGAATCTTTAGAAAGACTAATATTTGGGAACGGAGGGAGTACTATACTAATAAAACATTAAGGCCACAAGGTGATGCAGTGCTGGTTACAGGAGGCAAGAAGAAGAGATGCATCCATCGATGATGTCCACCTCCTCGACTCAGGGCGCCGGACCACCGAACGGCGCCTAAGTAGCAGCGGCTTTCGTGGCCAGGTCGACGTGCTTCTGAACAATGGCGTCCAAAGATTCCAGCCATTGGAAGAAGGCCAACGTCTTTATGTCCTCGCTTGCCTTGTAGTGGCCTATGTAGACGATTTCCTCGTAGACGTGGATGTGCAGGTCGACGGTTTCTTGCATGGCGAGGCGCTGCGCTACGAGCGCGGCCTCGAGGTGCACATTCTTCGTCGCGACCTCCGGCACCTGCAGGGCCACCAGGGCTTGAATGAGTTCAACACCATCTAGGCCGATGAGGGTGGCAGGCAATGAGGAGCCTGGGCGCGCGGGCTGGAGCAGTACGGCAAGGTCGTCCGCACGCTTCTTGACGGTGGTGAACTTGCGGATGGAGTTGACCATCATGTCGTCCATGCGAGAGGCGAAGCTGGCATCGGCGAGGGCTACGATGCCTGCGGTCTCTAGCACCGTCTGGAAACGCTGCGCGGTGCGGGGCTGCAGGCCGGCGCCTTGGATGATTTGGCACAGCCGACTGCCGCTCGCGTCCATCGCCTCCATAGGTGCTTGTGGCTTCTGGTCACTTGGTCTTGGAATGGAGTGAACAGTGTTGCGCAGAGACTTGGGAGTAGATGGATTGGAGTGGTGGGGCGCCTTTATTATATGAGAGTCCAAACTCTGTTGCATTCACATCGTGCTGGCTCTAGTCTGCTTCTCCAATTAATTCCCTCTGCATGTAATTGAGGATGCATCATTGACCGTTCAACGTCTCGGGAACCGCTACCCTCTTCCTCCTTGGCATTCTCGCACCTATGGACCCGTCGACGACGAGGTGCCTATGGTGACTTCATAAATTTCAAGATGATACTTAGTGTCGTGCGTGTGTGCGTTCATAGGGGTGAGTGTATGCGCGTGTATATGAGCGCTTGCGTCTGTACAGTGTCAAAAAAACATAAATGCGTGTCAAAAAGAGACTAGTCAGTATACTCAATATTGTGCACCTCGGAGAGGAAAACGATAGAACTAGTACGTATTTATTTATGGTGCAGATTCACTCATTTTGCTCCATATGTACTCCGTCTCGGTGTAGTCTAGTCATTTGTTGAAATCTCTAGAAGGGCAAATACTCCTTTCTGGTTTACAAGGCTATACTAGCAAGTAGTTGTACGTACTAATACAATAGTGGGCTGACATAGCAATTTTGTCTCATGCAAGAGCCTGGCTATATGCGTGCTCCAATGTTCGCAACTGCAACGTTCGGTTTGCACTTGGCTCTTCGCCTCTTCGAGAAGACGAACAATGATGTTACTACTACTGCTTCTACAGTGTCAAATCCACTGCTGCATGTCCATCCACCGCGAGCGGGACGGATAGCTTGTTGTAGAAATACTACTAAGCAAAAGCCTATCCTCATTTGCGAGCAACAGCGCGCATGGGCGAGGGAGAAGGCGTGTAGTAAAATCAAGCTTCTCCTCGTTCTATGAGTTGACGCGACACATCATAGCACTGGCCCCACATGCTTGCCTCTAAACTTGGCTGAAAGACCCGCAGTGTACAATATATTTGCTGCAACCTCTAACATTTACCCACCAAAAATTAAAATATATGTGGCCGTATGCATCATTCTGATGCAGAGGCCGGGGAGTCCCCCCTTTTCAAAAAAAAACAGATTGAAACATATATATTCCTGTCTTGACCAGATGAGCGTGCAAACTACAATCACCAGGGTGACAGGTAGGGCCAAAAGACTATTTTAATTTAAAAAAAACTTCAAGATGGCCACATAGCATGGAGCCGGCCCCAACGATTTTAAGCTTACAGGCGCGGTACACGCTATCTAGACTACTCTACACATGAAACTGCCACGCGAGCGTCCGGGCTGCGCTTGGCTCTTCGCCTCTTCGGGAAGTCGGACAATGATGGTGTACTACTGCACTGGAGGAGTACTACAGTACGCTTCTGGCCATCTGACACCGATTGAGCTGCTGCATGTCCACCGCGTGCGGGAGGGAGAGCGTGTAGCGAAAGCTTCTCCTAGTCTTGCCAGCCACCACACTCATGGGCGAGGGAGGGACACTCCTGTCTTTGCGTGTATGATAGGTGGGCCCGACAGGTGTGTGGCCAACCTGTCATACAGCCAAAGGCAGGTGCAGTTAAGTCCGCGAGGGAGAGGATAATCAAACTTCTCGTTGATGTATGAGTTGACCCGACACATCAAAGCACTGCACTCGATATATTTCAATAATTTAGGGTTACCGATGCATTAATTACAACGCATGCATGCATGTCGTGACTCTCCTTTTGATACTTGCATGTGTTGGTTTAATGCACCTTGAAGTAGTACTCCCTCCGATTCCTTTTACTTTGCGTATAACTTTTTCTTGTTTTTCTCAGATTAGTCTACGCGTCCGCGTTGGTTTCAATCTATGCCCCCGCTCGACTAGTTCTGCCCCCATTAATTGCGCCAGTTTCCAAAGCAGAAAATGGCTACAGGCAAACGCGTGCAGCGCCGGATGCGGCTTGACTACTTGGGGAAGCCAACTCAAGCGAAAAGGAAGGAGGACCAGCCAACCATTGCATGTGCATTTACTGTCGATATTTATGCAGCTTACTCATGCGCAGGGGCAAATTTGTCCAAAAAACTCAAACTACTGCCTTCCTTGGTATGCAGGAGGACAGTTATGCGCAGAGTATAAAATATGTGACGGTAAAGCTTTGTAATGCCCCGGCCCAAGCGAGAGATGGTTGTGCACGAGAAAGGCGAGATCATGCAGACGGAACAGGAACCGACGAGGGAGCTCACTAAGGTCTCGATGGACCTCACCGTGCTCCATTGCCCCTTGTGCCTCCGCCCCTTGACGCCTCCAGTGTATGAGGTTCGAATACACCTTGTCCATTTGGCTGATTGAGCAAGGTGCAGGTTTCTTGATTGATGTGTTGTTCGATTGATTTCTGCAGTGCAAGGGAGGGCACCTGGCCTGCGCGGACTGCCGCGTCGAGCGCCCCGGGAACCAGCGGTAGTGCCAGAAGTGCGAGCGCGGCAGTGGCTTCGACGTGCGAAACACGGTGGTGGACGCCGTTGTTTAGTCGTTGAGGGTGGAGTGCCCGCACGAAGGCTGTGGGCTCTACGTCACTTACCACAAGCTCACCGATCACCAGAGCGTGTGTCTACTCGCGCCCTGCAAATGCCCCGTGCCCGTCTGCGGCTACGAAGGCCCGCCACCGGCACTCTACCACCACATCAGCAACACGCATCCCATGCCCGTGCACAGGATCCAGTACGGCAAGGTGCTCCGCTGCAAGTGCCACTATCGGAGCCACAGCTCTTGCTGTTCGCGGAGGAGGACCGCCGCACGTTTTTCTTGGTCGGCGGCGTGCTCGACATCGGCGCGCCTATCGCCGTGTCGGTCGTCTGCATCAGAGCAGGGGCGTCCCCACTGCCGCACTACTGGGCCAAGCTGTGGGCGAGCGGCCCGCCGGGGGAGCCCAAAGGCATGACCGACGTCGTCGAGGTGGAAATGGAGGTGACAAGCAGCAAGGATCCCGGCGACATCGACGTGCAGGAGCTGACCTTCTTGACAGTCGGGGCTAAGCTTGTGTCCCTCCACATTCAGATTGACAAGCTCACGTCCTAAATGTTTTGACAGTGCCTTCTGTTTATCTTAGTAATATGCTAATATAGGGATTACCTTGGTCTACTTTAGCTTAAGAAATGGTGGGTTTTGGTGGCGATGCAACAATTACTTCGACATCAAATCAGTAATTTCCAACAGTCGAACGGATATTTTGTGTCTGTTGGATATAATGTCCCTTTGGGTAAGAAGTACTACTTGTCATCAAAATGGATAAAAGGATATGTATGTAGACGTATTTTAGTTCTAGATACGTCCCTTTTTATCCATTTTGATGACAAGCACTCCCTCTGTTCCACAATACATGCCTTCCATTTGTCAAAATATAGATGTATCTAGACATGTTTTAGTATTTAGGTACATCCATGATAGAGCCAATCGGATGGTCGAGAACACTACAATTCGTAGCTACATATGCGTGTGTGACTCCCAGATGCAGAGGTCGGGGGTCATCATCCTCCTTTTCGAGAGAAAATAGACGCGTGTGTGAGAGGACGAGTGCGTGCGTGCACCTCTTCTCTTCCTGTGTAACGTACTACTAAACTCAGAGTACAAGTTTTTGTGGGTGGCACGATGGTGCGTGCGAGAAGTTCCGAGAGATAGGTTTAATGCGTCTGAAAAAAGGACTAGCCTAGAGCTCGCCACGCAGGTATTTATAAATTTTGAGCTTGCGTCTCGTCACATTCCAAATTACTCCACGTTGTATTGCAGACTTGTTCACACCGATCACAACCTAAACGGTTTCCCACTTAGGAGCGTATTAGTACCACGCTATATTGAATTCCAAACCCGTTCACACCGGTCACAACCTAAACGGTTTCCCACTTAGGAGCGTATTAGTACTCGGTTATAAATACTAGTATGCCAAGATGACTGCACATTCTCCTCAACTCCTCATCCACAAAAACAAACAAGTCATTCAGCATCCTTCCCTTGCGTCTGCCATGGCCAGCGTGAGTTCTGGGTCAAGAGATTGCCAGCAGGGAGAGGCGAGCATGGAAGCGGAAGCACGAGAGATGTCCCGCCTCGCTGCGAGAGCAGCCGACATGTCCCGCCATGCGGAAGTAGCAGCACAGAGGTCCTGTCTCGCCGCTGAAGCAGCACGGAGGTCCCGCCGCGTCATCGATGCAGCAGACTGGTCCGGCCGCGCCGCGGAAGCAGCTGAGATGTCCTGCCGCGCCATGAATGCAGCAGAGATGTCCCGCCGTGCCGCGGCGGCCTAGGAAAATTTCT
The DNA here is from genome assembly GCF_002162155.2 of Triticum dicoccoides. Taxonomy (NCBI): domain Eukaryota; kingdom Viridiplantae; phylum Streptophyta; class Magnoliopsida; order Poales; family Poaceae; genus Triticum; species Triticum dicoccoides. Next base: position 26,550,417 of record NC_041385.1, read on the forward strand.
CGCGGGCAGGCGACGACTGTTACAGGCGCAATCATGCGATTGTCCATAGACAGATGGATCAGATCTCCGGCTTGGCGAGGTTGCAGGACGACGTGAAAGCCTCGTTTGAACAGGCTACCGGCGTCATCCGGTAACTAAGGGAGGGCAATGAGAGGCTCCGGGCTGAGCGTGACCTGTTGAGGGAGAAGATCGTCCGAAGTGCAGACAAGTAGGAGGTGAGTAGTGCCTTGTGGAAGAGGACCGGCGTCATCGTCAAGAAACTTATGGACGAGAATGATATGCTCCGCAACGAGCGCCAAAGGCTGGTGGAGGAATCCATGGATGTTCTCAAGCAGCGTCTTGAGGACACGAAAGAGCTCATCGCCGCTCGCCGCGGAGACTAGTTCCCGCGGCCTGCAGCAACGCATCAAGAAAGTAGAGATCAGCGAGCCAGATCCTTGTCTTCCTTCTTCTTTTGCCCTTGTGTATTCCGGGCGTAGCCGCATGTGGCTTTTTTAATTATCTTTCTAATTATGTAAGAAAATTAATCGTCCTTATCTTTTTGTGGAAGATGAATGTTGCAAGGCTGGAATGAAGAAAACTCTTGCTATGGCGACCCTAGCGTTGCTGTTCTTCTAGTTGCTGCTAGGCTTCCTTCAGTTTCCTGGTTTATTTTGATGTAATAATCGGTTTAGGATGTGGATTGTGTCGTCGGTTGTGAAATGTTGGGTTCTAGCGCAGATGTTTGGCCTTTGTTGGCCTCTTGGGATGTTGCGATTTCAATCTGGTACTCCCTCCGTCTCATAATGTAAGACCTTTTTTGACACTATACTAGTGTCAAAAAGCGTCTTATATTATGGGACAGAGGGAGTAGCTTTTAGTCCTTCATGTTAGGCTGGAGTTGTGCTGAATTTCTTGTGAATTGTGGTGGTTTTCAGTAATGAAAATCGGAAGGGGTAAGCCCTTCTTTGATCAAAAAAAATCGTCCTTATATATTCATCAGTCTTGCTATAAGTCGCAGTAGATGCTATATAGGTCCGTCGGATCTTACATCAAGATCCGTGCTGTCAGATTTTCTTTTTTCTCTCTTAAATCTTAGTCGAGTGAGACATAACCACGACATTAAACAGAGGCTCGGGCGCCATTAATGGAGACCTTGGGAGAGAGGTGGACGGCAGATGGAGGTCAAAGGGCTCTCCTCCCGATAAGCATGCGCAGGGGTCTGATCACATGCCTCTCGTACTCAAATAGCTACCCTGCACGGCGCCTCCTAGATAATAAAAAATGAGGACGCGTGGCGGCACGTAAATGGTACTAGTAAGTAGAACGCCCACGGTTTCAATAATACTTGTGTTTCCGATTGTAACGTGACAGCACTTGTTCCAAAATGACTTTGTTGATTGTTAATGTGTGCGCCTTCGCAAATCGTACTGCAAATTTACCACAGCATGTTGGTGCTATGTCATGGCACCAAGCCAAGTTTCATTATTTTCATGCGTGTTTTGGATTTACAGGAATTAAAAAACTAAGTTTCTCAATGTTTCCAACCCAGCCACGACGCCCAGAATTTTGAATTTCATTCCCATTTCTTGCATGGAACCTAGAAATTTACCCGAGGACACACATGTGATTTTTCAACCAACTTTGGTGCACTGGGACATGTGCTTGTATTTCAAACTTGAATTATGCACACCAAGGTGACACGTTCCCTCCGAGAACCACGAGCCTTCTTGAGAGAAGCTCCGATTTGCAAGAAGCTTATACCAAAATTTGTTCCTATTTGGCCAGTTTTTTTACCATGGCATGGTACTACCATGACATGACACCATGCCAAGTTTCATGATTTTAAAACCAAGTTTCTCAATGTTCTTGACCGAGCCACGATGCCCAGATATTTGAATCTTATTCTCATTTTTTGCATGGGAGTAGAAATTCACCCGAGGACACAAATGTGATTTTCAACCAACTTTGGAGCACGGGAGCACGTGCTTGTAGTTCAAATTTGAATTATGCACATTAAATGCCCAAAAACTCAATTAATGTGTAAATAAGGCCAAACGAAGCCGGAATAATTCCAAAATTTAACAGGGCACTCATGTAGTTCTATGTTGCCTTTGTAAATAAACTCAAGGGGAACAACGTATATCATTTCGCACTCAAAGGTGACACGTTCCCTCTCAGAACCACGAGCCTTCTTGAGAGAAGCTTCGGTTTGCAAGAAGCTTATACCAAAATATGTTCCTATTCGGCCATTTTTTTTACCACAACATGGTAGTAGCATGACATGACATCCATGCCAAGTTTCATGATTTTCAAACGTGTTTTGGATTTACAAGAATTTTAAAACCAAGTTTCTCAATGTTCTCGGCCGAGCCATGATGCCCAGATTTTTTAATTTTATTCGCATTTCTTGCATGGGACCTAGAAATTCACCCGAGGACACAAATGTGATTTTTCAACCAACTTTGGTGCACGAGAGCATGTGCTTGTAGTTCAAATTTGACTTATGCACATTAAATGACTAGAAACTCAATTAATGTATATAAAACGACAAACGAACCCGGAATAATTCCAAAATTTAACATGGCACTAATGTAGTTCTATGTTGCCTTTGTTAAGAAACTCAAGGGCGGGGTGGGGGGTGGCACGTTCCCTCTTGGAACCACGAGCTTCCAAATCAGCCCAATTTTTTACCACAACATGTTAGTGCCATGACATGACACCATGCCAAGTTTCATTACATGAACTTAAAATCTAAGTTTCTCGATGTTCTCGGCAGAGTCATGACGCCCAGATGTTTGAATTTCATTCTCATTTCTTCCATGGGACCTAGAAATTCAACCAAGGACACACATGTGATTTTTCAACCCACTTTGGTGCACCGGAGCATGTGCATGCAATTCATATTTAGATTATGCACATTAAAAGTCCAGAAACTCAATTATTGTATAAAAAGGCCAAATGAACCCGAAATAATTCCAAAATTTAATAGGGCACTCATATAGTTCTATGTTGCCTCTGTAAATAAAATCAGGGGGGAGGCAGCGTATATCGTTTCGCACACAAAGGTGACACGTTCCCTCTCAGAACCACGAGGCTTGTTGAGAGAATCTCCGGTTTTGCAAGAGGCTTATACCAAAACTTGTCCCAATTCAGCCAAAAATTATACGTATGAAAACAGGGTTTAGATTATCCCGAACATCTCGCTACCTAGACCAATAATGTACTATGATTTGAATTCAACATAAAATGGATACAGATATTTGAATTGGAGAGCGTATGGTACATGTAGTTCATAGTGAAATATGATTACTGCTATATGCATGTCTTTTTGTTATCAAGATAATATTTAAATTATTGTATAACTTGACAACAATCGTATTCAAATAAGGAAAATTGATTCAAATTTAGTCCATATGGTAGACGACAATATATATGTTCACATGGTGGAGTAAAATGTTCATATATGATGGAAGATCAAAATGTATGACTACATCAATTATAAACTGCAAGGTCACCTAATGATATATTCGAATTCAACATAACGTGGATTCAAAAATTGAAATTCGAGATCATGGCATCTGTAATCATATAAAAAGAGACATTACTCTTTCTTTGGTGGGAATTGATTTGTTTTTTGTTGTTGTTGAGGGAAGTGCGAATTGATTCGGAACTGTGCAGGGTAATCATGTTCTCTCGATTTTTTTACATTTTTCTTGTAGTTTTTTCAATGGCATCTATAGCAATATAGTAAAAGGGGACATGACTCTCTTGTGTCTTGTATGATTTTTTTTACACGTTAAGTTTGTCCTGCCGAACAAGGAATCCGCACCTTGTTATCCCGAAATTTTCAAGCTTGAGTATCTTTTGTCTCACCTGCTTTGAAACTCCCGCTTCTTCAACCTGCGCCGCGCTTTGTTATCCTGAAATTTGGACACGCGCGAGAACTCCCTCCTCATCCGAAATAGCTCCCGCAGCCCAGACACGCGAAATCCCCCTTCTACCCCTCAGCTGGAAATGAAGCTCCATGTCGCGGTGTCAAAACCGGTGGGGGTACGCTGGTAACTTACCCTACATTTCGGACAAGCGCGTCCCTAAGCTT
>NC_041385.1:26555073-26575178 GCF_002162155.2 Triticum dicoccoides
GTCGGCCTCCCGACCGCCGCCCAGCCGGAGACTCTTCCCCGACTACGTCGTCCACCGCAACAGCTCACCGTCCCTCATCTACCGCACCGGATGAGGATCCGTTGTCGATCTCGTCGTCCCGCCGGATCAGCCTCCCCGTCCTCCACCTCCAAGGAGCTGCCCCGACGTTCGCCTCGTCTATCACGCCACCTCAATCCCCACAGCGCCGTCTTGACCTGCCCCACTGGAACCGCAGCACCCTCACCAATTCCTCCAATTAAGCCGAGGCCAACTCGGCGCCACCAAGGAGGTTCTGCACTCACCGCTGCATTTTATCTTTTATTCGATCTCACGGGGCTGCCGGTGCTCAATACCGAGTAGACATGGCGTCTCCATCGACAGCACCGTCGCCGGCCACATCATCCACAGCGTCTCTCCCCCATGTCATTGCTTCCTCGGCGGCGACTTCCACAACGGCACTAGCTGCAGCTGCTGTACGACCATTTCATGCTGCTGCGGCTCTCGCTCGTGCTGCGGCTCTGTTCTTGCTGTCGGTCGCACTGCTGTACTGCCCCTGCTTTCGTTCATGCTGCTGCTCTGCTCTTGCTCTCGCTTGCGCTGTTGCTGCTGCTGCACGACCTCCGGCAGCTACAGGAGTTGCTGCTTTAGCACTCGCTTGCAGTGCTACTGCATGACTTGCTCTCTGCTAGTGTGTTCCCTTCTCGAGCGTCTGCTGATTTAGATCACTGCTTCTCTGCTACTAGTGCTCGAACGCCCTAAACATCTATTGCAATGCTCTGTTACTAGTTCAATCAGTTTCGACAGTAAAATTCAGTTTCGAGTGTGAAGTTCATTTTCTTTAGTTAAGTTCAGAGTGAACAGTACTTACAGCATCTGTCGGAGCGGCCGTGGCGCGGCTGATGCGTTTTACATATAGCACTTTTTGGTGATGTATTTTACATCATCAATTGCAGATGATATTAGGGTCCCACTTCAGATTAAAGTTGTCTGTCTTGTCATGCTTCAGCCTCGTCGCCGTACACCTTAGCGGAGCTGCTCCAACGACGGAACCGTCCGTCACAGCGGACCAGTACCCTCGGTGCCGTTTCTAGAGGCCTCGAATCTTCTTCCCCGCCTCCGACAGTCACACCAGCATCATCACCATCCTCCACGTCCAACCCAATGATGCTGAGGTCCACAAGGCTATGCCAAAGAGGTTGTACACTCGTCGCATCACTTTGTTTCTCCATTCCTCTGTTCTTCCAATTCATGTGAGCCAAACACCCAGGTTGACTGAAATCCTATGTTTCCAAATGCTCTGTTTTGCACATGCATTCCTATCCTATTCCGGTGTTTTTCCTGTCCCTGCATTTATAGAATCCTCCAATTCTAAGGAGCCCTTACAGATTTACTTCATTTTCTGATTGGCGTCAAAGAAAACTCTGTGTGTTATGTCCTGCTCCTGTCGTGCCGTCATCCACCCCACCTGAGGTGCACCATCGACAGAAGCGTTCACTGCAGCAGAGATCCCCCCTGCAGACTTTCTTTTGCCGCCTCATATCATCTTCCCCGTTGCCGACAGCCACGCCAACTACATTACCATCATCGACTGAGCAGATGAACCTGAGGACTAGACAGTTTCGGAAGAGAGGTCGCAGTCTTTCGTGTTTGCTTACGTTATACATCGGTTATTATTACCTGCTACTTTATCGTTCAATCTTGAGTTTTGAATTTCCCATGGGTCTCATATCGAGCCAGCAACGAATAGTATCTGTCTACTATCTGGTTCATCTGGGGTCTTCTATGTGGTTCATGTTGGGTGGGCAACACACAATAGATGATCCATTGTCTATCTTTTTAAATTGAAGCTATAATCTACCTGCTATCATTAGTTTTGGATCCATCCACTCGTTTGCTACCATCAGTCTTGATTTTTGCATGCACCCCTTAGGCCTTACAAAATCTAACTATTTTTTATTATGCATGTCAGATATTGTACACAATCGTAACGAACATGTAAAGAAAAAGAGAAGACCGTTGTGTGCGAATATAATGTCATGCAGACGCTGCTCCATGGTGGGCAAAGTGCCCCCCCCCCTCTCCTCCATTTCCAGATTGTATTCCAGAGGAAGATAACTGTTCAGATGGAGATTCAGAAGGAGCCGACCATGCCTGTTTACCACCTGAGGTGTTTGCTCTAACCTGGCATGCTGATGTTGGTCATATCATGCATATGGCGCCTTGCATTGCTTACATTATACATCTTATATGTCATCATCTTAGTTTAGATTTGCTTTGTGTGAATGCCACCTGTTTGGTTTCTATATCATACTCCCACCATTCCTAAATATTTGTCTTTTTAGAGATTTCAACAAGTGACTACATACGGAACAAAATGAGTGAATCTACACTCTAAAATATGTCTATATACATCCGTATGTGGTAGTCCATTTGAAATCTCTAAAAAGACAAATATTTAGGAACGGAGGGAGTATATGGGAATTATGCAATGCCATCTTCTTTAGCCAGGCATCATATACGTGAATCATGCAATGCCATCCTGTTTAGCCAGTCATCATATATGTGAATTGTATCGTGCCATATTTTTTTCCATAATGTGTTCCATTTGTCAGCAATGTTTATACATTCATCTACTCTTCCTGTGCATCAGCCATTTGAGTCGGTCATGGGAAAATCTGGAGAGAAAACAAGGTCCTCTGAGCAGTCAGTACTACCTGTCGATGCAGATTTCTTGCTGGTTATAGATAGCTCCTCAGAGGAGGATTCAGAGAGAGATGACCAGTCGTATCCCCCCCCCCCGAGGTGCATGCTCTAACTTGGCTGGGTTATATTGCTCATATCATGCATATGGTGTCTTGCATTGCCATGCCATCTGCTTAGATTAGACATGCTTTGTGTGTATGCCTCATGTTTGCTTTCTAGATCAGATATGTGAATTATGCAATGCCATGTTTTTTAGCCAGTTATCATATATGTGAATTATGCACCGCCATGGAGCCAGGCATCATATATGTGAATTATCTCATGCCATCTTTTTTTTCATTACGTATTCCATTTGTCGACAATCTGTGTATATTGAACTACTCTTCATGTGTATGAGCCATTTGAGCCGGTTATGGAAAAATCTGGAGTGAAACCAAGGTCTTTAGAGCAGGCAATGGTACCTGTTGAAGCATATATCTCGATGGTTACAGGGAGCTCCTCAGAGGAGGATTCAGAGACAGATGACCAATCCTATATCCCACCTGAGGTGTATGCTCTAAGTTGCGATGTTTATATTTCTCATATGATGCATATGGTGTCTTGCATTGCTTAGTTTAGACATCATATGCACAATATTGAATTCTATCTGCTTAGTTTAGAGATCATACATGCGAGTGCCAACTGCTTAGTATATGAATCAATTATGTCAATGATATCATGTCATCATGTATACTTAGACAACATGTATGTGAATTATTTCATCCCAACCTATTTTAGAAAGACATCATATAGTTTTGTCATGTCATCCTGTTTAGGTACTCATCATATGTTGAATTATGCCATTATATCCTGTTAAGTTATCCATCATATATCTGAAATTGTGTCATGCTATCCTGTTTAGTTAGGCATCATATATGTGAAATTGTGTCATGTTGTCCTGTTTGGTTAGACAACATATATGTGAATTACCACATCTGTCTATCATACAATGTCTGTATGTTCAACTTTGTTTCTTGTTTATCAGCCATTTGAATTGGAGGGGGTGATGGCAGTATCTAAGGGAGCAAAAACTCGTTCTTCACAAAAGACAGTGCTACCCGTCGATGCAGATAGAACCATGGTTGTACTGGCCCACAAACTAGCCCCACCACACATAATCGAGACTCTTCCAGATTGCACACTTACACCGTTGGGCAGAGAACCAGCTACAACCAATCTAACCGCAACCCCAGCATAGTAACCCACTTATAGTTGACAAAGCACCATGTCCACCATAGAGTACCCCCACACGAGCAGTTTGTAAAGCTACTGCAGTGCCCAAAGCACGAAGACCACCACAGCTAACCCACACTCCACGTTTAAAGCAGAAGAGCAAATGTTCTCAGGTCAGATTCCGTAGCTATGGTCCATACTCCTTTGTTGTTGCATCACTGTATTTACTCATACCAACTACTTTCGAATTTGAAGGATCCAATTGAAACTCCAATGGCGCAACAGGTATGTTTTAAACCTATTTCTTTAACTGGATTGCTCTTCTAACTTCTTGCTCTATGTTGATTTCAGTTTAAGTTGTATAAACAGTTATGTTCTCATGTGATGCACATTACAAGTGCTGCCAATACTGTGTAGTTTCTCACACTTATATTCTGTCTATGCTGCTGTGTCTTAAAAATATATGAGTTGAACTGTGTCTCTATCTTAATTAGGGAGCACAAACTAGAATGATATGGACAATACAGTGACCACAGTACATAGATATATGTTTGTTTCATGCTGTTGTCCTGTCCACCTTACTACTGAACCGGATTACCAAAATGAGTTTGGTATACTACAAGCTAAACTTGTGATGTGTTTGCTTGTTTCTCCTGTAGTATGCAAATAGAATATTGGAGAAGAGCACCCCACTATGCAATGGTAGAGAAAGTAATGCAGATAAGGTTCAAGATAGTGAGACAACCCTGTTGGTCTCCAAGAAAGGTGATAAAAACGATCTTGTAGACAGTGAGAAAACCCCACAGTCCTGCGTTGATGTAGTGTTTGAGTTACTGGCCAGTACCGCTGGCACAAGCTCTTCGAAGTCGATGCCTGAATCACTTCGGCTTCTTCAGTCTCAGCTACAAGCTGAAAGGCATCAGTCATCTATGTTGCGGCAAGAAGCCGAAAGACTGAGGAAGTCCCTGCAGAATTCAGATGCTTTCTTGTGCAACAGCAAGCGCCGGAGGATTTAAGCGCCAAACAAGAGAAAGTTAATAAGCTTGCTAAGCATCTTGCCATCATTATGGGTACCCAGGATAGTGTTTCTTGAACTCTTCTAAAGTGGTTTCAGTTCTGGACTTGTTTTGTTGCGGCGTTTATATGTTGCTGTGTTCCCTATATTTGCACTGGTGGTGAACTTAGATGCCCAGTGGATGTAATATGTGTAATAGCCGTGATAGCCTAGCATAAGTTGCTTGCTTATTTATTTCCTTGTTGTCTTGTTTATTTGTTTGCTTGTAGTCAGTGCAGTTCTTTTTCCGTGGTTTGCTAGTGGCTGCAATAACCTATTTTTTAAAACTAGGCCACAATAACCATGGGCTAATATTTACTGTTGTGACATTGGGCCTCCTATGGGCCATAGAAACAGTGGGCCTTCTACGGGCCGTAGAAACAGTAGGCCTTCTACGGGCCGTAGAAACATCGTGCCTTCTACGGGCCGTAGAAACAATGGGCCTTCTACGGGCCCTATCATCAATGGGCCTTATACGAGCCGTATGATCGATTGGCCAAACATGGGCCAATAACAGGCCGCATTATGGCCGTAAACGGGCTAGAGTTGGAATCGTCCGTTCATGGGCCGACCATAACGGGCCATCATTAATAGGTTGTATTTGATGACGCTATGAAAACGGCCCAATGTATTAACGGACCACAAACAGGCCGACTGTAACCACGGCTGAATTTGGCCCACAAGCAGAAAATTACAGTAACGGGCCATAAGTAAACGAATGAACGTAATGAGCCCAAGAATAAATGGGCTCTGAGAAGGCCGAAAGATAACATGGGCTGGAAACGGCCCAACTGAATAATGGGCCATTAATGGGTATAAAGTGATACACTGTTCATTACGGGCCAGTTTCACCACGGGCCGTTAATGGGTCTAAAGTGATACACTGTTCATTGCGGGCCAGTTTCACCACGGGTCGTTAATAGGCCAAGAGTTACATAGGGCCTCATATGGGCCGAAAGACATCATGGGCCATACATGGGCTGGAAGTGAAAACGGGCTGGAATCATATTGGATGGCCCAGATGACGCTACTGGGCCTAATTCGGGTAGGGCGTAACGGGTCTTGGGTTAGCGGGCTATGAATGGGCTATATGCAAACAGGCCGTTAACAGGCTTTCCATGGGCCGTCCCGCCACCTTTTGACCAAGTCAAACGGGTCGACATTTTCACAGGAATGGACCTCTGTTGGGCCGGGCCACGTGTCAACGTATCATAGGCGCCTTCTGTCCAATGAGTGGATGACATCTGTCCCAACAATGAGCCGACACGTGTTTCCTCCAGCCAATGACGATTTTACACGTGGAAAATCCCCATTGGTCGGGGCTGTTAACGGGTTATCGGATCCAAAACCCGACTCGATAGCTTAACGGCGTTCCGTTACGGTGGATGCCACGTGTCGATCACCCTTGACGAAAGCACTTCTGTGACGCGCGATTTATCGTCATGGAAGTGGACACTTCTGTGATGATAATTTTGGTAATGTCATGGAATACTTCTACGACAGCACTGGTATGACTATCTTGATTCTGTCATAACTTTGTCATGGATGTACATGCATGACAAAAAACGCGACCTACTGTGACAAACACGTATCATCACGGAAGTGTATTTTTTTGTAGTGTAAACATCCAAAACAAGTAATATAATAGCATGGAACAATCAAAAATTATAGATACGTTGGAGACGTATCAAGGGGGCTAGGGTTACATCAGGTCAGTTACAGAGAAGGGAATCTACATATCCGAATCGCCAACCTTGCCTTCCACGCAAAGGAGAGTCACACCCGGACACGGGACGAAGTCTTCTATCTTGTATCTTCATAGCCCAATAGTCTGGCCAATGTATATAGTCCGGCTGTCCGAGGACCCCTTAATCCAGGACTCCCTTAGTAGCCCCTGAACCAGGCTTCAATGACGACGAGTCTGGCGAGCAGATTGTCTTCGGCATTGCAAGGCGGGTTCTTTCTCCGAATACTCCAAAGTAGATCTTGAACACAAGAATCGTGTCCGGCTCTGCAAAACAAATTCCACATACCACCGTAGAGAGTACAATATTCCACGAGTCTAATCTTCTGACAACTTTTCGACCGCGTGACATCACGTTGCGGCTCGGTCATTATTCAAACCGTTTTTCCAACCTGCTACTCCAAGTTTCGCAAGGAAGTTTTACCGGCAAGTCTTGTCGAAGCAGATCATGTCCCCTTATTACGGGATTCTCATCAATACGGGTGTGGGTAACCCAACCGTGCCATTAGCACAACGCTTGGGGAATAAGCAAGCTTTAGGGCAAGTGGGGAGGCACATGATTTCTGTTGCCTTTATAAAGGGATAAGGATTCCCCTATTTCACCCGTGCCTTCTCCTTCCTCTGCTCATTCACTCTTGAGTCTAGCGCCCAAGCTTTCGCCTTCTCCGCCCAAAAAAGCATTCCGATCATGTCCGTATCCGGAGCAGGAAGCAAGTGGATGGCCTCCTCTGTCCAGGAGAAGGATATAAAGAAGCTCTGGGAGGCTGGATACTTAACCAAGAAGGTCAACCATCGGCTTCCGGCCAAGGGACAAATTGTTCCTACCCCAGAACCCCAACAAAGGGTGGTGTTCGTCTCTCACTTTGACCGCGCGCTGGGATTTCCCCTCCACCCATTTGTTCATGGATTGATGCACTATTACGGGCTAGACTTCCACGATCTGGCCCCCAACTCCATCCTCAACATATCAGCATTTATCATCGTGTGTGAGGCCTTTCTCCGCATCCCACCCCATTTTGGGTTATGGCTCAAGACTTTCAATCTGAAGCCAAAGGTGGTGAGTGGTCAGCAAGCGGAGTGCGGAGGCGCTATGGTGGGCAAGATGCCCAATGTTACCTTGCCCGAAGGCTCCTTCATGGAGACAGTAAAGGGATGGCAATCGGGGTGGTTCTACATCACCGAGCCGTGCGACGCCAACTGGGCGGCGGCCCTCGAATTCCAATCTGGAGTCCCATGCGCCTCCTGGCAAGAGAAGGGCCTGGCCTGGGGCTCTTGGGACGAGGTGTCCGGGCTCCAGACGTGCATCCAGAACATCATTAACAAGAGAATAAAGCTTGTCAACGTAGTACAAGTTATGCTCATTCGCCGGATTCTTCTGTGACAACACCGGTCCTATAACTTGTGGGAGTTCGATCCGGCCCAGCACCAGGTGCTGCTAGAGCTCTTCGGCACAATGCACGAAGATATCTAGAAAGTGCTTTTCAAGGACGGAGAGACACCACCGCCCACGACCGAGGATCGTGGGCTTTGCTCAAAACGCCAGGCTAATCGGGTGAGTTTTTATATATTTTTCAAGCTACACCTTTTACAGGCATATGTGAGGCGGAAGTCTAAGCTTCCCCCTTGATTTATTCAGGCCTGGGTAGACATAGCGGAGCGGATTGATTGTCCAGCTCCACTGCCGGAATGCACAGAAACACCACTTCTAACGAAGATGCTTTTTTCGGCACCATACGAGGTGCCGGAGAAGAAGGCCAAGAATAAGGCCCAGGGGACAAGAGATGGTCCCCGTCGCAAGGGCACTTCAGACATAGTGTCCGAAGACGCCGAGGCTCGCTCCTACACCGCCGAAGATGACTTGGAAGAGGAGGAGGAAATTCGTCCCCCTCCTACAGGGGGGAGAAAAAAGAGAGTGGCCTCCACTCATTCGGAGGCCATGACATCCAAGAAGGGGAAAACTTCTCCTTCGGACAGTCCGAGGACAGCTACCGATACTAGCCCGGAATGGGAGCCCAGGGTCAAGCCCCTAGCAAAATCGTAAGTATCCGAACACAATAATGTAACCGGCCTTTTTACTGTATTGTTTTTAACATATTGGGTCATGCACTTTGCAGCCCGACTCGGTTCAACATCGAGCTATCCTCCTCTTCGGAGGGATCCTTAGATCCGTCGGTGATGGACAGCGGGTCCCTTCCAACGGCCTCCTCCCCCAAGGCCGCGGTCAACACCGAGGCGTTGTCTCGAAGGATCCCAGGTCAGGGAGAGGCTCGAGAAGCCATCTCGGTGGTGCCGGGGGTGGAACCTCGCCCAACGAACAGATGGGGGAGCAAGTCCCCATAGAGACTGATGGTGGGTGCAACTTTCAATCCTCCCCCAGCCGAATACCATTCCAGAGAACCATGTGGCTCCGGAATGAGGCAACCAACCCTCGAAGAAAGGAGGCATGCCTCTTCCGCGGGCGGCCTCCGTCCATCCAGAGGCGTCGGACAATTTGCTAGAAGCGTTGTGAGGCGCTTCCATCGTGGAAGAGCACCGCACCCTCATGGGTGTGGTGATTGGGAGGATTCAGTCTGCGGAAAGCGGACTGACCGAAGCGTGTACGAGCCTTCTAACAGGCTTCGAGGTAAGTCACGCAATTTTTAAAAGGAATGTCATAGTGTAGGTAGTAGCCCCTGATGCTCTGTCCGGTGTTCGGGAAGAAAAACCGAACGGAGGATCAAATGATTTCGCAGGAGACTAATTTAAAATGCACATGTGAACAAGCAGGCATTGCTACTAGCTGCATCCGCTCATACTGCAGAAATATCCAGACTGAAGCATAATCTGGAGTAGGCCGAGGGAGAGCTCGGCCGCATAGAGGAGCGGCTAAAAGAAAGCGAAGGTAACCGTGGATTTGTATCAAAATTCGCCTATGGCGAATGTTTTTTTCTGACTTAAAGTGTCATTTATGTTTATTAGAGGCCGTGACCGAAGTAACAGCCCTCAAGAAGGCGTTGACTGAGGCCGAAGATAAAGCAACCAAGGAGCGGGCCGCATGTGAAAAGCATGAAGCCCGGGTCAAGGAGGTCCAGCAGGAGCTCCAGGACGCAGTCAAAAGATGCGATTCCTTGAAGCGTGATTGTAAGGAGCAAGAATCTGACTTGCGAAGGCCTGCCAGAGTGCACAAGATGCCCGAGCCGAAGCCCAGGGCGCCTTCCAGGAAATCCAGGCGGCCAAGAAGATCGCGGCGGGTAAGGCTTTTATAATGCAGAGCAAATATGTAAGGGAATAGTTCCTTTTACTGACCCGGATTTGGAGCTCTCCAGGGGCGTTTGCAGATCTGCCGCGCAGCATGTCAAATGTTGCCGAATTATGTCGAGCCGAAGAGGGACGCTCTACGGAGAAGTTGTTCTGGTCGCAATACCTTGCGTCCGAACCTCCAGTGCCTTTGAGCGACCAGCTGAAGCAACTGGTTGAGCTGCATAGGACGGCCGAACTAGCCATGAAGGATTTGATAATCTGGCTATGGCCTGCCGCAGCTTTTCCTAGCAACTACTTCAGACTCGTAAAGTGGCTGGTCAGTGCCTGTCCTCGGCTAGATGCCATTAAACGGCCTGTCTGCATTGAAGGTGCAAGAATGGCCTTTGCCCGCGTGAAGACGCACTGGGCAAAGATGGACGCCACTAAATTGATGACCAAAGGACCGCCCGAAGGCAAAGAGCACCGCAGGCCCGAGTTGTATTATGATAGTGTCATGGAGGGGTCTCGCCTTGTGGTGGAGCAATGTGCTAAGGATATCGTATTCCCATGAATACACTAATGTTTTATCTTGTCCTGTAATATAAAAAAGTTCAGTTATGTAGTGTAAAGTTTGTTTGAAACTACACCTCTTGTGCGGTCGTTTTAATAAATCTGAGAAATGCCAGTCGTCGGCTTCCGCCCCCATGTAGGTAGTACGGGGGTGTTCGGGATGAATCTAAACACTCTTTATCCAAGGTTTTGGTCCTTTAAGGAGGTGTTCAGCGCAAGGAACCAGGCAATCGTACTATTCGGCTTTATCATTCTCACTTAGCCATAGGAGTTTGATGAGACAAACTTGGGCGCAGCCCCTGGTGTTCGGAAGACCGAACTTGGGGCGCTATATACGCTTAATCAGATAAAAACCGATTCATCGCATAACACGGAAGAAATCCCTAAAGATTTGGAACCTCTCGAACAGCTGACCAGCTCTCGCCGCATCATGACAGTCAGGTTTCGGCTTTCTCTACGGAGGTGCTCATCTGGGATAACCAGGACACAATCGCAGTAGTTCTCTCTTTACTACCCTAGCCGATATAGCGGAACGTAGGGTAGCAAGCACAAGAGCCGGGCAACCCAACTATTGACCCAAGACATGATTCAGAGCCGATGCATATAATGCTACAATTCAGGGTGCCGAACTACTGTAGAAGTGTTTGGACTTTCTTGCCATATTATGGGGTGTAATGAAGCCCCTGGTGAATTAAGTCGTACCAGAGTGTACGGGTGCAAAGAATAATACTATATACAAAGGAAAGGAAAAAATTAAGTAATAAGTTGATGCTGCAGATATGGAGCCGCGAATTATTTCCATTGTAATTTGATCAGTATGCCTAGGCGTACTTGTACAAATAGTGCTATAAGCAATAAGTCTATTTAACATGCCATGACCAAGGGTGGGCAGCATGGAGGTTTTAAGATAGGTATAATGATCGTTAGCAGAGACCACCTATGAATTCCCTTACACGTTTGAGCCTTTTGCCTTCTTGGTGTAGACGTCCCTTGATAGGTCTGATGATCAGGTTGTCCGGAAACGAGGCCAGAAGAAAGAAACCTGAAAAGAAAAATGGAATAGTGAAATTATGCGGGTTTAGGAGCGGTTGAGCCGTATTGTGAACCCTGATCTAGTTGTGCCTCCATTCATGCCCATGGTATTTTGAGTGCGTAATTGTGTATGCATGGCACAAATGTCGTCGCTTGATTGGGGCTGGGATGGAGGCCGAGTTGCTAGTTGAGCTCCAGACGGGCTGGACAGTCCTGCTGCAGAGTAGTTCGGACTCGTTTGACGGTGTCCGGGGGCTTTACTGCCGAATTGAGGTTCTGCTTAAGAAGACTACTCTATACTTCTGCTGCAAGGGTCGCGGTGTGTTCCTCAGTACGGAGGGAGCGTTCCGTGTTTCCATTGACTGTTATGACACCGCGTGGTCCAGGCATCTTGAGCCTGAGGTAGGCGTAGTGCAGCACCGCATTGAATCGAGCGAATGCGGTTCGTCCGAGCAGTGCGTGATAGCAACTGCGGAAAGGGACGATATAGAAGATCAATTCTTTGCTTCGGAAATTATCCGGGGATCCGAAGCCACTTCTAGTGTGATCGAGCCCGTGCAACAGGCCTCCACACCTGGTATGACACCTTTAAAGGTGGTTTTTGTGGGTTTGATCCTTGAGGAACTGATACCCATTTTACGCACTGTATCCTGATAGAGTAGGTTCAGGCTACTTCCACCGTCCATAAGGACTCATGTAAGGTGGAATCCATCGATGATAGGGTCAAGCACCAGTGCGGCTGAACCGCCATGACAGATACTGGTCGGATGGTCCCTTCGATCAAAGTGATCGAACAAGAGGACCATGGGTTGTATTTTGGGGCGACTGGCTCCATCGTGTAGACGTCCCCTAGAGTGCGCTTCCGCTCCCTTCTAGGGATATGGGTAGCGTATATCATGTTCAACGTTTTGACTTGGGGGAGAAACTTCTTCTGTCATCCTGTGTTCGATGGCCAGGCCTCCTCGTCGTCATCGCTTTGGGACCCCTTTTCCTTGTTTTCGGTATTTAACTTGCCGGCCTGTTTAAAGACCCAACATTCTCTGTTGGTATGATTGGCTGGTTAATCGGGGGTGCCGTGGATTTGACATGGACGATCGAGTATGCGGTCCAAACTGGACGGGCCCGGATTGTTTCTCTTAAATGGCTTCTTCCGCTGACCGGACTTGGAGCCACTGAATTCGGCGTTAACCGTCGTGTCTTCGGCATTGTCGCCATTACTTCAACGCTTGTGTCTGTTGCGTCGGGGCTTGCCGTTGTTATCTCTGGCTTCAGAAGTGCCAGGTTTACTTGAGGTGCTGTTGCTACGAGCTAGCCAGCTATCTTCGCCCGCACAAAAGCGGGTCATAAGCGTCATAAGGGCTGACATGGACTTCGGCTTCTCTTGTCCGAGGTGTCGGGCGAGCCATTCGTCACGGATGTTATGCTTAAAGGCCGCTAGGGCTTCAGCATCCGGACAGACGATGATTTGGTTCTTTTTAGTTAAGAACCAAGTCTAGAATTTCCTGGCCGACTCTCCGGGCTATTGGGTTATATGACTTAAGGCATCGGCATCCGGAGGTCGGACATTGGTGCCTTGGAAGTTGTCAAGGAATGCGTCTTCTAGGTTCTCCCAACTGCCAATAGAGTTTTCGGGCAGACTGTTCAACCAGTGCCGAGCTGGTCCGTTGAGTTTTAGCAGGAGATATTTGATGGCATGGAGATCATCACCGCGGGCCATATGAATGTGGAGAAGGAAGTCTTCGATCCATACTGCAGGATCTGTTGTCCCATCATACGATTCGATGTTTACGGGTTTAAACCCTTTTGGGAATTCGTGTTCCATTACTTCATCAGTGAAGCATAGGGGGTGTGCGATGCCTCTGTGTCGGGCTACGTCGCAACACAGCTCGGATGGAGCTGGTCTACGGTATTCGGCCCAGACAGGTTTGCACTTGTTATATCCGGCATGGTGGCAGTCGTTGTGTAACGAGGCGCACCCCCACGATCCATAGATCGATCTGGTCTGGCCTGCTTTGTTCTCCAAGTCATATCGCAGGTCATGCGTGTATCCCCGAGCTGTTGTGTTTCTTTCTGTTCAGCGAGGTAGTGCGGGCTGGGCTTCCATTTTATCTCGACCACACGGCGGTCGGTCAGCTAGTAGTGTTGGCTCCAATGCCTAGTCATTGAATTGAGGTAACAACTTGGGCTTCGGGTAACTTTTGGTTGGGCGTTCGAGTCCATATTCCTCGGCTACCAGGACCTCAGTACATCTATCAGTGAGCAAATCTTGATCAGCTTTAAGTTGATGTTGTTTTTTCTTCAGGCTCTTTGCAGTGGCTATAAGCCGGCGCTTAAAGCGCTCCTGCTCAATGGGATCCTCGGGCATGATAAATTCTTCGTCGCCGAGGCTCACCTCATCCTCGGAGAGAGGCATGTAATTATCGTCCTCCGAGTCTTCATTCATGGCCTGTTCGTCGGGGCTGGCTTGCCCGTCTTCCCATTTGGCCTGTTCGAAACTCGGCTGGGCGGGGTCGTCTTCTTCTTCGGCATCGTCCGGAGTGCTATTGTCTCTTGTGCCGGTATCGCTGTTTTTACCATGGCGTCGTTTAGAGCGGCGCCACTGATGCCGGCACTTCAGCTGCTTCTCAGGAGGCTTATCCTTAACTGGATCCTTTTTGTCCTCGCCATTGTCTTCTTTAGATGTATCCACTGTGTAAATGTTATATGACGAGGTGGCTGTCCAGCGCCCTATGGGCGGTGGTTCCTGTTCCTCTCCCACATCATCGTCCATACCGTCGATGTCTTCGGAGTTGAAGTCAAGCATGTTGGTCAAGTCGTCGACAGTGGCTATCAAGCGGGTGGTTGCTGGGTAGCGAAGTTCTTCGTCGTCCGCTTCCCACTCGAGCCGGACATAGTTCGGCCAGGAATCTCCTGTCAGGGAGAGGGATTTCAATGAGTTTAACACATCGCCCAAGGGCGAGTGTTGGAAGATGTCTGTGGAGCTGAACTCCAAGATCGCCGCCCAGTTAGATTCGATGGGCGCGGATACACGCGGTTTGGAGCCTATGGCCGGAGGCGAGTCCGAGGTTCCGATGACATAGGCCTCGTCGAAGGTTAGATCTGTGTTCGGCTCTAGCGCCATTGAGTGTGCTGCTTCCGTGGCGGGGTCCATCCTCCCGTCCTCGGATGGCACGATCTGTACTGGATCTAGGGACAGGAAAGTTACAGGCGCTGTATCCTGAGCATGGTCGGATGACAGATTTAAGTCATGTTCATCCTAGCTATAGGGTGCAGCTGTCATGGGTTCGAATCCGACGAAGACTAAGTCTCCGCGGATGTCGGCAGTGTAGTTCAAGCTTCCAAACCTGACCTAATGGCCAGGGGCGTAGTTGTTGATCTGCTCCAGATGGACAAGCGAGTTGGCCCGCAGTGTGAAGGCCGAATACAAAGATCTGTCCGGGGAGAAAGATCTCACCCTGGACTGAGTTGTTGTAGATGATTAAGGAGCCATCAAGCCCTATGGTGACGATGCAGTGGAACTCTCAATGAAAGCACCAATGTCGGTGTCCAAACCGGCGGACCTCGGGTAGGGGGTCCCGAACTGTGCGTCTAAGGCTGATGGTAACAGGAGGCGGGGGACACAATGTTTACCCAGGTTCGGGCCCTCTCTATGGAGGTAATACCCTACTTCCTGCTTGATTGATCTTCATGATATGAGTATTACAAGAGTTGATCTACCATGAGATCGTAGAGGCTAACCCTAGAAGCTAGTCTATGATTATGATTGTTGTTTTCCTTCGTACTAAACCCTCCGGTTTATATAGACACCGGAGGGGGCTAGGGTTACATCAGGTCGGTTACAGAGAAGGGAATCTACATATAAATATTAATTTCTTCTATAGCATGAACTTTTTTAGTACTAGATCTTTCGGTGTGCCATTGAGAATAATTAACCATAATATTATCAAGGAGTTTTGTAGCTTCTCCTAAAGTGATTTCCATAAAAGTGCCTCCCGCGGCCGAATCTAAAAGATTTCTAGAAGCAAAATTTAATCCGGCATAAAAGTTTTGTATGATCATCCATAAATTCAAACCATGAGTAGGACAATTGCGAATCATTAATTTCATTCTTTTCCAAGATTAGGCAACATGCTCATGATCAAGTTGTTTAAAATTCATAATATCATTTCTAAGAGAGATGATCTTAGCGCGAGGAAAATATTTAGAGATAAAAGCATCTTTGCACTTATTCCAAGAATCAATACTATTTTTAGGCAAAGACGAAAACCAAGTTTTAGTACGATCTCTAAGTGAAAACGGAAATAACTTCAATTATTATCCGTATCTTTCTTCTTTTGCATATCACACAAATCAACAAAATTGTTTAGATGAGTAGTGACATCTTCACTACGAAGGCCGGAGAATTGATCTTTCATAACAAAATTCAACAAAGCAGCATTGATTTCACAAGTTTCAACATCATTAAGAGGAGCAATTGGAGTGCTAAGGAAATCATTATTATTGGTATTGGAAAAGTCACACAATTTAGTATTATCTTGCGCCATTGTGACAAGCAATCCAACACACAAGCACACAAAAGGGCAACCGAAAGAGAGAGGAGAACGGGAAAGAGAGGGCGAATAAAATGGCAAGAGTGAAGTGGTGAGAGGAAAACGGGAGGCAAATGGCAAATAATGTAATGCGGGGGAGATGAGTTTGTGATGGGTACTTGGTATGTCTTGACTTGAGCGAAGACCTCCCCGGCAACGGCGCCATAAATCCTTCTTGCTACCTCTTGAGTATGCGTTGGTTTTTCCCCTGAAGAGGAAAGGGTGATGCAGCAAAGTAGCGTAAGTATTTCCCTCAGTTTTGAGAACCAAGGTATCAATCCAGTAGGAGGCTCCTCACAAGTCCCACGGGCCTACACAAACAAACAAGAACCTCGCAACCAACGCGATAAAGGGGTTGTCAATCCCTTCACGGAAACTTGCGAAAGTAAGATCTGATAGAGATAATATGATAAGATAAATATTCTTGGTATTTTTATGATATAGATTGGAATATAAAAGATGCAAATAAAAGTAGATGGAAAACTTATATGATAAAGGATAGACCCGGTGGCCATAGATTTCACTAGTGGCTTCTCTCAAGATAGCATAATTATTACGGTGGGTGAACAAATTACTGTCGAGAAATTGATAGAAAAGTGCATAGTTATGAGAATATCTAGGCATGATCATGTATATAGGCATCACGTCCGCAACAAGTAGACCAACTCATGCCTGCATCTACTACTATTACTCCACACATTGACCGACTCCTGCCTGCATCTAAAGTATTAAGTTCATAAGAACAGAGTAACACATTAATCAAGATGACATGATGTAGAGGGATAAACTCATGCAATATGATATAAACCCCGTATTTTTATCCTCGATGGCAACAATACAATACGTGCCTTGCTGCCCCTGCTGTCACTGGGAAAGGACACCGCAAGATTGAACGCAAAGCTAAGCACTTCTCCCATGGCAAGAAAGATCAATCTAGTAGGCCAAACCAAACTAATAATTCGAAGAGACTTGCAAAGATAACCAATCATACTTAAAAGAATTCATAGGAGATTCAAATATTTCTCATAGATAAACTTGATCATAAACCCACAATTCATCGGATCTCGACAAACACACCGCAAAAAGAGTTACATCGAATAGATCTCCAAGAAGAGGAAGGAGAACTTTGTATTGAGATTCAAAGAGAGAGAAGAAGCCATCTAGCTAATAACTATGGACCCGAAGGTCTATGTTAAACTACTCACAACTCCTTGGAGAGGCCTTGGTGGTGATGGAGAGGCCCTCCATGGTCAATTCCCCCTCCGGTGGAGTGCCAGCGAAGGCTCCAAGATGGGATATCGCGGATACAAAAGGTTGCGGTGGTGGAAATAGTTTTTCGTGGTGCTCCTGGATGTTTTCGGGGTACGTAGATATATATAGGCGAAGGAAGTCGGTCAGGGGAGCCACGAGGGGGGCACAAGGCAGGGGCACGCCCACCCTTACTGGGCGCGCCGGCCACCCTTGTGGCCTCCTTGGCTGCTTCTTGACGTCCACTACAAGTCTCCTGGATTGCGTTTGTTCCAAAAAGATCGCTCCAGAAGGTTTCATTCCGTTTGGACTCCATTTGATATTCCTTTCCTTCGATATACTGAAATAGGCAAAAAAACAGCAATTCGGGCTGGGCCTCCGGTTAGTAGGTTAGTCCCAAAAATGGTATAAAAGTGTAGAGTAAAGCCCATAAACATCCAAAACAGGTAATATAATAGCATGGAACAATCAAAAATTATAGATACGTTGGAGACGTATCAAGGGGGCTAGGGTTACATCAGGTCGGTTAGAGAGAAGGGAATCTACATATCTGAATCGCTAAGCTTGCCTTCCACGCAAAAGAGAGTCCTACACGGACACGGGACGAAGTCTTCTATCTTGTATCTTAATAGCCCAACAGTCCGGCCAATGTATATAGTCAGGCTGGAACACCAGTTCAGCCACATGCTGCAGACCCCCCACGTTTGAATTTAACCCCTCCGCAGAATGTTCCGATGCCCCGGGGTCAGTATTCTAATCCTCTGGATAACATGATAATGGTGGCTACATGATTGGTGGCTCTCCCGGTTCAGGATGAGTTGCCAGCGGTGATGGAAATAAGGCGAGCCGGAGAACTTCTTCAGACGGCTGTTGCTCAACAGGCGGCTTATTCATACAGTCGTGACCGGATTCATTCAACCCCACGTCCAAACCGGAGTTATAGCAGACATATTGATGAACTGGCTGTATCGAGCAGTGAGCGACACCGCAATCAGGCTCGTAGGCCTGACCCACCACGTGCTGGTCATGATGCTCAGGCTTTGGTGGACCAGGGTTGAGCACGGCATGAGGCTGAGCTGGCGGCTCAGTTGGCGGCTCAATAGAAAACTCCGGTTTATCCATCAGCATCTGTGGAGGCAGGAGTGACCTCTAGAACCTTGGGTGTGCCATGTCTAGTGTTGGCTCTTCGCAATGAGCGCTTACCTAAGGAGTTCAAAGGCCCCCGCAAGGTGCCTAACTACACAGCAGATCAACCCCCAGAGGCTTGGATTGAGAACTATGAGATGGCTATGGAGATGTTGGATGTTAGTGATGCTGCATGTGTTAAATATTTTACCATTATGTTGGATGAGCCGGCTCGTACTTGGTTAAAAGGGATGCCCGCTAACTCCATTAGATCATGGGTGGAGTTGAAGACGCGTTTTATCCAAAAATTTGAAGACACAAGCAAGCAGCCTATGTCGATTCTGAATTCTGGATTTGGACTCTTGTGTTCAAGGTTGACCGTGTTTTACGACCGCTATTACCACTACTCAATCAGTTCTTTACTCTCTCGCCTGTACGAATTCGGTACTGGCGATCTTTCTCCGCTGCCATTTTTTCACAATGCGGGCGCATATGGCTTCCTCCTTTGCGGCCGCCTGCGCCACCGCATCAGTCGCCTCCTTCGCCGCCATTTCCGCCACTATATGGGCCTCGACGGCCCTTATCCTCTCCTTTCCACAGCTTGCCGCCCGTTTCCGATGGGACTCATACTCTGCCCTATCGGTGATTGGGAAGGACATGTGTTTCGGCCAGGACCGCGTGGATCCAGCACTAGAGGACCCGAGCCCCCAGTGAGCTGCCTCTATGGCGTCGCAGCAGACGGGTCCGTGCATCGACCGGGCGCTGTCCTCCTGGGAGCGGCGGAGTGCAATGCGGACTGTCATTGCCTTCTCCAACCCACATGAGATGACACCCCAATCGGCGAATCCGGACTGGTCAGAGTCCGATCCGCTGCCTGCCATGGCGGAGAAAGCCAAAAACCGTCGGAGGTGAGTGGAGTGAAGTGGCTAGGGTTTGCTCCAGCTAGAGGATCGAGACGAATATAAGTGGGTTCGGGTGGGCCAGCGTGGGCCGGATCTGACGTGGCGGGCGTGCCCGGCCACTCCATATCCGTCCCATATTTGGAATGGATATGAGGGATGCCGCTCTCCCTGGATGTTTGAGGCCCGTTTAAGGAGTCCGTCTGGATTGAAAAATAGTGACCGGACAGTGAACGGGCGCCCGGTCGTTGTATGAGGCGGGTTTGATGAGCCGGACCGTAGATGCTCTTAGGCCAACTCCACCGCACGACCCCAAATTGTCCGGGTCTGTCCGTTTGGGGTTAAACAGACATACGAGACAGCCCAACGCATGACCCCATCCGTAAAAAGTGTCCATTTCTTGTCCGTCTCGCCCCATCCTGGGAGCAAACTTGAGCTCGGTTTGCGTCTGAAGCGGACACTTTGAGCTGCGTCCTCGTCCGGCCTCGTCCGCTCGCATGTGACTCCTGGCCAGCCTGTCAATGAAACAAAAAGAGCCCCACCTACCCACCCATCCCTTTCTCTCTCCTCCTTTTCTCTGTCCTCGCTCGACATGCAGTTCGGCGGCCGGGCATGGCCATGCGCAGGCAAGCAGGCGGGGCCCTGGCGTGAGCATGGCGGCGTAGGCTCGCACCCGGGAGGCGAGGCGTGCGCGGCGCCGGCAGGGTCGC
>NC_041385.1:26575720-26578343 GCF_002162155.2 Triticum dicoccoides
GAGGCGAGCGGTGATGGTTGCGGCGGGCGCGTGGCCGAGCGCGCGGCGGTAGGCGGGGGGGCTGGCTCGGGTGGGCTGGCTCGGCGAGCGAGCGCGAGCGGCCATGTCGGGCATGGCGCGGCGACGAGATTCCGGGGGCGGGGGATGCAGCGGATATTTTGGGTCGCTCTGTCGCGGTGGGCGCCTCGAACCCAAGCCGGACTGGCATGTCCGTTTTCGTCTTTTTGGGATCGTGCAGTGGAGTTGGCCTTACACATGGTTTCACTTTGGGTACTGGAGTATTTCTCATGTTGTCCGACAGCTCCAGCCAGTACACACTTTCACGATTGCTATAACCACTACTCTATCAGTTCTTTACTCTTTGGCCTTTCTGCAGAAAAAAGTTATTTACTCTTTGGCCTGTACGATACGGTACTGGCTGGGGTCTTCCCCTTTGGTATCCGATGCAGCGCGCTAGTAGATGGAAGCACATCTCGGCCCACTGGCGCGCAGACGCACGCGTGCAGCGCTAACGCCACGGCGGGCCCCGCACCGACGGCAAGTTGCACGGCGCCAACCGCGGCCGCGTGATGCGTGCCCGCTCGTCCGAAAGCCGCACCGGACGGCACGGGCAGCCAGCCGAGACCCATCCACCATCATCGCCATGTAGTACAACTGTACAAGTACAACCGCGCGCGTAGGCCTAGCAGGGAAAACGACTCCTCACCGGCCCCGAGCCCCCGACTCGTCGTGCTCAAAAGCCACGAGGCGCGAGCTGTTCCAGCACATCGTCGTGCTACGAACGAACTGCAGCGCCGAGCTTTTCTATCAGCGGCGCAGTGCACGAGTCTGTCCTGTGCATAAAGCCGTGCAGTAGGTCGAAGAGACGAGAGACGCCGTGGTCTGTCTTGTGTGATTGTGTCGGTCGTGGAGACGAGACACGCCGTGCGCTTGCGCCACCGGCGAGTTCTCTCTCGCCCCGAGCGTACACGCCAGCACGCGCGCTGGGCTGCGCCAACGGCCATTGCTGGTAGCTAGGGCATGCGGCTCGTATGGCTCGTCTTCTACCTCTCGGGTGTTACGTTCGAACAGGAACAGTTCACGCGTTATTTTTTGAACAGTTCAAGCTTTGTTCCAAAGCTTAAAAAAAACTCAAAAACACTCGATTGTTCATGTCTTGGCTTTCAGTTTCGACGTATCAATTGGAGGATGGGGCCGCGCAGATGCCTACAGTCCCATCCACCAGCTACACGTCATACAATATCTCGCTCACATTATTAGGTGCACGTTGGAAACGGGACCAGGTTTTTTAAACGGAAACAGACAAAGGTTTCAGACGTAGTACTAACAATCAGGATCTTAAAGCCGTTGTCCGGTTCAAAATCAAACAAGAAAAATTAAAGCAGCTGTTCCGGTCGAGCCCACGCTTTAATCCGAAGCGAGTGCTCTTAGCCGCGCCCCGTCGACGCTGTTTCTTAGCTAGACGCGTTACAGCTTCCGTCCATGCAGGCCTGGATGATGTGAGCTTGATTAGTTGCAAGGCGTGATCACAACATTATTACCCATGCCATTGCTGTTTTGAAACTACTGGCGTGTGCGGGCCATCTCCCGCCCAACAGCCTCAGCGTCGGCGTCACCACCATGCCAGATGCCATGCCCACTTCTTTCGAGCTCTAGTAAGGTTTTGCAGAAAAACCACGGAAACCAACTCTAGGGTATGAATTAACAACGACAACAATGAAATATACAGATCAAACAACTTGCTCAATCAAAACTGACCATGCACACTCCCTTCAACACATGTACAAAAGTATTGTTCGTTCTTCGTTGTCGTAAGAGCATCTACATCCGCGGTGGACAAATAGGACCCCTAGAACGCGTCCGAGCGCGTCCTTGGACACTGATTGGGCACTCCTCCAATCGCGTTGTCCACATCCGTGTATCTCATATCTGAACTCATATATCCATACTAAACCATGCAACATCGATCAAACTAGTTAGATCAGCCAACAGACATAGAATCGGACATAGGATAGCACAATAGTTCACCAAAAGACACGATCGGATGTTCAAAGGATCACCCAAGTTTACATAAACGACGGACAACGTTAAAATACATCTAAAACTTGAAATTAAATTGAAGCTAAGAACTTCCGCGCCGGCCCTTTCCCCTTCTTGTAGCCGGCGCCGCCGTACTCGTCCGCGGCTGGTGGAGGACCGTCTGATTAGCTGGACGAGGAGTCGTGGTCGTCGGACGAGGAGGAGGAGGAGACGATGACGAGACCCTTGAGATGCTGGACAACCCGGTCCTGCTAGCGCCTGAGCTTCACTAGCCGAGCCGCCTCCGTCGCCTTCTCCTTGGCCTCGCGCTCGGATTGCTCGATGGCAAGCCGAAGAGCCTTCGCGTTCTTCCCGCGGAGCGCCCGGGCGTCCGTCTCCGTTGTCGTAAGCGACCGACAATAAATCCGCGAGGAGCCGTCCGTCCTCGTCGGGCTCTGCTGGTAACCCGCGGCAGCGGCGGACAGAGCTCTTCGTTGCGTCCCTCTCCCTTGCCCGCTGCCTCTCACGGCAGGCGACGTATGCCTCCGACTCCGGCGTGCGCGTCCGGGCTGGCTGGGCGGGCACAAGCACACAACGCTGCCCA
>NC_041385.1:26578471-26621843 GCF_002162155.2 Triticum dicoccoides
TGGGAGGCGCAGATTGCGCGGCCCTCACGGAGTTGCGCGCGGGTCGGGAGGAGCAGGCACCGGCGTCCTCATTGCATCGGCAGGGGATAGGTGGGGGAGCCGATCCTGAACTGCCCCCCATGTGCACCTTGGACCTCTCAGGGCAATGCGGATGGCGAGCTCCTCGTCGATGTCGATATCAGAGTCAGAGCGGTTGCCTGCGCACGACATGGTCGCCGGAGTCGCTGGACCTATCGGATGGATCGAATGGAAGAAGAAGAGCGAGAGCGGAGTCAGCAAGGGTTTCCAGACTGAGGATACTTGTGGGGACAAGGTGGGGTCGGGGTGGTCCGGGCTGACGTGGCGGGCGCGCCCTGGCAGCCCTATATCCGCTCTATATTTGGGCTGGATATGAGGGGTGCCGGTCAGTCCGGATGTTTGACGTCTGTTTGAGGGGGTCGTCTGGGTCGAAAAATCGTGACCAGACAGTGAATGGTCGGTCCGCGAGAGCGTATGAGAAGGGTTTGAGACGTCCGGCCGTAGATGCTCTAAGTTCAAGGTGACACTCAGGGCTAGGAGAAAAACAATGCATTGTTCATGTGTAAAAAAAAAAAACTCTTTCGCCTATACAAGTCGCGGTCTGCCTTCCAAGGTTGAGCCGACGTGATATTGCACATCTCACGCGGCTAAACATGTGCCGCTCGGTCGACATATCCATCTCTTATTCATCCAACTCTGATCGATTAACTTTGGTCTTACACTAAAGTCTCATGATCTTGCACCGACAAGATGAAGAGAAAAGACTAAGCACATGAAAAGTAATGCATATTGCTTCAACTACGGTCTACGGTTCAAACCTCAAAGTAACATGCTCCGACTGCTTCCTTCAAAAGAACACGTTTGTCTAAATCAAACATGCATTTGTTAGCTGCCAACAAGCATCTGTGACCAAACAAGGGGTGTGAAAGATCATCGCACTCTACGACCTACTCCGGAGCCTGAACCAACAACAACAACCATCAAATAAACAAATCAAAAGAGTTGCTCAATCAAAACTGATCATCTCCATCAACAAGGCTGCGCAAACACGTACACGAGTCCTTATTTATCACCGTCAGTTCAAGGTGACGCCCGGAGCATGGAGAAAAAGAAATGCAAAGTAATTTGCCATTCGGCCATCACTTTCGCATATGGAAGTCGTGGTGTTGCTTCCATGTCCGAATCGACGTAATTGTGCACGTCACACACAGCAAAACATGTGTGCATCGCCCAGATGCAGAGGCCGGGGGTCATCCTCTTTTTCTAAAAAAAAACACAGCAAAACATGTGCCGCTCGGTCCATGTATCCATCGGCCGCGTGCGCCCCGCCAAATCAAGCCGCCATCAGGTCGTACCTGCGTCCACATGCTAAGCCATCAACGTTAGGAACCTGCAACTTCCACGTCCGCCGTTTCGTCTCCTCTACAAACATGTTAATCATACGTAGAATAAACGGCACCTTGAGAAAGATGGGGAACTCCTATTTGCAGTGGATGTGAGGTCAAGAGCTGTCACATTAGCAAGTTGATATATATGATTCATGGATGACCACTACGTGCAGCGACACCTAGACATAATATTCCCCCATTTCTCTTTTCCTTTACATCGTATGATCAGTCGATCACAGGATACGACTATTAATTATTATCCTTTTGTGAAGCTGGAGGTACGACAAGTGCCGGTATATGCTCCAGTGCTGCTGAGTTTTTCTTCCCCCAATAATTCTAGCTATTGACATAGACGTGTTTTGGCTTTAGCTAGCTAGCTAGTGTTGTACATCGATGAGGCAAATGAAAGCATGGCCTTGACACTTGTGGAAGAGAGACAAAGATACATACATAGCTGTAGGAGAATTTATTTTTCAGACCAGAACTGATCTGAATTGATCCGAGCAAAAGCAAAAAAGCGCGTCCAGTCATGCATGCGCGTCTATGGATAAGCTGGAGAAAAGTGTTAGGGCATCTTCAACGTGGACTTCCAAAACAGACACAATGTTCATCCATGGACACGTCCGCAGACACTGATACATGAGCTGGCCATCCAATCGTGCCCGCATAAATTTCAAAGTGAATTTCATCAAACCGAATGATTTTCATTTAAATTGGATCACATCATTACATTTCGGAGCAGTTTTAACATGGTCCCTCTTACCCCCTCTCTTCACATTAGAGGTAAGAAGAGTATATAGTATATCTGATCTGCTGATTTCACTAACTAATAGTCTGATTAACTCTTATCTTCTTACCTTACATGTTAAAAAAGAACTCAAAAAAAAGGAAAGAGGAAGCATGTTAAAATTTGCCTACATTTCAACATATTTCTTTAAACAAAGGCAAAAAAGCTCATCCAATCATTGTTGCGCTTATGTAGATAAGCCGGAGAGGTGGTGGAGAAAAGTGCTTCGCTAAAGGGAGCATCCAGTTTACCGAATAGGATGGATACGTACTTGACGTACGTAACTAACTGCTGCTAGCGTGTCGTACACTTGCACTACTAGCTAGTACTAGGTGCCCCTTGAGATGCCATGTTTATGCTAATGTGAGTGAGCTCGAGGACGTAGGTACTTAATTAACCCTCGATATTTCCACATCCAGATCGAACCAAAGGAATATGTACACCTATTTGAGCTGATCTAGTCTCTCAACATTGTGGGATTGTTGCACCAAGTGGACCGTTGTTTTCCGATGAAGAACGTAGGACCTCTACTTTTTGGTCGCCCGAGCAATCATGTCGCGAAAAGAGAGCTTGTTTGAGACAAAACCATCGATGGATCGACAGATTAAAGTTAGCTGTTTCGATTTGAAATGATCACTAGCTAGGAATTACTCCCTCCGTCCCATAGTGGCAAAAAACGTCATATATTAGTATACCGAGGGAGTAGCTAGCAGATAGTGCTAAGAGTTAGCTAGCGTTGGATTGCTTGCTTGGTTCGGCTTCAAACAAGAATAGAATACAACCTAGGGTTGCCCTAGTTGAGAGTCGTGCTGACCAAATAGCCGCCACCTCTTATCCCTTCCTATAACCGCCTCCTCCTACCTCTATGTCCTCCTTTTTCCTTGTCGCTGCTAGAGACCAATGGCCGGGCTAAGTCCGCCACTGGTTGATGAAGGGAACGTGGGGAGATCTCTGCTCTGAGTCTTTAGCTGTGAGATGAAATCTACGTACAGACAACAACGGGAGATAGAAGGTATGATTGTGCGGTGATGGTGTTTCCTGGTGGACTAGCGATCTCTGGCGGCGAGGCGCCGGTGGTCGTGATCCATCTGCATGTAGACGGGTGGCATCAGTGACCCTTTGCATCTCAAAGAGACGGTCCTTCACTTGGGCGTGGGTATGGCTTCATGGTCTTGCATTGCTAGGCGGTCATTGCAACATGTTAGAGGGTCTTGGACCTTCAGATTTGACGACAATGATTTGTATGTTCAGCCGACCAATTTTGTCGTCACATACGAGGACGACAGAGCATGTGGATGGCGCGGGACTGCCGGTGTGTCCCCGGTATGTCCGGCGGCGCCAATGACCTTTCTCACTCGCCAATCTTCATCTCATGTGCGACGGTCGCCGTTTCAAACCTTCGGTGGTGACCGACACTTGTTGCAGCTTGACTACCTACTTCCGCGACATGGTCATCACTTGTGTGGTATCTCCATGCTACGCATGTAGCAGATGGCATTGCAAAAAATGGTGGCGACAACACATGATGACTTTGATTTGATGGCGTTTCTCGAGTATGTGGTCTCGAGCTCCGGATAAAAACCCTAGGTCCAACCCTAACAGGTTATACCCGGCAATGCGGTGTTCTTGCGTCGTTAACTTGTTGAAGGCAATTCTTGGATTTGCCTGACTTTATAGGGTGAAAAGCACAGGATTTGAACTTTAATGGTTGGATCCGACGATGACGGCACTTGAGCATCGTTCCCTTCTTGAAAGTGTTGTTGTTGAAGTATGTTTTTCATTATCTTTATGAGTCAAAAGGTGAATGGTACATAGGGTCGTTATTTTAATTAGTTCTTCGGTTGTTGTTTTGATCGTTTCAATTTATTTTCTTTTCTCCTCCACTTAGATAGTCTGATCTCATATGACTTTGCTCTTTATGGTTGTGATTTTTTGTGTCTATGCATTGGATTGGTGACTGTGTGCTTAGTGTGTTTGCATCCCTGATGATGCACATTGACTCAACAAAAATCACCACTTTTGTCAGAAGAAAAAGCTAGATAGTGCTGGCGTGCTGCGTGTGCTTGAGTAAGTACGTACGGATGAGGGAGAGCAGCTTGTTTGCCTAAATGTGTGAGCCCGAGAGAAGCACTAGTGCCCGACCAGAGATTATGGGCGATCCCATGATTTTGGGCCCAGCCTACTCATCATTGCAAACATTCGGCCCTATCAAACTCTGACTGCCACACTTGACATACATGTCTATTACTCAAAAAAAAAAACTTGACATACATGTCTTTGTCCAAAAGAAACTAAAAAAACTTGACATATATGTTCTGATCCACTGACCCTAAAGAAAATGTCTTGATCCATTGCTATTTGCTGCTGCTGTTTGTGATGATGACGCGTTATCCGACCATTAAATTTCCCCTTGATTTCTGCTGCGAAAAGCAGAGCATCCGCAATGGTGGATTCAGTGATACAAGTTGGCTTAGCTCATCCAGTCTTTAAAAAAGATGTAGTATTCAAGACAATGATTTCTTTTTTTTTTCGGGTGTCAACACAATGATTTCTTAGCTAGCCAATTGGCTTTTCTCTCAAGCTCAATCAGTTAAAAGCTAGTGCAAATTAAGCTTCCGTAGAAAGCCGTAGACTCCACGAGCGTAGCATTATCTCACTCAGCCAGCGTGGCTGTATATCTTTTCTTCCTCCGTATCTTGGAACTTGCTGCAGCTTCACCTGGAAGCTGCCGGGCAATTTACACGCAACTTTCTTCCGGTGATTCCCTTTTAGGTACAGAAGATAGCTGTAGCGCGGCCATGTGCCCATGTGTATGCTCTGAACCCCAGGCCTATTTGCGCAAGCGAATCCAGTGCTAATCGTACCGGGTGTAGGAATTGAAGGCCAGAAAAGAGACACAGATACCTTGGTTGCCGCATCTGAAAGATCGTTGCCGCGGCAGGTACGCGCAACACATCGAGAGAAATGGTCCTCCGCCAAAGTCGTTATCGGATTCATAGCTGCCTCGCTTTGAATCTTTTCTTTCTTTGTTGCTTGCAGGTTTTCTTCAGTTTGTTCTTCGGCTCTGAATGGCCTAGGCTCTACGCCAGAGGCCTGGTGAAAAATTGACAGATCTGATTCTCTTTTGAAACTTCAGCACCTAATGGCCTGGACACGGCAAAATCATAAAATGGCCCATTTTTCGGCGCCCTAGCTAGGCTGGATGACATGCCAGATAGCGCGACGTTATGGGCTGGGGCGTCATGATAAATGGCGCGACAGCTACCTTCGTTGGGGGTGTCGTGCTATCTACCATAGCGTCTTAGCCCCCGCGTCATGTAAAGTGGACAATTTTGTGTACTGTTTTTATCCGGTTTATTTTGTGCTAAAGGTATAAACAGGGGCTAGATATGTTAATTTTAAAATAGGCTTGACAATCGAAGAGCATGTACACAATGACCGGACATACCTTAAATTCCATCCGCTGCATCCAAGTACCTCAAAGTTAATACTTCAAATACTTCAGGTTTATATAAACCACGCAAAATAAAATAAAACTACATACTACGTAGCTATCATATCTACCCTACGCTACTCATTATCGAAGATGTCCACAATCTCTCTGCCGGGCTCCAGGCAGATGGCCGCCTGCGATAACTCCGGCTCGTCGCCGGACTCACTAGACGCGAAGCTTTCGTTGACCTCTGACCTCTGCTGGCGGAGGAAGCACAGGTTGGCCTTCAGCCCAGCCTCCGACTTAAACTCCAGGATGGCGGCCTGCTCCACCGCCTCCTTCACTTGGGTGACCTCGAACTCCGCCATGGCTTCCTCAATGGCAAAGCCCGCAGTTGGCTCCGCCTCCTCTATGGCGTCCTCTTCCTCCGGGTTCACCCCTTCATGGGTTGGGGGTCCTGTTCCGCCTCCGGCTGCTGCTTCGCCACCCTCCTCCCCCTCCCCTCCTCCAGCTCCGAGGTGTTCGGGGACATGCCAACTGTGATCCAGGCTCCGCGCCTAGCCCGAATCTCCTCGAGCAGTAGGAGGCGCCGCTCTGGTGTTAGCGTAGTGTAGGTGGTCACCCTCTGACGAGCAATGATTGTTGACGGACGACGAGTAGAAAGGAAGGCAAGTGGATCCTATTCGGGCTTGCGACACAGAGAGGGAGGGAAGTGGATGTGGCTAGGGCTGGAGGTCATCGTCCGGCTTAAATATCCGGACGTTAGCCCTCGGGGGGCGAGCTGGAATGGCGCCACGCGGCATTCACACCCCCGGAGGAGACGCCCATCGGATAGTTGGTTTTCCATGTGATTTCGTATGGGACCCCAACATCAGTCTCACGTGGTGGATGCGCCCGGTTGTGCCCGGAACTCCACCATATCTGTTGCAGATTTGGTCTGGATATTAGGGGTGCTGGCTACCTCATGCGTTTGAGGCCGGTTTGGGACGTCAGTGTGTATCCTTTTTTTAGGGATAATTGCATCTTTGCCCCTAGTTGGTTCACACCCCCGGGTTTTGCCCTTACTTTTCGGGCATGCTCAGTTTTGCCCTTAGTTTTTCCCCTCCATCAGCTCGAATGCCCTTCTGTCACAGCTCCGCTTGGTCAGCGCCGTTTGACCGTGACGGCTCGACGTTTTGGACACTGGTTGCCCCTGGGCCTTCCTTACAAGTGGGTCCACATAGATTAGACAGTGTAGTTGCCATTTCCCCTCCCTCTGTCTTATCCCAGCCCCGAACCCTAGATCGGCGACGACAAAGGCGACCCAAACCCTAGCACTCGGCGGCGACGCGGGCTCCCACAGAAACCATGGCCTCGATGTCGTGAAGTCCACATCGCCGGATCTACATCACGCGGCGGTGATGGTGGAGACACGCTCTTCGCACAGCGGTGGTGGTGGCGGTGACGATGCCATGAGGAGTGACTGCACGACAGATTCAAGGCAGGAGATCCCGGTAGGGTAAGTTTCCAGATCCAGTACTTACTCATCTGTTTCCATGATTAGAAAGGTGCATTCCATGACTTCGGTTGTGTTCACAATCGTAGGATGGATCCATCGTGTGCGTTCTTTCTGATAATTAGAATGGAGACCACTCTTTTAGCAAAGGGTGGTACTAAGGGACAGGATGCAAGCTTCAGTTTCCCTCTAGTGGTGGACTGCACAAGTTCTTTCAATGATTTTAGGTCTGCAATCTATAGGAAATATCATTGGGGTATGCATGATGCAGCTAAGTTTAGATTCTGAAATGTAGAGAAAGCTACTTGGAATCCTCTACAGTGTGATGATGAGTTAGGTGTAATGTTTGCGACATATGCTGATTCGAAAACTGCAAATGTTGAAACTACTGTAATTCAGAGATGTAGAGCAGAAGCAGCAACTACAGCAGCAAAGCCCCCTGCCTCTAAAGCAACATCTAAAACATATGTTGCAGGAAGTACTTCTAGGAGCAGGTCAGCACCCCCTAGTAGTACTTGCAATCCACCTGCAACTCCTACTGCAAATGTACCAAGGCAACCGGGCTGCAAAGACACTAAAATTCCTTTAGATCCTATGATTGAGGAGGCTGAGCCTGATGATGTGCTAGGCTCAGATGAGGAGGATGAGAGGATGTTTCCAGATCTTGTGCAGAAGACAAATGAAGAGATAGATGAGGATTTTATTCCTGCCGAGTTTTCAGATACAGATTCAGAGGAGGAACAAGAGAACATTGACATGGGACATTTTGAGAATGATGATGAGGACAGGCCTGAGATGATGTATGACAGGGAAAATCCTAGTTTAGCTGAAGGAGTTGTTTTTCCTTCTGCTGTTGACTGCAGGAATGCAGTTGCCACATTCTCAATTCAGCATGAAGTAGAGTTCAAAATAGAGAAGAGTGATCCATCAAGGTTCACTGTTTACTGTGCATTTTCAAGGTGTAGATGGAGGCTACATGCCTCTTTAATGAGAAACAGTACTTTGTTTCAGGTAGTAACAGTACTAATTAACTAATCTCATTGACAGTATCTTGCATATTTAGTTTGCATATTCAGTTTCATTCAGCCACACAGTTTGCCTTACTGTTTTGCTTTGTTTCAATTTACAGATTAAAGTAAATCCCTATGAGCACCACTGCCCAAGTGTGAACAGAACTGAGAGGCTCAGAGCAGCCAAGAGGAGGTGGATAGCTCATGCTGTGCAAAATTGGGTCAGAGAAAACTCCAACATTGGTCCTGGTGAGTTGGTAACTAATTTGAAGAAAAAATATTGTATAGAATTGCCATACATGAGAGTGTTTTATGGTAAACAAATGGCAATTGACAACTTGTATGGTAAATATGAGGATAGTTTCCAGCTTTTGTACACATTCAAAGCTGAGGTTGAGAGGGCTTCTCCAGGTAGTGTAGTAGAAATTGACACACACACAGTTCCTTTCCAGCTAAGAGGAAAGAGGTATGAGAAGCAGTGTTTTAGGAGAGTTTTTGTCAGTTTCAAAGCTTGCTGGCAGGGATTTTTAGCTGGTTGTAGGCCCTACCTTGCTGTTGATGCTACTGCACTAAATGGTAGGTTCAGAGGTCAGTTGGTTGCTGCATGTGCAATTGATGCACATAACTGGATTTTTCCAGTTGCATATGGTGTTTTGGAGACTGAGTCTAAAGAGAGTTGGGGTTGGTTTTTCCAAAATTTGAAGAAGGTGATAGGTCATCCTGAAGGACTAGTAATTCATACTGATGCATGCAAGGGTCTTGAGACAGCTGTAGATGAAATTTACCCTGGGGTAGAGCACAGAGAGTGCATGAGACATCTGGCTCAGAATTTTTCTAAGAAATTCAGGGGGAAGTTCTATGACCAGCATTTGTGGCCTTGTTCATTGACTTATAGCATTAAGAAGCACAACTATCACCTGAGATAGTTGTGCACAAAACCCAAGGTGCAGGCTTATCTGGAAGAGCACCACACAAAAATCTGGGCCAGGGCACAATTCAATGATATCTGCAAGGTTGACTATGTCAATAACAACCTTGCAGAATCATTCAATTCTAAAATTAAAAAGTTCAAGGGTCTCCACATTGTGGACTTGTTGGATAAGATCAGGCAGTACTTAATGCAAAAATTTGGCCTTAGGAATAGCATAGAACTACAAAAATTCAATGGGCATATCATAATTCCCAGAGTTATGAAGATTTTGGTGGCAAAATCCAAAGGCTTGGACATGACTTTAGTTAGGAGAAGTCCAACTGAAGCAGAGGTGACTGCCATAGACAAGGAGAAGAGGGAGTGGAGATACCCTGTGGATGTAGAGAAAAGAACATGCAGTTGCAGAAAGTGGCAAGTTACAGGCCAGCCATGCATACATGGTCTATTCTTCATA
Organism: Triticum dicoccoides; assembly: GCF_002162155.2. Taxonomy (NCBI): domain Eukaryota; kingdom Viridiplantae; phylum Streptophyta; class Magnoliopsida; order Poales; family Poaceae; genus Triticum; species Triticum dicoccoides. Next base: position 26,587,988 of record NC_041385.1, read on the forward strand.
ACATCATTAAGAGGGGAAGCTAAAGAAATAGACCAGTATGTGCACAAGTACTTCTCAGTTGGAATGTTTAAAAAAACATATGCTGAGAACCTGCCTGCACTTGAAGGAAAACAGCAGTGGGATATTGTAGACCCTGGTTTCAAACTAAGTCCACCTGTACAGAACAAAGCTGCACCTGGCAGGCCAAGGAAGACAAGAATTAAGCCAACAAGTGAAGGAAAAGGACTTGGTCCTAGGAAGAGAAAATGCAAGAGGTGTGGTGGCTTGGGTCACTTACTGAAAACCTGCAAAAAAGCCATTGATCCAGCATTTGGTGAAGAAGATGCACACTGGGGAGCTGACAATGCTGAAGAAGACCCTCCTAACCAAAATGCAGACCTACATGATAAACAACAAGAAGAAGAGGAGCCATACAGTGAAGATGAAGCTCCAGTGCAGCCTGCAGGTGAAGATGAAGCTCCAGTGCAGCCTGCAGGTGCAGATGATGCTCCAGTGCAGCCTGCAGGTGCACAGGATGCTCCAGTAGAGCCCCACAGTGAAACAAATGAGACAGCAACACAAGCTTCCACAGTTGCAGATGAAGTTCAAAGGTAATATTCCTCTTTGATTTATTTATGTGCCTTATTTATGTGCTTTTACCTGCAAATATCTCTTGTACTATTACTAACCAACTATTTCTTCCCTATTTGTTAGCACACCAAGGAAGAACTATAAGAAGGCAGCAGAGAGAGGAGCATCTCCAATGGCTATCAGCAAGAAGAGGAAGCTTAACACTTCTACAAGTCCAGAAGAAGAACCTTGCTCAGTTACTGGCAGCAATGTAGATGCAATAGTTGCTGCATGTGAAGAGCAAGTTCTCCCTCCAGTTGTTCCCCAAATCCCTGTGAAACTGACTAGGAGCAGGGCTAGGGAGATGACAATCCCAGCTAGCAACACAAGGAGCAAGAAGGCAAAATCTGGAAAATGAGTACTAATGTGTTGTGCAAGTTTGAAACTGTTAGATTTGTTGTAATGTGTTCTTTTGGTTGCAACAAGATTGGTTGTGAACTATGTTCTTTTGGTTGTTGAAGAATATCAAATGCTGCTTGTGAACTATGTCTAGTTGCAGCAAGATTGGTTGTGAATTATGTTCTTTTGGTTGTTGAAGAATATCAAATGCTACTTATGTTCCAGCAAGATTCATGTTTGATCTTTCTTTTCACAATACATGCATTTGGCAAATTGTTGTGTCCATAAAGCTTCATAACATAACATAACAACTGCTAGGTTCATACAACTTCATATGTTCATTACAGCTTCATAACATAACAAGTGCATTTGAGCTACATAGATCATAAACTAATGTGCATTCTGTGCACAGACAGCCATTGAGATTGCTAGAAAACAAATGAAAATGCTAGCAAATAACATTGTCCCTATGCACATAATTTCTTTCATTTTCTTCAACTCCTTGTTCAATGCACGATTCTTCTTCGCAAGATCAATTGATCTCTTCTCCAGGTGGTGACTTCTGATCCATCTATGTTCGATCACTTCGTGCAGTTCTTCAAAGGCAAGACCAACACGTTCTGGAGGTGGTGGGTCAACCCAAACTGCCCATTCACATTCATCTGGCAACTGAATCAATAAATTTGATTAAAATTCTCCTTGAAAGTTAAATAAGAAAATGGAAATGAAAATGCAGTGCAAATGAAATCATACATCCAGAGGGCAACCCAAAAAACGACGTCCAGTGCTTGCGCCTCCCCAGGCGACACGACGAGCCGGGATTAGCTGGTGCCTCGGGCAACGATGCTTCGAGCGCGGCTCCAAGCCACAGTATGTCGAGTCTGCCAAGTAGAACTCGGAGCTGTGCTGAACAATGCCTACCCCATCCACCTAAATCAGGCCAAGATCCAGAAATTAAGCCCCAAATCTAGCAAACCCTAGAAAAGCAGGGGACCAGATGAGCTATCAAACCTGTTCGGCTGCCGGCGGCGAGTTCTCCGACGAGATGGCTGACGTCGACATGGTCCTTCCCACCTCTCCCCACACCACGATGTCACACCTCTCTTCCCAGCCGCTTCTCTGTTTTCTTGTGAAGCGGGAGCTAGAAGACGACTAAACAGGTGGGGGGTATCAAACCCAGGGGCAAATGTGTCCAAAACGTCGAGCCGTCACGGTCAAACGGTGCTGACCAAGCGGAGCTGTGACAGAAGGGCATTCGAGCTGACGGAGGGGAAAAACTAAGGGCAAAACTGAGCATGCCCAAAAAGTAAGGGCAAAACCCGGGGGTGGGAACCAACTAGGGCAAGAATGGAATTGTCCCTTTTTTTTACCGGTTAGCGACCGGTCTGTCCTCCCCAGCATTTGGATCCAGATTAAGGCGCCCGGCTATAGATGCTTTAACAATATTTGTAAAAAAAAATCGAATGATATTTGTATGCGCCTGGCTCCAATGGTCCATTGATTCCTCATTGAGGTGCCCTTGCATGCGCGTGAATCGTTTGTTTAATAACGTGAAGAGACGAACGCATCAATACATGTTCCATAGGTAATTGCACACTTGTACTCGTCGACAAGGACACGTTATGCGCTCGCCTGTAAAGAAAATCATTCAGGCCGCTCGTGTGTCAATTATCTTGTCAACTCAGACCGATCGGCTCACTATTTATATGCCTGCGCGCTTCACGACCGTTGCACCCGAAGCAAAGAGGCGAAGGGAAAGAGAAGGAAGTATAGTCTGTGCATCGGCCATGGAGAGCTCCTCCTCGTCTCTGTTGCTGAGTTCGTACGCCGGCGACAACAAGAGGGCCAGGGATGCCGACCTCGAAGCGCTCTCGTCCGCGGAGGCTGACGCCGCCAAGAGGATGAGGCCGGAGTACCTGCTGGACCTGCTCGACGACGACACCGACGCCGCGGCGGCCGGCGACCTGGCCTCCGTTATGCGAAGCCTTGAGGAGGAGATATGCGCCGACGACCTGACGCCGCCGCAGCCAGAGCTGGGGTTCCTGCTCGAGGCCTCGGACGACGAGCTCGGCCTGCCACCGGCCGCCAGGGCGTCCTCCTCGTCGGACGACGCCGGAGGCTGGGAGCCGGAGGAGCCCGCCGGCGTGTTCGGAGAGCAGATCTGGGGCTTCGAGGACGAGATTGACGGCACCTACGCTTTCGGCGGCGTCGCCTACTCACCGGAGGCCGCCGTGGCGGCTGCTGCGGCCACAGCCGAGTGGGGTGACGACGGCTTTGACGCCGGTCTGTTCGGCTTCGGCGACGAGTCCTTCGGGCCGTCCGATCTCGCCGTGCTTCGCCAGGAGACCATGCCCGCCGTTTGATCAGTCATCAGTGAATGGATTAGCCTTTTCTTTTTTACCTTTGGCTAACTTTAGCTTTACCCTTTTTAACCTTCGGGGATGTAAAGTTTCTAGATGCAAGAAGGAAGAAAAAACTGTGGGGAAGAAACTTTTTTTTTTTCGGGAAAAACTTTCAATCTATTCATCTTCAATCATGATAGTACAACGAACACTGAAAATAATAAAAAATTACATCCAGATCCGTAGACCATCTAGCGACGACTACAAGCACTGAAGCGAGCCGAAGGCGCGCCAATGTCATCGCCCCTCCATCGCGGGAGTCGGGCAAACGTTGTTGTAGTAGACAGTCGGGAAGTCGTCGTGCTAAGGCTCCATAGAACCAACGCACCAGAACAGCAACCGTCGCAGATGAAGAGTGTAGATCAAAAGGATCCAACCCGAGGACACACAAACGAACACGAACGATGAATAGATCCGAGCAAATCCACCAAAGACAGATCCGCCGGAGACACACCTCCACACGCCCATCGATGATTCTAAACGAATCACCGGAACGGAGGCTAGGCGGGGAGACCTTTATTCCATCTTCAGGGAGCCGCCGCCGTCTCGCCTTCCTGAGCAGGATACAAACCCTAATAAAGCTTGAAAAAAGATCTAAAAACGGAGCCCTCCCACCGACAAGGGCTGAGATCCACTCCGTCTCCATGGGCCTAAGGCCACCGGAGACGGGACGGATCGGCGCCGGCGCCGGCGGGAGGCTGTGGGGAAGAAACCTGAAAAATGTGTTGCTTCGAATGAATGATGTAGAGAGAGCAAAAATCATCTGAAGAAAAAAAAAACTCTCCCTGGATTCCAGAAGAAGTTGTTTCATATTTATGTTCTTCTTGGAACAAATTCTTTTTTTTTTGCGATTGGAATAAATTCTTTTTTATGAATGAAATGGTAAATAAACCCGCTAAAGTATCTTCTATTTTGGCCAAGAAAAATATGCTAGTACTAATATAATGTGAATGAGTGTATGAGTGGAAAGCAGATGCGGATTGTGGCCGTTGATGGGAATGTTCAAAATGATATGGTGCCTGCACGTTGGACGTTGACATAACTTAATGACATGACAAACCTAAATATTAACACTGAGAAAAGAAAAGGATATGTGATTCAACTGCCCACCCAGATGGATTGGAAAATCAGAAGCTTCTAGTGTTTCTCACGTTTCTTTACTTTTATATAAAAGATAGGCTGGCAAATCTCCAGCGTTTATTCTTGAATGAGTAAAAAAAGATACATGGATATGTATTAGATGGACCGGATAATTCTGGCGGGAACGGTTGACCTGTAAAATAAGGGCATCTGCCAAGCTGCGCGGGATTTTTTTTCTGCTCGTATCTGTACAGCCCATATAATACAAGCGATCTGCAAGGTGTAACCACTATCATCTCATTCCTCGCAAAAAAAAAAACTCTCATCTCATCTCATTCAGCTAAAAGAAAAACAATAAACTCATTCATATTCATATCTGCCGTCTCATTTAAGTAATGTAGACACATCGAATTTGTCACGAAACTCTCGTGGAAACATGTTGTGTCGTGTCATAGTGTCGGACTGATTGAACTACTCCTACTTCTGAAAAATATTGGGGCATCCAGACAAGAAACCTTGGATCGTATTTCTCGCCAAAGTTAGCTGTTGCTCGACGGCTAATAATCTCGTCAATGGCACTTTAAAAATGGGTTTGCATGACAGCGTGGAATCGCCCCTGCTTGATTTTCTCTTTTTTTTGTTTTTTTTTTGCAGGGGGCTCATTTATTTTTTGTATTCGAGCACTGGGCATGACGTGGTGCCTGTCGTCTTCCCTCGCTCGGATCTCTTTCGGAGCTGTCCCTTCCCGTGACAGGTCACCGTCTAATCGTGCAATAATGTCGACGATATTTGGTTGCACTGAAGATCTCATATGAGGTAAAAATCTGGTATTTTGAGATGAGATTTTGCCCTGGAGGGTTCGGCCACTGCAGGGTAAAGTACAAAAGCTGCAATCAAAGCAGCCACGGCAGCATGGAGGAGGAAAAAAGAAAAAAAGAAACCCTCATATGCAGCAGCGTCTGATGGATGGGCAAAATTTCCCTGTGAGAAACAACAGGGAAAGCAGGATCTAGCACTGCTGGCTAGGGAATTAATTAGGCCGGCGAGCTTTGCCTGTGAGCCATGATCTTGTTTCCGGCGAAGGACGGGAAAGGCAGGCAGGCAGGCCGGCGGCGACGTGCGAACGGTTAAAGCGGCGGCAGCACGGGACTGACTCGGTGACGCGGCGCATGTGGACGGTGTTGGCTTCGCTGGTTCTTCGCGCACAACGGCCGCCGCAGCGTGCCGCCGATGCCGATCCGGTCCGCTCCGTTGCCTTTGCCCCCTCCTGCCGTGCACCAAAGGGCGGACCCCGCAACGCCAACCGGGCCGAGAGCCACAGCAATGGCCGCCCCGCCCGCCCGCCTTTCCTCGCTCCCTCGGAGCACAGCGGACACATATACTTTTCTTTTCTTTACGGAAGAACCACCCGTACGTTGTTTGTTTTCTTTGTCAAGTGGCTACATTCGACTTTGCTGCTGCTGGTGGTGATCACGCCCACGCATGATGATGCCATAATCATTCGGCTTCGTACCAGACAGGCCCCCGCGAGCTCCGATCAGTCACCGGCCGGGGCTGTCGGTTCCGTTCGGGAACGGCCGGGCACGTACTACCATCTCGGCCGCTGTGAGGTAGTGGTACAGGTGCAGCTGACTGGTAGTGCTTGTCACATCCCTAGCTTCTAGTAATGCACTAAGCTAGACCTCATGTGAGCATCATGTTTAAATTCAAATGAAATTGAATTGAGGAATTTTTAAAGCCTCAGAAGACCTCTAAAAATAACCAACATTTAAATTTCATCAAATGAGTCCAAAAAAATGTTCCTGTTATTCCATGGAAATATTGGTGAGAGGTAAAATTTAAACCAATATTTTTGGAGTCACAGAGATATTTATTTTGGCCATTTGAATTAATCCAATAACTGTTTGCTTTGGATTTATATTTAATATATATTAAATATGACTCCAAATAATTCTGGAAGTTTGTGAGTGGCTTTGTATATATTTTAGTAAGCCACATAATAAACTACAGAATTTATTAAAATGGTTTAGTATTTTACTAAACTAAAACAAAACAGAACAAAATAGAAAACAGAACAGAAAAAAAATAAAAGGAGTAGAACTTACCTGGACCTACCTGCCCAGCCCAGCCGGCCCAGCACTGTGCTGGCCCGTGCCAGCCAGCTGCTTCCCCTTGCCAGAGCAGGCAGGGAGGTGAGCATGGCGCGCCCGAGCTCGCCACGCACCACCCAGCCTCTCTGCATCGCCCTGGTCGCCGTTGCGCCGCGTGGATCGTCTTCTGGTCGTCGCCCCGACCCCGCCGACACCCCATTCGCCCCCCCTACGCCTCTCCTCGCCCGTTCCCCGCCATGGCCGAAGCCTCCATGGACACGCTGCCGTAACCCCGCACCCACAGCCACTGCCCCACCTCTCCGACGTGATCCCGAGCTCCGCCCCGACGTCGTCGTCCTCCCCATCGAGTCACACGGCGCCAGAAGCTCTGCTGCATCTCCAACGCCACCGTTTCCGACCTCGGGTGCCGGTGATCCCCGCCGTCGATTCGCCGGACCCCGTGCCTCCCCTGCCTCGCCAGCAGCACCAGAAGAACCGCGGTGAGCCGCTGCATCGTTTCCCCCATGCCTCGTTGTCTAATTCGCCCCCTAGCCGCATCAACCACCGGAGCCGAGAGCTCTTCGCCGCCGGCCATGTCGCCGCCGTAGCCACGGTTGCCTAGAACTGCAACCGAGCACGCAGCCGTGCTCAGTGCACCCCCAGGAGGCCATAGCACCCATCCGCACCCTCTGCTGCGCTCCCTAACGCCGACTCCGAGCTCACCCGAGCTTCGGCCGCCGCCTCGCTCGCCGTCGGCACCGATTCCGGCCGCCCCGAGCGCAACTGACTCCACCAGGAGCTTCGGCTCGTCCCCAGCTCCTCCTAGATGCCCTCCGCGGCCCATTTGGTCGCCGGAGTGGCCAAAACCACTCTCGCCGCCGCGCTAATGGTCGCCGCCGGCCAGAACTCCGGCGGGCTGACGTGGCTTAGTTAATTAGCCACTAACCCCCCACCTACTGACGCTGACAAGTGGGCCCCAGGGCTTAGTCAAAGCTAACCAGCCCGGGTCAACGCGGGATTAGTCCCTGTGTCACTGACGTGTGGACTCCACACGTCAGGTTTGACCTGGGGCGCCCTGTTGACCTGCTGACGTCAAGGTGATGTCATGCTGACGCCATAATTCATTTTCTGGAATTATTTTAATTCTAAATAATCAGAAAATTTCAGAAAATAGCTAAAACTTCAATAAATCATAGAAAATTAACCGTAACTCCAAATTAAATAAATTATATATGAAAAATTATCAGAAAAATTCAAGGAATCCATCTGTACCATTTTCATGCATGTTAGAACAACTTATCACTACTGTTTAGGGCAAATGAAGTGAATGGCATTTGAATAATCACATATGGAGTTTGAATTTGAATTTTATATTCAAACCAACTTCATTTAATCTGTTGCTAGTTGCATTAGCTCAAAACACCAGCATGTTGCCATGTCATAGCATGCATCATATTGTGCATTGCATTGATTGTGTTTCCTTCTGTTTGCCGGTGTTGTTCCCCCTCGATAGACGTTGTATCGATGATGTGATCGTTGACACTGATGGAGACTCAATGTTATCTTCAGAAGTGCCAGGCAAGCAAAACCCCCTTGTCCATTCCGATACAATCCTACTCTCTCGCTCCTGCTCTCTTTTACTGCATTAGGACAACAACGACATATTTGTTACTTGCTGCGGTAGCTGAACCCCTTTATCCTCTGCATGACCTGTCATTCCACAGTAATTAGATGAAACCCACTAGCATGAGTAGGAGTTGTTTGAGCCCTGATGTGCCTACTCATTCATGCTTGTTTGTCATGCCTGCTACTGCTTAGAGTTGAGTCAGGTCTGATTCATCGGGGATGAATCAGAGGTGTGTGAACATGTCCTACTGTGTGTGAGCTAAGTGTGTGAACACGATTTGGTAAAGGTAGCGGTGAGAGGCCATGTAGGAGTACATGGTGGGTTGTCTCATTGCAGCCGTCCTCAGGAACTGAGTTCTGTGTTTGTGATCCATGATTCAGCTACTACCATGCATTGGGCCCGAAACCAATGGACCCTCTCGGCTTCTTAATCACCCTTGTCCTCTGTCCAGGAGTTGCAAGTAGTTTCTGGTGTTTGTAGTATGCTGGAGGCTGTGGACAGCGCTGACCGTAGGGGTGGGCTGTGATGCGGTAGGCACGTGGCCGGGTAAACCGGGCACCCGTTTGGTGTCACGGAACCCTGTTCACATCGTTTGGGGCTGTGAGCGAAACTCCGGCCGGATCTCCTCATGGATGGAACCCGAATAGGCGATAAACCTGGACTAGAGACTTGAGTGTTTAGGTAGGTCGTGGTCTACACCCACGTCGGCTTTCGCTTGAAGTCTGCCGAGCACATGTCGTGTGCAGACGCTAAGTGGTGGAAACATGTATGAAGAAGTACACCCCTGCAGGGTTAATATCATCTATTCGAATAGCCGTGTCCGCGGAAAAGGACTTCTGGGTTGCTTATATCAGTTCATAGACAAGTGAAAGTGGATACTCTAAAATACGCAAGATAAGCGTGAGTGCTATGGATGGCGTTCTCGTAGGGAGACGAGAGCGGATCCATAGTGGTGTATTGATATGGTGAATATGTGGACTCGTGTGCGCCACCTCAAAAGTTATTTGCAGTCGTAGTTCAGGTTAGCTACTGAGTCAAAGCTGGCTTGCTGCAGTCAAACTCCACCATCCCCTTTGTTGATAATGAGGCATGTGTAGATAGATCTGATGTAAGTCTTGCTGGGTACATTTGTACTCACGTTTGCCTATTTTATGTTTTTGCAGAGAGACTTCGGTCTCGCTAGTAGTTTCACGTGGACTTCGACGTTTAGCTTGATACCTCAGCTACGATCTTGTGCCCTCGGCAGGATCTGATAGATAGTCAGGCTTCTCAGCCTTTTTCATTTATAGTTGTCTGTACTCAGACATGATAGCTTCCGCTTGTGCTTTGACTTGTATGCTCTGAGTGTTGGGTCATGAGACCCATGTTTGTAATATCTCGCTCCTCGGAGCCTATTGAATAAATTACTTGAGTCGTAGAGTCATTTTGTGATGCCATGTTGTATTGCACATATCGAGCATATTGTGTGTATGTTATTGAAATGCTTGGTATGTGTGGGATCTGACCATCTAGTTGTTTATCTTTAGTAGCCTCTCTTACGGGGAAATGTCTCCTAGTGTTTCCACCGAGCCATGGTAGCTTGCTACTGCTCCGGAACACTTAGGCTGGCCGGCATGTGTCCTTCTTCGTTCCTGTGTCTGTCCCTTCGGGGAAATGTCACGCGATGAATACCGGAGTCCTGTTAGCCCGCTACAGCCCGGTTCACCGGAGTCCTGCTAGCCCAGTGCTACAGCCTGGTTTCACTCGCTGATGACCGACACGTTCGATGCTGGGTCATGGATGCCTGTCCCTGTAAGTCTGTGCCACTTTGGGTTTACGACTAGCCATGTCAGCCCGGGCTCCTTATCATATGGATGCTAGCGACACTGTCATATACGTGTGCCAAAAGGCGCAAACGGTCCCGGGCTAAGGTAAGGCGACACCCGTGGGAATACCGTGCGTGAGGCCGCAAAGTGATATGAGGTGTTACATGCTAGATCGATGTGGCATTGAGTCGGGGTCCTGACAGCGTTGGTATCAGAGCTTGACTGCCTGTAGGATTACCAAGCCAAACTGGTCGAAGTTGAGTTTAGAAATTCTTTAGTTATAGAAGGGAATTGATTGTGGGATGGAACGTAAGGCTCTTTTTACTCCTTATACCTCATGGCCTTCTGATCTGAGTCATCATCTTCTCTTCTACGGGGATTAAGAATTAGGCTATCTCTTCTTTCTATTAGGATCACGTGTTACTAATCCGTAGACTTATAAGATTGTTGATTCAAGCCTCAGTTTAGCTCCTACTACTTCCGTATGTTAATTGTTGATCTCGAAACCTTGATATTGTGCTTCTGAGTGGTTATGCCACCATTTTTGTGAATGTCTCAAATCTTTCTGAGCATTTACAGCCGTTATGCTGTCCGAGTCATCCCAGGTTTCCAAACAGTCTGATGCATTTGCAAATCCCTTCCTCCTGTTTCCGATGTGCCTTTGGTCAGATTAATCACACAAATTGTTGAGTTGAGGTACTCTACCGCCTCAACCTTTATGTTAGAGTTATTACTATGACCCTAGGTGTCTCAGGGGATCATCTAGTAGTCTAGCCATGTTTTGTGTCCCAGTGTGATGATTCTGGCTTTTATTCTCGAAAGCATCCCGTGATGCCACTTAGTAGTAGGTATTCTATTCCTTGGGCTTTGAACCCGAGATTCATTCTACTTACTTCATGTCGATAGTAATTGCTAGCTCCCTTAGGTTATTAGTAACCTTTGCGATAGTCCTTGAAGCCCGTGGTATCTTCTTCTTCCAGGTACCATGAACTACTTATGGCAGAAGTTCCTCGTTGAACTGAAATATCACAACAGGATTATTCTTGAGGAGTTCTCCATTCATAAATCGTGACTCTGCCAGTTCTACCTTTCTGCATGGGTTATCCGGGAGAAATATGTTGAACTTGGTTCGACATACTAATCTATGCATCTACAACTCAGAAAATTATATGTTCCTTGAGTTGTTCTCTTTAGTTGCATTCTGACCCTCGTCTATCAATTGATAGTCAAGAGTATGCGTGCGTTCGTTTATCGATGCCTATTACTCTTGTGGTCCGTCAAGCCATTCTGTCCTGAATGACTTGGAGAAACAAACTCCAGTACCTCTTCCATATCCAGGATTGGGTCAAAGAAGTTGTGCCCCGCAGATCAAATTGCTAATCCAGCCTTTGATCCTGTTCTACCCTGAAGTATTACCATTTTTATATCGGGATTGTTATAGGAATTGCATACCATCCTATGAACTCTTGGTACAGTGATACTTCTTGCCATCATTGCTCATTCCTCGGCCCTCGTGTTGATGCAACCGGAATACCGACAAATGAATTGTGGTGTGTGAACTCAATACTCCTAGCAACCCCATTGCTGGGTAGTTAATGGACAATAATCTTATTCTTAGTATGTTGGTTATTGAATCACCATTCTAAGATTGATCGTGCTACCTAGTCCTTATTTCCTGGTGCACTCTTTGATTGATGAGTTAGGATTTTATCAAGTCCTCGCTCATTTGATCATATCATCTTGCCCTGAAAAGCAAGATTGTTCTCGAGCTTAGTAACATATCGGTGGTTCGTGATTTCCGAAGATCTTCTCGGAAGTATTACCAGGTCGTCACCTGACCGTTATGTTGAGCTCGTGATCAAGTTGGTTTCTTGTGAACCACCTTCTCTCCAAGAATCGGTGTTAGATATCCCTGAGCTAGTTGGTTAAGCTAGACAACAACTTGGAGAGTTGGAAGGTAAAAGCTTGCCTGACTTAGTTCGTTTCAAAGGGATATTCTTGTGTAGTGTGTGTTGAAGAAAGATGATATCTTCATCGGTTGGTCCCTGTGATCAGTTGCTGGACCTATTGCCTTATCAATCCTTTGATTTGAGTGTGGGCTATCGTCAAATCAAATCAATACCAATGATGCTCGTAATGTTGTCTTGTTCGTGGTTGATCCCTCGAGCATACACCATTACATCTTTGGCCTGACCAATGCTATCACTTGTTCACTTAACTATGGAATTCCTTTTAAAAGGAAACCCAGATGAATTGTTGTTGAGCCCATTGACAACATCCTTGTCTTCTCCATAATTTTGCTGAACATTAAGCTAGTGTTGGAAACTTCTGAAAGCATTTGTTCATGCTAGCTCATGAAGCATATGTTTGGATGAAAGAAGTGACTTACTCTTATACATGTGCATCTGATGCAAGTTGCCGCCGTGGATTTGAGAAAGTTAGTTTTGCTTCCTCTGGAATCATCCCAAATCAGTCATGCACACGTGCGAAGTATTCTGTGGTCTGGAGATTTGCAACCTCCATGCTATATGTATATCCTAGCACACCAAGCCACTGATTGAGTTGTTCAAAGATAAAGGAGTCTGTCCAAGGTGAACTCTTTGGATTTCCACGCGTGGAGACTTCGATGTCCTTAATGATGGTTTCCCCTCCTGAACTCGGTAGTGTTTTATTATAAGACTACCACGTGGTCATGTTTGTCTGGGACAGCGTGTTCACATGTTGTAGCAGAACCAGCTCATGTTTTGGAGCTTACTATCGCAGCTCACTCCCCGAGAATCCTGCAACATTATCTCGTCGATTTGCGTTGCAAACTTTCATTTTTCTTCTAGACTTGATGAGTCTGGGATATCCTGACACCAACCAGATCTGAATCTCAGGCAGATATGATGGTTTGGAACATTTCCCAAGAACTATAATATTGGTCCCTCGATAACCGGTAAAGTGGGTGTCGAGGCCAGCACCACCCAGCCGAGAGACCTATTATTGTAGTATCTTGATTAAAGAAGTTGGCCACCTCCCTATAAGGATTTCGTAGGGTTTACCTCCCTAGTTGTTCCTTATGGATTCTTGTGTTCCCGAAGTCCGACCCTTTACTTGATGTTCTAAATATCAAACCATATCTATGAATGGGTTACACTAGCACATCAAGGAGAACATTAGAAGCGGAGTGCTAAATGTCTCTCGGTCGATCATCCAGATTTTATTTCCTTGGCCCCGCCAAGGGTGAAATCTGAGAAGGTGTTATCTTCCTTTGCATCTGCATCCTCCATCACCATTCATCATGGTAGTAAGTTGTGTTATCGGACCCTTGACACGGATGTTGGTAAAACCTTGATGATTATGGAATTGCTCAAGTTCTTGAGAGCACGCACAAGCGTTAGGTGTTATCGCCGGCACTAACCGGGATTGCTCCTAGTCCCTTCGGTTATGCTATAACCACTCCAACAGTGAATTCACTCCTTATTGTTGGGTTCTTCCCCAGTTACCAGAATCATTCCCAGCATTTGCATTTTGTTCCCAGCTTGCACCGCCAATGTGCCATCCTACCATGGGTCTCTTCCACCTCCGGTGATAAGCAAATTCATCCATTGCGTTGTCTTCAACAAGGTAATCCACATCATCCAAGTCCGAGTATGCCATTCTACCGACCCCCTTCAAACGATCGCTCGAGAATTACCTTATGCTGGTATGAAGAGTTTCAATGATCTCTGAATCAAAAGTAATTCTTTTTGCCACTTAAGGTAATACTCTACGATCACCTTCCTTCAGAATGTTTCGTCGTGGTATCATGGCAACTCAACTCTTCGCTACGTTGACAATCGTTTACCACATTCTTAAGTCTGGAATTGTTGTCTACTTAGTGAACCCTCGTCATTTGTCTTACTCCATTTCTTCGGATCTGTGCTTCGTCTCTCAGCTCAAGAGATGTTGCTATATCTCATTCCATGAGTTGATCCTAAGTTGTTCGGTCTTCTCGAAGATCGATTGTTCTAGAGTTTTCCTTTCCTCTTCTTGTCGTGATTAGCTGAAGTTCTCAGAGCAAGACGACAAGCCAATGATGGTGTTCAAATCAACGTTCATTTGAAGTGCACCCTGGATCATGAAGATTATACTAGTTTGCGTTTCCCTTTCACCTTACCCTACGCTTGAATCTCGAGACGAGATTCTTGTTTAGTGGGGGTGAGTTGTCACATCCCTAGCTTCTAGTAATGCACTAAGCTAGACCTCATGTGAGCATCATGTTTAAATTCAAATGAAATTGAATTGAGGAATTTTCAAAGCCTCAGAAGACCTATAAAAATAACCAACATTTAAATTTCATCAAATGAGTCCAAGAAAATGTTCCTGTTATTCCATGGAAATATTGGTGAGAGGTAAAATTTAAACCAATATTTTTGGAGTCACAGAGATATTTATTTTGGCCATTTGAATTAATCCAATAACTGTTTGCTTTGGATTTATATTTAATATATATTAAATATGACTCCAAATAATTCTGGAAGTTTGTGAGTGGCTTTGTATATATTTTAGTAAGCCACATAATAAACTACAGAATTTATTAAAATGGTTTAGTATTTTACTAAACTAAAACAAAACAGAACAAAATAGAAAACAGAACAGAAAAAAAATAAAAGGAGTAGAACTTACCTGGACCTACCTGCCCAGCCCAGCCGGCCCAGCACTATGCTGGCCCGTGCCAGCCAGCTGCTTCCCCTTGCCAGAGCAGGCAGGGAGGTGAGCATGGCGCGCCCGAGCTCGCCACGCACCACCCATCCTCTCTGCATCGCCTTGGTCGCCGTTGCGCCGCGTGGATCGTCTTCTGGTCGTCGCCCCGACCCCGCCGACACCCCATTCGCCCCCCCCTACGCCTCTCCTCGCCCGTTCCCCGCCATGGCCGAAGCCTCCATGGACACGCTGCCGTAACCCCGCACCCACAGCCACTGCCCCACCTCTCCGACGTGATCCCGAGCTCCGCCCCGACGTCGTCGTCCTCCCCATCGAGTCACGCGGCGCCAGAAGCTCTGCTGCATCTCCAACGCCACCGTTTCCGACCTCGGGTGCCGGTGATCCCCGCCGTCGATTCGCCGGACCCCGTGCCTCCCCTGCCTCGCCAGCAGCACCAGAAGAACCACGGTGAGCCGCTGCATCGTTTCCCCCATGCCTCGTTGTCTAATTCGCCCCCTAGCCGCATCAACCACCGGAGCCGAGAGCTCTTCGCCGCCGGCCATGTCGCCGTCGTAGCCACGGTTGCCTAGAACTGCAACCGAGCACGCAGCCGTGCTCAGTGCACCCCCAGGAGGCCATAGCACCCATCCGCACCCTCTGCTGCGCTCCCTAACGCCGACTCCGAGCTCACCCGAGCTCCGGCCGCCGCCTCGCTCGCCGTCGGCACCGATTCCGGCCGCCCCGAGCGCAACTGACTCCACCAGGAGCTTCGGCTCGTCCCCAGCTCCTCCTAGATGCCCTCCGCGGCCCATTTGGTCGCCGGAGTGGCCAAAACCACTCTCGCCGCCGCGCTAATGGTCGCCGCCGGCCAGAACTCCAGCGGGCTGACGTGGCTTAGTTAATTATCCACTAACCCCCCACCTACTGACGCTGACAAGTGGGCCCCAGGGCTTAGTCAAAGCTAACCAGCCCGGGTCAACGCGGGATTAGTCCCTGTGTCACTGACGTGTGGACTCCACACGTCAGGTTTGACCTGGGGCGCCCTGTTGACCTGCTGACGTCAAGGTGATGTCATGCTGACGCCATAATTCATTTTCTGGAATTATTTTAATTCTAAATAATCAGAAAATTTCAGAAAATAGCTAAAACTTCAATAAATCATAGAAAATTAACCGTAACTCCAAATTAAATAAATTATATATGAAAAATTATCAGAAAAATTCAAGGAATCCATCTGTACCATTTTCATGCATGTTAGAACAACTTATCACTACTGTTTAGGGCAAATGAAGTGAATGGCATTTGAATAATCACATATGGAGTTTGAATTTGAATTTTATATTCAAACCAACTTCATTTAATCTGTTGCTAGTTGCATTAGCTCAAAACACCAGCATGTTGCCATGTCATAGCATGCATCATATTGTGCATTGCATTGATTGTGTTTCCTTCTGTTTGCCGGTGTTGTTCCCCCTCGATAGACGTTGTATCGATGATGTGATCGTTGACACTGATGGAGACTCAATGTTATCTTCAGAAGTGCCAGGCAAGCAAAACCCCCTTGTCCATTCCGATACAATCCTACTCTCTCGCTCCTGCTCTCTTTTACTGCATTAGGACAACAACGACATATTTGTTACTTGCTGCGGTAGCTGAACCCCTTTATCCTCTGCATGACCTGTCATTCCACAGTAATTAGATGAAACCCACTAGCATGAGTAGGAGTTGTTTGAGCCCTGATGTGCCTACTCATTCATGCTTGTTTGTCATGCCTGCTACTGCTTAGAGTTGAGTCAGGTCTGATTCATCGGGGATGAATCAGAGGTGTGTGAACATGTCCTACTGTGTGTGAGCTAAGTGTGTGAACACGATTTGGTAAAGGTAGCGGTGAGAGGCCATGTAGGAGTACATGGTGGGTTGTCTCATTGCAGCCGTCCTCAGGAACTGAGTTCTGTGTTTGTGATCCATGATTCAGTTACTACCATACATTGGGCCCTGAAATATGACCCCGCTCGACTTCTTATTCACCCTTGTCCTCTGTCCAGGAGTTGCAAGTAGTTTCTGGTGTTTGTAGTATGCTGGAGGCCGTGGACAGCGCTGACCGTAGGGGTGGGCTGTGATGCGGTAGGCACGTGGCCGGGTAAACCGGGCACCCGTTTGGTGTCACGGAACCCTGTTCACATCGTTTGGGGCTGTGAGCGAAACTCCGGCCGGATCTCCTCATGGATGGAACCTGAATAGGCGATAAACCTGGACTAGAGACTTGAGTGTTTAGGTAGGTCGTGGTCTACACCCACGTCGGCTTTCGCTTGAAGTCTGCCGAGCACATGTCGTGTGCAGACGCTAAGTGGTGGAAACATGTATGAAGAAGTACACCCCTGCAGGGTTAATATCATCTATTCGAATAGCCGTGTCCGCGGAAAAGGACTTCTGGGTTGCTTATATCAGTTCATAGACAAGTGAAAGTGGATACTCTAAAATACGCAAGATAAGCGTGAGTGCTATGGATGGCGTTCTCGTAGGGAGACGGGAGCGGATCCATAGTGGTGTATTGATATGGTGAATATGTGGACTCGTGTGCGCCACCTCAAAAGTTATTTGCAGTCGTAGTTCAGGTTAGCCACTGAGTCAAAGCTGGCTTGCTGCAGTCAAACTCCACCATCCCCTTTGTTGATAATGAGGCATGTGTAGATAGATCTGATGTAAGTCTTGCTGGGTACATTTGTACTCACGTTTGCCTATTTTATGTTTTTGCAGAGAGACTTCGGTCTCGCTAGTAGTTTCACGTGGACTTCGACGTTTAGCTTGATACCTCAGCTACGATCTTGTGCCCTCGGCAGGATCTGATAGATAGTCAGGCTTCTCAGCCTTTTTCATTTATAGTTGTCTGTACTCAGACATGATAGCTTCCGCTTGTGCTTTGACTTGTATGCTCTGAGTGTTGGGTCATGAGACCCATATTTGTAATATCTCGCTCCTCGGAGCCTATTGAATAAATTACTTGAGTCGTAGAGTCATTTTGTGATGCCATGTTGTATTGCACATATCGAGCATATTGTGTGTATGTTATTGAAATGCTTGGTATGTGTGGGATCTGACCATCTAGTTGTTTATCTTTAGTAGCCTCTCTTACGGGGAAATGTCTCCTAGTGTTTCCACCGAGCCATGGTAGCTTGCTACTGCTCCGGAACACTTAGGCTGGCCGGCATGTGTCCTTCTTCGTTCCTGTGTCTGTCCCTTCGGGGAAATGTCACGCGATGAATACCGGAGTCCTGTTAGCCCGCTACAGCCCGGTTCACCGAAGTCCTGCTAGCCCAGTGCTACAGCCTGGTTTCACTCGCTGATGACCGACACGTTCGATGCTGGGTCATGGATGCCTGTCCCTGTAAGTCTGTGCCACTTTGGGTTTACGACTAGCCATGTCAGCCCGGGCTCCTTATCATATGGATGCTAGCGACACTGTCATATACGTGTGCCAAAAGGCGCAAACGGTCCCGGGCTAAGGTAAGGCGACACCCGTGGGAATACCGTGCGTGAGGCCGCAAAGTGATATGGGGCTGCTTCCCCTTGCCAGAGCAGGCAGGGAGGTGAGCATGGCGCGCCCGAGCCAAATACCAAGCTCTCGTCTCCGGTGGTTGATGCGGCTAGGGGGCGAATTAGACAACGAGGCATGGGGGAAACGATGCAGCGGCTCACCGCGGTTCTTCTGGTGCTGCTGGCGAGGCAGGGGAGGCACGGGGTCCGGCGAATCGACGGCGGGGATCACCGGCACCCGAGGTCGGAAACGGTGGCGTTGGAGATGCAGCAGAGCTTCTGGCGCCGCGTGACTCGATGGGGAGGACGACGACGTCGGGGCGGAGCTCGGGATCACGTCGGAGAGGTGGGGCAGTGGCTGTGGGTGCGGGGTTACGGCAGCGTGTCCATGGAGGCTTCGGCCATGGCGGGGAACGGGGCTGCTTCCCCTTGCCAGAGCAGGCAGGGAGGTGAGCATGGCGCGCCCGAGCTCGCCACGCACCACCCAGCCTCTCTGCATCGCCCTGGTCGCCGTTGCACTGACCGTAGGGGTGGGCTGTGATGCGGTAGGCACGTGGCCGGGTAAACCGGGCACCCGTTTGGTGTCACGGAACCCTGTTCACATCGTTTGGGGCTGTGAGCGAAACTCCGGCCGGATCTCCTCATGGATGGAACCCGAATAGGCGATAAACCTGGACTAGAGACTTGAGTGTTTAGGTAGGTCATGGTCTACACCCACGTCGGCTTTCGCTTGAAGTCTGCCGAGCACATGTCGTGTGCAGACGCTAAGTGGTGGAAACATGTATGAAGAAGTACACCCCTGCAGGGTTAATATCATCTATTCGAATAGCCGTGTCCGCGAAAAAGGACTTCTGGGTTGCTTATATCAGTTCATAGACAAGTGAAAGTGGATACTCTAAAATACGCAAGATAAGCGTGAGTGCTATGGATGGCGTTCTCGTAGGGAGACGGGAGCGGATCCATAGCCGAATAGGCGATAAACCTGGACTGGAGGCTTAGGTGATTAGGTAGGTCGTGGCCGACACCCACGTTGGGCTTCCGCTTGAAGGTTGCCGAGTACATGTCGTGTAAACGACGGTAAGTGGTGAGAGCGTGTATGAAGAAGTACCCCCTGCAGGGTTAACATGATCTATTCGAATAGCCGCGTCCGCGGTAAAGGACTACTTGGTTGCCTATACAGTTCATAGACAAGTAAATGGAAACTACTAAAAGCCTCAAGATAAGTGTGAGTGCCGAGGATGGCTCTTCCGTAGGAAGACGGAGGCGGATCCTCGGTAGTGTATTGAAGTGGTGAGTAGTGGACTCGTGTGCGCAAAACATTTCAAGTTGGAGTATCGTAGGATAGTCTAGCCAAGAGTCAAAGCTAGCTTGCTGCAATAACTCCACCAACCCTTCTTGATACTATGCATGTATGTAGGATCTGATGTAAGTCTTGCTGAGTACTTTTGTACTCATGTTGCTATAATCTACATTTTTACAGAAGACGCTGCAACCCCTTCTGATGGGTTCTATGTAGACGTTGACATCAACGAGTAGGCTAAGGACCCAGGTGGTGACCCTGAGCTTGTGATGGACCACGTAGTATAGTTAGGCTTCCAAGCCTCTTTTATTTTACTAGTTGTCTGTACCCAGACAAAGTACTTCCGCTGTTGGCTTGTATGACTGTATGACTTGTATGTTGGGTCGTGAGACCCGTACCTTTGTGTATGATATGTATGGCTCCCTGAGCCTTAAATAAAGTACTTGTGTCATAGAGTCATGTTGTGATGCTTCGTTGTATTTGCACATATCGAGCATATTGTGTGTATGGTTGAAATGCTTGGTATGTGTGGGATCTGACTATCTAGTTGTTTATCTTTAGTAGCCTCTCTTACCGGGAAATGTCTCCTAGTGTTACCGCTGAGCCATGGTAGCTTGCTACTGCTCTGGAACACTTAGGCTGGCCGGCATGTGTCCTTCTTCGTTCCTGTGTCTGTCCCTTCGGGGAAATGTCACGCTTTGAGTACCGGAGTCCTGTTAGCCCGCTACAGCCCGGTTTACCGGAGTCCTGCTAGCCCAGTGCTACAGCCCGGACCCACTTGCTGATGACCGACACGTTTGAAGCTGGGTCATGGATGCCTGTCCCTGTAAGTCTGTGCCACTTTGGGTTTACGACTAGTCATGTCAGCCCGGGCTCTTTATCATATGGATGCTAGCGACACTTTCATATACGCGAGCCAAAAGGCGCAAACGGTCCCGGGAAAAGGTAAGACGACACCCGTGGGGATACCGTGCGTGAGGCCGCAAAGTGATATGAGGTGTTACCAGCTAGATCGATGTGACATCGAGTCGGGGTCCTGACAGCGTTGGTAGCTTTAGTTGCATTAGCCCAACACACTCATATTGCCATGTTTCATGCATGCATCATATTGTTGCACATTGTTTGGTGATGCCTGTGTATCGTTATCCTTTACGACAGGATCTGTCCCCGAGGAGTACCGTGACTACCCTAACGAAGAACCGTATCCGTGCATCGAACCATCAGGCAAGCAACCAACCATTTGATCATATCGATACAATCCCATGTTCTCGCTCCTGCTCTCTTTTACTGCATTAAGACAACGCGATTCAAACTGCTGTGTGCTACGGTAGTTGAACCCATTTCCTCTGCATGACCTGTCATTGCCACAGTAACTAGATGAAACCCACTAGCATGTGTAGGAGTTGATTGAGCCATATGTATGTGTTGTTCCTACCTTGCTATGCCTGCTATGCTTAGAGTCGTGTCAGGTCTGGTTCATCTGGGTGATGGGCTAGAGTGAAATGCTTATGTCGGTAATGAGAGTGGTGTGGTGAACACGTTTTGGTAAAGGTATCGATGAGAGGCCATGTAGGAGTACATGGTGGGTTGTTTCATTGAAGCCGACCTTAAGCACTGAGATCTGTATGTGTGCTTTAAGAATCAGCTACTACCATGCATTGGGCCCGAAACCAATGGACCCTCTCGACTTCTTATTCACCCTAGTTCTCCGTCCAGGAGTTGCAAGTAGTTTCTGGTGTTTGTAGCCTACTGGAGGCCGTGGACAGCGCTGACCGTAGGGGTGGGCTGTGATGCGGTAGGTACGTGGCCGGGTGTACCGAATACCCGTTAGGTATCTCGGGAACCCTGTTCACATCGTTCGGGGCCGTATGGGAAACCTCGGCCGGACTCCCTGCGGATGGAACCTGAATAGGCGATAAACCTGGACTGGAGGCTTAGGTGATTAGGTAGGTCGTGGCCGACACCCACGTTGGGCTTCCGCTTGAAGGTTGCCGAGTACATGTCGTGTAAACGACGGTAAGTGGTGAGAGCGTGTATGAAGAAGTACCCCCTGCAGGGTTAACATGATCTATTCGAATAGCCGCGTCCGCGGTAAAGGACTACTTGGTTGCCTGTACAGTTCATAGACAAGTAAATGGAAACTACTAAAAGCCTCAAGATAAGTGTGAGTGCCGAGGATGGCTCTTCCGTAGGAAGACGGAGGCGGATCCTCGGTAGTGTATTGAATTGGTGAGTAGTGGACTCGTGTGCGCAAAATCATTTCAGTTGGAGTATCGTAGGATAGCCTAGCCAAGAGTCAAAGCTGGCTTGCTGCAATAACTCCACCAACCCTTCTTGATACTATGCATGTATGTAGGATCTGATGTAAGTCTTGCTGAGTACCTTTGTACTCATGTTGCTATAATCTACATTTTTACAGAAGACGCTGCAACCCCTTCTGATGGGTTCTATGTAGACGTTGACATCAACGAGTAGGCTAAAGACCCAGGTGGTGACCCTGAGCTTGTGAAGGACCACGTAGTATAGCTAGGCTTTCCAAGCCTCTTTTTTTTTACTAGTTGTCTGTACTCAGACAAGTTACTTCCGCTGCTGGTTTGTATGACTGTATGACTTGTATGTGGGGTCGTGAGACCCGTACCTTTGTGTATGTTATGTATGGCTCACTGAGCCTTAAATAAAGTACTTGTGTCATAGAGTCATGTTGTGATGCTTCGTTGTATTTGCACATATCGAGCATATTGTGTGTATGATTGAAATGCTTGGTATGTGTGGGATCTCACTATCTAGTTGTTTATCTTTAGTAGCCTCTCTTACCAGGAAATGTCTCCTAGTGTTACCGCTGAGCCATGGTAGCTTGCTACTGCTCTGGAACACTTAGGCTGGCCGGCATGTGTCCTTCTTCGTTCCTGTGTCTGTCCCTTCGGGGAAATGTCACGCTTTGAGTACCGGAGTCCTGTTAGCCCGCTACAGCCCGGTTTACCGGAGTCCTGCTAGCCCAGTGCTACAGCCCGGACCCACTTGCTGATGACCGACACGTTCGAAGCTGGGTCATGGATGCCTGTCCCTGTAAGTCTGTGCCACTTTGGGTTTACGACTAGTCATGTCAGCCCGGGCTCTTTATCATATGGATGCTAGCGACACTATCATATACGTGAGCCAAAAGGCGCAAACGGTCCCGGGAAAAGGTAAGACGACACCCGTGGGGATACCGTGCGTGAGGCCACAAAGTGATATGAGGTGTTACCAGCTAGATCGATGTGACATCGAGTCGGGGAGACTTCGGTCTCGCTAGTAGTTTCACGTGGACTTCGACGTTTAGCTTGATACCTCAGCTACGATCTTGTGCCCTCGGCAGGATCTGATAGATAGTCAGGCTTCTCAGCCTTTTTCATTTATAGTTGTCTGTACTCAGACATGATAGCTTCCGCTTGTGCTTTGACTTGTATGCTCTGAGTGTTGGGTCATGAGACCCATGTTTGTAATATCTCGCTCCTCGGAGCCTATTGAATAAATTACTTGCGTTGGTATCAGAGCTTGACTGCCTGTAGGATTACCAAGCCAAACTGGTCGAAGTTGAGTTTAGAAATTCTTTAGTTATATAAGGGAATTGATTGTGGGATGGAACGTAAGGCTCTTTTTACTCCTTATACCTCATGGCCTTCTGATCTGAGTCATCATCTTCTCTTCTACGGGGATTAAGAATTAGGCTATCTCTTCTTTCTATTAGGATCACGTGTTACTAATCCGTAGACTTATAAGATTGTTGATTCAAGCCTCAGTTTAGCTCCTACTACTTCCGTATGTTAATTGTTGATCTCGAAACCTTGATATTGTGCTTCTGAGTGGTTATGCCACCATTTTTGTGAATGTCTCAAATCTTTCTGAGCATTTACAGCCGTTATGCTGTCCGAGTCATCCCAGGTTTCCAAACAGTATGATGCATTTGCAAATCCCTTCCTCCTGTTTCCGATGTGCCTTTGGTCAGATTAATCACACAAATTGTTGAGTTGAGGTACTCTACCGCCTCAACCTTTATGTTAGAGTTATTACTATGACCCTAGGTGTCTCAGGGGATCATCTAGTAGTCTAGCCATGTTTTGTGTCCCAGTGTGATGATTCTGGCTTTTATTCTCGAAAGCATCCCGTGATGCCACTTAGTAGTAGCCCGGGCTGACATGGCTAGTCGTAAACCCAAAGTGGCACAGACTTACAGGGACAGGCATCCATGACCCAGCATCGAACGTGTCAGTCATCAGCGAGTGAAACCAGGCTGTAGCACTGGGCTAGCAGGACTCCGGTGAACCGGGCTGTAGCGGGCTAACAGGACTCCGGTATTCATCGCGTGACATTTCCCCGAAGGGACAGACACAGGAACGAAGAAGGACACATGCCGGCCAGCCTAAGTGTTCCGGAGCAGTAGCAAGCTACCATGGCTCGGTGGAAACACTAGGAGACATTTCCCCGTAAGAGAGGCTACTAAAGATAAACAACTAGATGGTCAGATCCCACACATACCAAGCATTTCAATAACATACACACAATATGCTCGATATGTGCAATACAACATGGCATCACAAAATGACTCTACGACTCAAGTAATTTATTCAATAGGCTCCGAGGAGCGAGATATTACAAACATGGGTCTCATGACCCAACACTCAGAGCATACAAGTCAAAGCACAAGCGGAAGCTATCATGTCTGAGTACAGACAACTATAAATGAAAAAGGCTGAGAAGCCTGACTATCTATCAGATCCTGCCGAGGGCACAAGATCGTAGCTGAGGTATCAAGCTAAACGTCGAAGTCCACGTGAAACTACTAGCGAGACCGAAGTCTCTCTGCAAAAACATAAAATAGGCAAACGTGAGTACAAATGTACCCAGCAAGACTTACATCAGATCTATCTACACATGCCTCATTATCAACAAAGGGGATGGTGGAGTTTGACTGCAGCAAGCCAGCTTTGACTCAGTGGCTAACCTGAACTACGACTGCAAATAACTTTTGAGGTGGCGCACACGAGTCCACATATTCGCCATATCAAACAGTGTCCCTCCATGGTGTTCCTTTGGAAATCAATTCGGATCGAGGAAGTCTCTTCACCTCTCGATTTTGGGAAAGTTTCCAAAATGCTATGGGAACCCGTCTCTCCTTTAGCACCGCTTTCCACCCTCAGTCAAGTGGTCAAGTGGAACGCGTCAACCAAATTCTAGAAGACATGCTTCGAGCCTCTGTTATCTCTTTCGGAATGGACTGGGAGAAGTGCCTTCCATTTGCCGAATTCGCTTACAACAACAGCTATCAATCTAGCTTGGGTAAAGCCCCTTTTGAAGTTCTCTATGGACGACGATGTCGAACACCCCTTAACTGGTCAGAGACCGGGGAAAGACAATTCTTTGGCCCGGATATGATTCAGGAAGCAGAAGATCAAGTTCGTATCGTTCGTGAAAAGTTGAAAACAGCCCAATCTCGTCAAAAGAGTCAATATGACCGAAAACATAAGGCTATGACTTTCGAGGTTGACGAGAAGGCTTATCTTC
Source organism: Triticum dicoccoides (assembly GCF_002162155.2). Classification (NCBI taxonomy): domain Eukaryota; kingdom Viridiplantae; phylum Streptophyta; class Magnoliopsida; order Poales; family Poaceae; genus Triticum; species Triticum dicoccoides. The sequence continues at coordinate 26,612,983 of NC_041385.1, forward strand.
GGGTCACCCCTCTGAAGGGAACCCATCGTTTCGGTATCAAAGGCAAATTGGCTCCTCGTTACATTGGACCTTTTCGCATTCTTGCCAAACGAGGAGAAGTTGCCTACCAGTTGGAACTACCTCCGCGTCTCTCCAGAGTTCACGATGTCTTCCACGTTTCTCAACTCAGGCGTTGCTTCTCGGATCCTATCCGTGAAGTGGACCACGAAACGCTTGATCTCCAAGATGATCTTACATATCGAGAGTACCCCATTCGTATCCTCGATCAGGCCGAGCGTACCACCCGACGTCATAACATCAAGTTTCTCAAAGTTCAATGGTCGCACCATTCTGAAGATGAAGCAACTTGGGAAAGGGAGGATCGTCTTCGACTCGAGTATCCCGCCTTCTTCCCGGAGGAACCCAAATCTCGGGACGAGATTCTTTTGAGTGGGGGTGAGTTGTCACACCCTAGCTAGTCATGCATTAGAGTGTTGCATCATGTTTACTCATTCATCAGAAACTTGAAATGGGGATGACAGAACCCCCAGTCCCCTCTGAAACCAACTAGGGCTACTAAAATAATTTTTCAATGAACCTGAAATGCCCTTCTAAAATGGCCATCATTTTTGTCTTGGTTCAGAACCTCTGCCAAAAATGGTGCACATTTTCCTAGGCCATCCTAGGGTTTTTGAATTAAATCATAAATATTTGAATTTGGGCATTTAAAATAATATAAAATATTTAAATGCTCAAATATCTCCAAACTAAAATGTTTCATGTTGGAAATAATCCAACTATGGGCCAGGAATAGTTTGGTGATTTTTGAAGTTGCCTAGGTATTTTATTTAATTCAACAAAGTTGCAGATATATTAAATAAAAACAGAAAACAGAAAAGAAAGGGGAAGACTTCCCTGTGCGGCCCAGCCAGCTGGCCGGCCCAGCCAGCAACCGACCCAGCCCAGCACTGTAGCTCCCCGTCGTCTTCCTCCCCTCGCCCCGAAGCTGCTGCGTGCTCGCGCGCGCGCGGCCGCGCGGCCACCTCCTGCTTGCCGACGCCCTCCTGGCCGCGTGGACGACGCCCGCAGCCCGTCCCGATCCCCCCTGCTCTCTCTCACTCTCCCCGGCTCTCTCCTTCCTCTCCCTCGCTCTCTCTCTCACACGGCCGAACACCACCGTCGCCACCGTTCGCCGTAGCAGTCGTCTCCGACCACCCCTCGCTCCCCCGACTAGCTCAGAAGCTCCGCCACAACTCCCTCTTCCTCCCCACCGCTCCACGGGTCTCCGGAAGCCCTGCATCGCCGCCACGTCGCCGTTCCCCTCTTCGGACTCCGACCACCGTCGCCGTCAAATTCGTCGTCTCCGGCGCGTCCCCGAGCCCGCTTCGACGCCCACTGCAACCGCGGTGAGCCCCCGGAGCGTTTCCCCCTTCTTCCCTGGTCTCTCCCGACCTCTAGGCCCTAGCTCCACCTCGACCGAGAGCTCCACGCCGCCGGCGATGTCGCCGTCATGGCCACGGTCGCCGTAGCGCCCAACCGAGCACACCATCGTGCTCCACACATCACCAGGAGCACGTAGAACGCACCAACGCCTCCCCAAACCCCCTGCAACACTGATCCCGACCGCACCCGAACTCCGGCCGCCGCAGCCGAGCTCGCCGCCGTCAACTCCGGCCACCCCGAGCCCAACCACCACCACCAATAGACGCGGCTCAACCTCAGCAACACGTAGATGCCTTCCGCCGTCCATTTGGTCGCCGGAATGGCAAAAAGCACTCTCGCCGCCGTCTCGGATCTCGCCGGCGTCATGTCGCCGGTGGGGTTTGACTTGACCGACCTGGGGTTTGACCCCCCAGGGTCACTGACGCGTGGGCCCTGTCGGCCAGATGGTTAGGTTAGCGCTAACTACTGTAGTCAACCCCCCTGACACTGGCAGTGGGCCCCAGCGCCACTAATTAGTAATTAGAATTAATTTAAATCTGTTTAACCCCCCCTGTCACTGACGTGTGGCCCCCACACGTCAGGTTTGACCCGAGCCAGCCCTGTTGACCTGCTGATGTCACTGTGACGTCAGGCTGACGCAGTAATTGAATTTCTGGATTTAAATTAAATCAGGAAATTCCAGAATATTAATTAAACTTCAAAAATTCATAACTTTTATTCTGTAACTCCAAATTGGACAAATTATATATGAAAAATGATCAGAAAAATCCAATCTATCCATCTGTACCATTTCCATGCATGATCAAACAAGTTAAGTTGATGTTTTAATCAGAACAAGAAAAGGCACTTTAAAAGGCCATATTTGAATTTGAAATTTGAATCCTTGATTCAAATTTGTTCAAACCCTTCTGGTTTTAGTTGCATTAGCCCAACACACTCATATTGCCATGTTTCATGCATGCATCATATTGTTGCATATTGTTTGGTGATGTCTGTGTATCGATGTCCTTTGCGACAGGATCTGTCCCCGAGGAGTACCGTGATTACCCTAACGAAGAACCGTATCCGTGCAACGAACCATCAGGCAAGCAACCAACCAGTTGATCATATCGATACAATCCCATGTTCTCGCTCCTGCTCTCTTTTACTGCATTAAGACAACGCGATTCAAACTGCTGTGTGCTACAGTAGTTGAACCCATTTCCTCTGCATGACCTGTCATTGCCACAGTAACTAGATGAAACCCACTAGCATGTGTAGGAGTTGATTGAGCCATATGTATGTGTTGTTCCTACCTTGCTATGCCTGCTATGCTTAGAGTCATGTCAGGTCTGGTTCATCTGGGTGATGGGCTAGAGTGAAATGATTATGTCGGTAATGAGAGTGGTGTGGTGAACACGATTTGGTAAAGGTATCGATGAGAGGCCATGTAGGAGTACATGGTGGGTTGTTTCATTGAAGCCGACCTTAAGCACTGAGATCTGTATGTGTGATTTAAGAATCAGCTACTACCATGCATTGGGCCCGAAACCAATGGACCCTCTCGACTTCTTATTCACCCTAGTTCTCCGTCCAGGAGTTGCAAGTAGTTTCTGGTGTTTGTAGCCTACTGGAGGCCGTGGACAGCGCTGACCGTAGGGGTGGGCTGTGATGCGGTAGGTACGTGGCCGGGTGTACCGAATACCCGTTAGGTATCTCGGGAACCCTGTTCACATCGTTCGGGGCCGTATGGGAAACCTCGGCCGGACTCCCTGCGGATGGAACCCGAATAGGCGATAAACCTGGACTGGAGGCTTAGGTGATTAGGTAGGTCGTGGCCGACACCCACGTTGGGCTTCCGCTTGAAGGTTGCCGAGTACATGTCGTGTAAACGACGGTAAGTGGTGAGAGCGTGTATGAAGAAGTACCCCCTGCAGGGTTAACATGATCTATTCGAATAGCCGCGTCCGCGGTAAATGACTACTTGGTTGCCTATACAGTTCATAGACAAGTAAATGGAAACTCCTAAAAGCCTCAAGATAAGTGTGAGTGCCGAGGATGGCTCTTCCGTAGGAAGACGGAGGCGGATCCTCGGTAGTGTATTGAAGTGGTGAGTAGTGGACTCGTGTGCGCAAAACATTTCAAGTTGGAGTATCGTAGGATAGTCTAGCCAAGAGTCAAAGCTAGCTTGCTGCAATAACTCCACCAACCCTTCTTGATACTATGCATGTATGTAGGATCTGATGTAAGTCTTGCTGAGTACTTTTGTACTCATGTTGCTATAATCTACATTTTTACAGAAGACGCTGCAACCCCTTCTGATGGGTTCTATGTAGACGTTGACATCAACGAGTAGGCTAAGGACCCAGATGGTGACCCTGAGCTTGTGATGGACCACGTAGTATAGTTAGGCTTCCAAGCCTCTTTTATTTTACTAGTTGTCTGTACCCAGACAAAGTACTTCCGCTGTTGGCTTGTATGACTGTATGACTTGTATGTTGGGTCGTGAGACCCGTACCTTTGTGTATGATATGTATGGCTCCCTGAGCCTTAAATAAAGTACTTGTGTCATAGAGTCATGTTGTGATGCTTCGTTGTATTTGCACATATCGAGCATATTGTGTGTATGGTTGAAATGCTTGGTATGTGTGGGATCTGACTATCTAGTTGTTTATCTTTAGTAGCCTCTCTTACCGGGAAATGTCTCCTAGTGTTACCGCTGAGCCATGGTAGCTTGCTACTGCTCTGGAACACTTAGGCTGGCCGGCATGTGTCCTTCTTCGTTCCTGTGTCTGTCCCTTCGGGGAAATGTCACGCTTTGAGTACCGGAGTCCTGTTAGCCCGCTACAGCCCGGTTTACCGGAGTCCTGCTAGCCCAGTGCTACCGCCCGGACCCACTTGCTGATGACCGACACGTTCGAAGCTGGGTCATGGATGCCTGTCCCTGTAAGTCTGTGCCACTTTGGGTTTACGACTAGTCATGTCAGCCCGGGCTCTTTATCATATGGATGCTAGCGACACTATCATATACGTGAGCCAAAAGGCGCAAACGGTCCCGGGAAAAGGTAAGACGACACCCGTGGGGATACCGTGCGTGAGGCCACAAAGTGATATGAGATGTTACCAGCTAGATCGATGTGACATCGAGTCGGGGTCCTGACAGCGTTGGTATCTGCTCGTGCCGGCACGGCCTGTGTTGGCAAGGTGGTTGGATCGGATCGGATCGTTGGAGAGGTCGAGGCCGTCACATGCCGTGCGTCCCGTGCGGGCGGCCGACCGTGCCGGAGCCTGCCTGCAAACGCAAGCAACATCGGGGAGCCAATAATGGCCACCCATAGGGGCGGAAGATCTGAATCTGCATCGGTCTGCGCGCGAGATCTCGTCTCGAGAACCACCGGCGGTGGTTCATCAGTGGTTAGGCTGGTCACAATGGGCAAGAACATAAGCTAGTAACTTCACACTTCCTTAGACTATGTTACTACCTCCATAGTGGGTAGGAACATCTATGTAGTGTCATGCAACGATGTATTTATTAGTTTATAGACTCATTGTTTCTTGGAGTGTGTGATGTTCCGGTAACTTAGCTAGTTACCACAAGCACCTCTCTCTTCATTAAATACGTGCCACATAAGCAAAGTTGTATTGGAGTGTGTGATGTTACTCCTAAGTTCCTCCCCACTGTGACCAGCCTTAGTTAATCCGAACTGGGTGCTCCACGCGTGGCGCATGCATGCAACTAGCAGCCAGCGGCCGATCTACGCAGGTCGTGGCACATGGGGTGCGCGATGGTGGTTCGATCCGAACTGAACCACTGATCAGCTGATTGATGCCAACGCACCTTTCATTCAGGCTGGGGCAGGTCGGCAGCCCAGACGTGGGCCAAGCATTGATGCGCTTCATTTTTCCTTCTTGGATTCTGTCCTCTGTTTTAGCAGCCTGAATATCATTTGCTCTGACGAGCTCGCAGGTGGAACGAGTGGTCAGTCACGAGTACGCCAAGTTGAACGTGTTTTTTTTTTAAATGCACCAAGTTGAACATGGTTCCACCCGCATCCACGTGAATAGTGTAGAATCAAAATAAAATATTTGGGCTAAGGCACATCTAGACGTGATACATGTGGTAAACAATCCAGACAATTTAAAAAAATATAGATGTGTCTTAAGTATTGCACATCTATGTCAGATGTCATTGATTTTACGTGAAGATTTGTGTGGATATTTTTTTTTACCTTTTTTTCTTAGATTTGATTGAGTCACTTAGATATGCCCTAGACAAACCCATAAATATTCTACAAAACATAATCAAAAGAAAGTAAATAACTTTTGCTGTGTCAAACGATCTAATAACATGTGTATTTTCAGAAAGAAACGACAACCAATGATATTCTTGGCGAAGGAAACAAAATCAGATCTTACTATTACTCCAAACAGTTTTTTTATGTAGCTTCGTTTTTTCCCTTTTTTTTACCTAGAATAACATCACATGTCATTTCTTTGTGAAATATGACGCCCATGATATTGTGTACCAAATGTACTGCCAAAATGATATGGAAGCAATCGTGTGGTAACTGAAGATACCGCCGGGCCGGCTCTCATAAAGGCCCATCAATGTATTTGCAGGAAAATTGAGGGGTTATTTGTATACCGAGATGTTAGAGAATCGAATCACCTAAACCGTGATTGCTGGTGTAATTACCTAAAGCTTGTTTGAGTTTTCACCCAAATTGTGAGCATGTATAACTAATTTTTGCAAAAGCCCAAAACCCGGGTTTCAAGATTATTTCCATGGTGGACCCTCAGACTGAGGTTTTTGGGTTGTCGACATGTCCCTCAGCAGCTACACAATCACCTTCGGCATCTCGTCCTTCAGTTCCCACATGTTTGTCCCAATGCTGCCCTATCATGCACATTGTCTTCCATTTTTTCAAGCGAATCAATCCAACAGATAGCTAGCTTGGTACGTGTTTATTAATAACGTCTAGGCTTTTGAATTAACTCTGTGATTTGGAAGACATGGCTGCACTGTCTAAACAAAAGTTGGCTAACAATGCGGTACTAAGCAAGCTGATAAATTGTGTTGCGCTGTCGTTATTCTCCATCTTTTTATGCCTTGTTTCCGAAAAGAGAAAGGAGACCGATCGTAATATCTCAAACCCTCGAGCGATTTTTTCATAAAACTATAATTTCGCCCAAGAGAAAGATCACTAGGTCCGGTCTCCCATCTGTTCAATAAGTTCCCTAGATACATTTCGTTTCATGGAAATCCAACTACCCCTCCGTTTCAGTTTACAAGTCCTACGCGTATACCTAGGTTACCAATTTTATCACTCTAATATAAACTATATAACACAAAAATTATACGGTTTAAAAAATAAAACATCTGAAGTTTATATTCCTATATTTTTTATAATATATGACTTGTATTAGGTTGGTCAAATTGACGACCTAGGGATACGCGCACGCTCTATAAATTGAGAGAGTGGGAATTGGGAAAGTGGCTCCATTTACTAGGGTACTGACAACTCTATTTCATATAGTGTTTTCCATTCAAGGGTATTTTTGTTTGATTTGACCAAGGGTTTTTGCCGGTTTTCTCCTCTTCACCAACACATACTCATTGAGATTTGAGGAAACCTTACATTCTTTTGTTATTCGTCAGTTCACGGTGGCAGGGAAGCGGATTGGGTTGTGACTATAGTGAACCGCAGAGGTAAAACATTTCTTATATTCTTTCAAGAAATTGTTTGGACCGATGTTGCACATGCTTTCGCTTTTGGCATTTCTCACGTCCTCCCACAACTCCAGTCAGTACACACAGTACCACCCTTTTTCAGATCAACTGACACAACACTCCTACCTACCCAAGCCTAGAGGACCGTGTTCCACGATCGCTATTACCGCTACACAGTTGTTTACACTTTGGCATGTACGATATACCTACGGCACTGGCTGGCTGTGGCTGGTGTCGTCCCTTCGGCATCCGATGCAGCCTGCAAGTGGGTAGATGCCCGCCGCGGCCCACCGGTGCACGCGTGCCATGGCTGCCTCCGCGCCGCACCGACGGCAGGGAGCACTGGAGCAGCCAGCCGAGCTCCGTCCTCCATCATCATGTAGAGAACGTCCTCCAGCCGGCTCGTGGTAGCCCCGATCCTTTAGAGACTGTACGTGCTGGGCTCTACTCTACGCCATGGTGGTTCCAACTGTATTTTCCGGACGTGCATGCAGCAAGACTGTACAGAGCCTGTCTCGTCTTGTGTACTGTAGTTGCGTTGCCTACAGGGACGTACTGTTCTGGAGACGCCGCGCGCGGGCTCTCGATTGTTGCTGCAGGCCTACAGTGCGCTCGCGCCAACTGACGGTGGTAGCTAGGACACGCAGCTCGTATGGTATGCGTGTGTGTGTCGAGTGCTACACTTATGAACAGTTAACGCAGAATCACCCGAGCCGGAAGGAACTATTACTACAACGTTTTTTTTTTTTGATCGGACTACTACTCCAACGTTAAAAACACGAAAACGCTCGCTCGATTGTTCCTGTCTTGTCTTTCAGTTTACAGGATGGTTAGCGGTCAGAAAATTGGCTACATTTTGGAAACGGGGCCAGATTTTAAGAGGAAACAGGCAAATGTCTCAAACAAAAAATGAAATACTATTCACAATCAGATCAGGATCTTCATTTAAAACCGCTGTCCAATTTGAAATCAGCCGCTGTTCTGGTCGAGCCCACGCTTAATAATTTCATCCGAAGCGAGTGCTCTCAGCCGCGCCCCGTCGACGCCATTTCGTAGCTAGACGTGTCATGCATGGCCTCCGTGCGTGCGCGCCTGATGTGAGTTTGATTAGTTGCAAGGCGTGATCACAACATTATGATCCATGTCATTGTTGCTTCCAAACTGTTGGCACTGCGCGCGGGCCATGTTCTCAACAGCATCAGCGTCATGCCAGATGCCATGCCCATCTTCTTTCGGGCTCTAGTAAGGTGTAAAGTGCCACGGCACGGCTTTCGTAAGGTGTAAACTTGGTCAAATTTATAAAATTTGACTTTTCAAGAAAATCTATATGCACTACATTATGATTTTTTGTTTGTGATAAATGCATTTTTTTAAAATTCAGATGGCGAAACCCCCCTCCCCCCTTCGGGAAAATTCAGAAAGTAGGTAACGTTCGTTCAGAACGTTCTTTGGGTGAGGCAACATCGTCTGTCCAATACAACCACATGGATCTTGACGCTGCGCACCATTTGTACGGCCCCAATCCGAGCCAACCGGTTGCTTACGTCCACATGGCCCAATCCGAGGCGCGACATGGGGTGGATGGTTGTCTTACTAGGTTTGTTTTGGAACCGTGCCTCTGTCCAATCTCTCCAGCTCTTCTCCCTGGTCGCCTCGATGTCTTCGCCCTGCTCCTGATGGTACGTTCTCTGTTGAAATTGCTCGTCGTCAATTGTTAGTGGGTCGATTT
>NC_041385.1:26622375-26626477 GCF_002162155.2 Triticum dicoccoides
CATTTACGCTCAATTTGGTGCCGACGTGCTGGTATGAGAGCGCGTGGATTTGTCGAGGTTCTCCCTGCTGTCCAGTCCCAAACAGAGCACTAGAGGAGCGGGAAACCAATGGAAACACTCACCGTCGACTAGGCTTTTCTTTACCTTTCTTATTCGAATTGTCGACCCGACAATTAATTTTCCCCATTACTAAAGATGATCATTTAACTTGATTTTTTTAGAGAAACGTACTACAAAGTCTCATGATTTTCCATGGACAAGATGGAGAAACAACAAATGACCACATGAAAAGTATTGCATATTGCTTTTTAGAAAGGAGGCGCTTGCCCAGCCTTAATCTGAGGCCCTTACGAGTTCAACAAGTCTCACGACAAAAAAGTACGAAAAGAGCGATACATGCCCAAAGGAGAAAACAGAGCAACTCAGCGCTAGCATGATAAAACGAAACACAGTCCATGCTATCGTGGTAGCAAGGGGCGACGCCATGTCGGTAATGTCCCCTATGTCGATCGTCGAAGCTTAGTGCACCTTTCGCACCTTTGAAGCGAGCTCCTACACGCGCCCTCGATCCCGAGCCCTCGCCAGTGGCTTCCACAACTGTGAGAAAGATACCAGTTTGTATAGTAGATCAGTCGGATGCTATGAAATGTCCCTCTATCAACGCTTTGTTTCTCGTGGTCCATAGTGACCAGGCAATAGCTCCAAAGCCTAGCCAGACCATCCGCCTATCCCGTCCAGCAGTGGACGACACCAGTCTATAGAATGCCGAGAATCCGCTCGGATTCCACGAAGATCCCATCACTAACCTAGCGACACTCCACACAAATCGGGCCATGATACATCGAGACAGGATATGGTCGTGATCCTCACATTCGCCGCACCAGAATGCATGTTGCTTCAACTATGGTCTTTGGTTCAAATCTCAAAGTAACGTTGTTCTGACCGCTTCCTTCAAAAAAACATGTTTGTCTAAATCAAACATGCATTATTTAGCCACCAGCAAGCACCCGCGACCAAACCAGGGGTGTGAAAGATGATCCCATCGCACAACAAACTCTGGAGTCTGAACCAACAACAACAATGAAATAAACAAATCAAATTAGCTGCTCAATCAAAACTGATCAATGCCATCAACGAAGCCTCCACACACACACGTACAAAAGTTTTATTTATCACGGTCAGTTCAAGGTCAGGCCTAGAGCTTGGAAAATAAGAATTCAAAGTAATTGGCCGTGCGGCCATCTCTTTCGCGCATAGAAGTAGCGGTGTTCCTTCCGAGTCCGAATAGACGTGATCGTGCACGTCACACATGGCTAAACATGTGTTGCTTGGTCCATGTATCCATCAGCCTCGTGTGCCTAATTAAGCAGCCATCAAGTAGTACGTACCTCCACCCTTCACATACTAACCCATCAAATTAGGAAGTTGACACAAGAAATTTAACAAGTTGTAGTAGCTTTAGTTCCATCTTGACAGTGCAACTTCCACGCCGACGGCTTGGTCTCCTCTGCAAACTTGTTAATCATCCGTAGACGCCACCTTGAAAGAGAGGTACTCCTATTGGTTGTGGATATGAGGTCAAGGGCGGTCACATTTGAATGCAGCAAGCAAGTTTTTTTTTTCAAAACGGAGACAAAAGATTTGCCTCATCTATTAAATAAGGAGAGAATAGAGTTTAGAGTTTTACATAACCCCCTACATACAAGCGGCATGAAAATTACTCGCACAAAATTACAGTCCCAAGTTTCTTTGCGCCGGCAGAGACCCATAACTTTACTTCTTCAAGAATGGATCTAAGAAGAACTGGTGGTGGAGCAAATTTTTGACGAAACACTCTAGCATCCCGCTCGTTCCAAACGGTCCACGAGATGAGCATGGTGAGGGAGGTCATGGCATGCCAGTTTGGCTGTCGATTATCAGTTCGTTTGCCCCGCCACTCGTTGACGGATTCATCAAGATAACACCCAGAGGTGTTGATGTGAGCTAGCCCAAGCTTCTCGATGATAGATCTCCATAGCCTAAGCGTGTACCGACACTTGAAGAAGAGGTGAGGCTCCGTTTCTTGTTCTCTCTTGCATAGTTGGCAAAGTCCACAGTTAGCCCAACCGCGCCTCTCCAACCGATCGGCGGTCCAAATACGGTCTTGTAGAGCTAACCAAGCAAAGAATTTAACCTTTGGGGAGCCCAAGCCTTCCAAACCATGCAGTCCATGGGCAACAGAGTCAAACCAAGGAACTGAGCCTTATACGCGGTGGCCACCGAGTTGATCCCATCATTCGTGTGCTTCCAAATGATATCATCTTCGGTTTGCCCATCAAGGTGGAAATCATGAACAAGCATCCAAAGAGTGAAGAATTCGCGAATGTGACAAACGGTGACAACGGTGCTGGGATTGATTTTGAGAATCCAAGCATTTCCTTTAAGAGCCTCCCGCACCTTCCAATTTTTTCTCCTTGAGGCCTCGAAGATTAACGGTGCAATATCCTTGGGCTTCCGCCCAAGCAGCCAAGGAGAGTCCCAGAACGGCGTCTTAGCGCCATCATCAACGGTGATAGTTGTAGAGGCGTAGAAAAACTCTAAGTCGTCATCAGTGCAAGGGTTACCAAAACCCACCCAAAACTTGTGGGGCGCCTTCCATTCGTACCAGACATATTTGATCGATGGATGACCTGACCACTACGTGCATCATCTCCTAGACATAATATTCCTCCATTTATCTTTTCAATCGACAATACAAATTAGCCTTGGAATTGACTATGCTCATCCTTTTATGAAGCTGGAGACATGCCAAGTGCCGGTATATACTTCAGTGCTGGTGCGTTTTTTGCCCTCAATAATTGGAGCCAGTGACGTCGACGTGCTCTGGCTTTGTCAGCTAGCTAGCACCTAGCACTAGTGCTCTAGATTGATCAGGCAAATGAAAGCACGGCGTTGGCACTTGTGGAAGAGAGACAAAGATAGATAGCAGGTGGATTTTTCTGACCGGAACTGATCTGAATTGATCCGAGCAAAAGCAATAAAGCGCATCCAATCATTCGTCCGCGTCTGTAGATAAGTCGAAGAAAAGAGTGCCAGTGCTCCCGAGAAAGTTCTATCTGGTGACAAAACGGGATGGAGCATCAAAACACCCAGAGTAGAAAAGGAGCGGCACAAATTAATGGTCCTATCTTATATGATATAGATGCTGTCCGAGCTTTGAGAATAACTGGTTTTTAATCTAACCCTGGGGACAAATCAAAGTATTAAACTGTGTGTTGTTTCGGTGGATCGGTCATTCAGCGTGTTTTCTGGTTATGAACGGAAAGGTTCTTGATAAAGTGTTGTTAAGATATGCATCGACACTTGCAGCATAAGTTAATAAATTATCCTGGGTCCTGAAAAGATCTTACTACTAGCTTACATATCTATACTTCACTAGGATTAAAGCGGTAGCATGTGCTTCGATCGAAATGAGTCATCCGGTTTACCGAATAGGGATGGATAATACCTACTTGAATTACGTAGCCTACTGCTGCTAGTGGGTTACTACTACTTGTACTCATACGTCATAGTTCACTAAACACCGAATATTCCGCCTTCAGAACTAACCAAAGCGTACACCTAATTGAGCTGATCTAATGTTTCTCAACATTGTGGATTGTTGCAGTAAATCGACTGTTCTTTTTCGACGACGTACGTTGGACCTCTACTTTCTGGTCGCCCGGGCAATCATGCATGTCGGACAAAGATAACTTGTTCCAGCCAACAAAACCATCGATCGATCAGTCGACAGGCTAAAGTTGCCGTGTTGATTCGATTTATACCTAAGATAAGATGATCACTAAACTAGCTAGGAGTTAGCTAGGTAGTGTGCTGTGCGGGAGTACGTGTGTACCTGTGAGCGTGAGAGAAGCTCGACCAGAGGTCATGGGCGATACTCGCTTGATCCCCTCATGGTATCATTTGGGCCCAGCCCATTCTTTATCGCGAATACGCAAAACTTACATATCATTGCATTGATGGAAGGAAAGAAGAAAAATACATAAGACAGTACAACCGATAACACGGACGCATATATGAGAAGGCGTGGACATGTGACCCGGAGCAGAGAGATACATGATGC
>NC_041385.1:26626924-26628238 GCF_002162155.2 Triticum dicoccoides
CCCAAGTAGAGGGGAAAGCCGAACTGACAAAGCGTCGAACATCTCTAAATCCAACACTGAGGAGGTCGTGAGCAAGCAAGATGGCGCCTTCACGAAGGGGAGCGATGTCGTGACGCTGCCGCCAACCGATCCCAGAACCAGATCAACGGGTTCCTCCCGGTGCTCGAAGAGGGGCACGGATAGAGGCCATGACAGCGCTCCAAGAAGGAAAACGACACCCGTTGGTGCCGTTGCTGCCAGCTTTGGTGAGCCGAGCAGGGATTTCGCTCTGGCCTAAGTCCGAACGATCCCATTGCCGCAGATAAGGGCCCGGAGATGAGAAAGTCGCTTTGGTGGTCAAGATCACTTCCTCGAGAGAGGGTGGGTGGGTTGCACCTGCCACCGGAGAGCACCGGGCGACGCTGAAAGACGCGAGCTTTGGGCCCAGCCCATTCCACTTGTCTTCACAGACATGCTGCTTGATCAAACTCTTACATGTTACAAAAAAATATGCAATAATACATAATGATGTTACGCTTAGCGAGCTTCCTTTGCTCTCAAGTCGAGTTAGTAGCGGTAGCTAGTGCTAATTAAGCATCCTTGAAAAGCAGTTCATCCCGGTTAGTGCCGACCCACCCCATCACACCCTAAACTAGACAGGAAAACCATCAGCTCTAGTTCCAGAAGCCTGCCTATAGCTGCTTTGGTCCGTATCTCACTCCGGCAGCGTGGCACCATCCCCCTTCCTTCCTCCATATGGGTCTCCTTTGGCTTTGGATGCCGGAAACAATATTGGAATGTAACAAAAAATAACTTCGTGAACTCTTCCCATGGCATGGGACTCATGCACACGGGCTACGCACTATCCATTTACAAATTACTAGATTTTTTACATGAAGATTCTAGAATTAAAATTTTGATATCCTTGATGACAAATGCCAAGGAAATGTAGAGATAAGATATTTGTAAGGAATATCCAACGATAAAGATGCTATGCACTCACTAGTAGAAAACATGGTTTACGTTCGGGCAGAAAAGAGCATTAATCCCGGTTGCATTACGAACCGAGACTAATGTGAGCATTAGTTCTGGTTCGAGCGGCTAGGGCACTGTACATGCATTAGTTCCGGTTCAAATGGGACCTTTAGTCCCGGTTGGTGCCATGAACCGGGACTAAAGGGTGCGATGCCCATTAGTACCGGTTCGTGGCACCAACCGGTACTAAAGGTTAGACCTTTAGTCCCAATTCGAGTCACCAATCGCTACTAATGCGGTTTGAGGCATTAGTACCGGTTCGTGGCACGAACCAATAATAAAGGTCCCATTTTCAAACTC
>NC_041385.1:26628248-26636128 GCF_002162155.2 Triticum dicoccoides
ATTTGTAAGGAATATCCAACGATAAAGATGCTATGCACTCACTAGTAGAAAACATGGTTTACGTTCGGGCAGAAAAGAGCATTAATCCCGGTTGCATTACGAACCGAGACTAATGTGAGCATTAGTTCTGGTTCGAGCGGCTAGGGCACTGTACATGCATTAGTTCCGGTTCAAATGGGACCTTTAGTCCCAATTCGAGTCACCAATCGCTACTAATGCGGTTTGAGGCATTAGTACCGGTTCGTGGCACGAACCAATAATAAAGGTCCCATTTTCAAACTCTACCCCTCCAATGGATCGCCTTTTCAGTTTTGTAAAAAGCAAAAGAAAATGAATAAAAACTTCAAAAATTGAAATCCTTCCAAATGTAGTTATGTTACTACATGTACTAGTTAGGAAAATTTAAAAACTTAAATTTGGACATGTTTTGCAAAAAGTGTAGGGAAAATGTAAAACGGCTATAACTTTTGCATACGATGTCAGAAAAAAACGTATAATATATCAAAATGTTCAGCACGAAAATCCGCATCCAATTTTGACCGCCTATGGCCTGTTTGCAAATTTTTAGAATCCTCAAATTCTAAAAGGAAAAAAAGTTATGCTCAAATTTCATTTTTTTTAAATTTTGGTTAAATTTGGTCATACTATGCTCAAACTACTTATTCAACAAGTATTAGTGTTACTAAATAATTATTCAATAATATTAGTGTTACTAAATAATGATTACAGTTTTTTTTAAATTTTGGTCAAATCTGGTCAAACTATGGTCAAACTGTGGTCAAGCTATGGTCAAAGAATGGTCAAACTACTTATTCAAGAAATATTAGTGTTACTAAATAATTATTTCAGTTTTTTTGAATTTTGGTCAAATCTGGTCAACTATGGTAAAACTATGGTCAAACTATGGTCAAACAATGGTTAAACTACTTATTCAAGAAATATTAGTGTTACTAAATAATTATTTCAGTTTTTTTAATTTTGGTCAAATCTGGTCAAACTGCGGTCAAACTACTTATTCAAGAAATATTAGTGTTTCTAAATAATTATTGTTTTTTAGAACAATAGTTTCAAACTCAAACAAGGAAATGTGTGACTTCATGCTCAAGATAAATTCCTGAGGGTTAATAGGATTGACATCTTACTATTGTCAGGAAAACAACAAGTGCAGACTTGGAAACGAGGGAGAATAGAACCCGAAAGTTAAGCGTGCTCAGGCTGGGGTAGTGAGAGGATGGGTGACCGTCCGGGAAGTTAGATGATTTGGAATGATGAGGGGTGATTAGAGATTAGAGGTTAAATTGAGCAGTGATGATGGGTGATTAGAGATTAGAGGTTAAAATAATTCAGAAATTTGAACATAAAAAAAATTTCAAAAAAAATCATAAAATTTCCTTTAGTCCCGGTTGGTGCCACGAACCGGGACTAAAGGTGGACCTCCAGGCAGCGGCCATGTGGACGGCCTTTAGTCCCGGTTCCAGAACCGGGACTAAAGGCCCTTATGAACCGGGACAATAGACCCTTTTTCTACTAGTGACTATATATGATGGTTGCCACCTTATTCTAATCCAACAGTATATGGATACTAGTGAAATAGGAAAATACATGGTACCATCAAGGAAAATTTCATGTAAACTAGTATTTTTTTATGTGATGTTTGTTCTGTAGCGTAAATTTCTAACCCTAGTTTGTTTTGGTTAATCCCAAACTAGTATTGATGGATTCCTGTCGAATAATGTTTTAAATAATGGTTGTAATAGTTTTGTGATTAGGTTCTCAGTTCCAAATATATTGTGAGGAATTGTGAAAACTATTATTCATATTTCATCATTCATGGAAGATAATAAATAAGAGTAAAACATGGTTCATATACACCGATTGTTGGTACGAATGATCATAATGAAATAAGAAATTATATATCCCAAATGTTTAGTCAATATTAAAATTTAGTATAAGATATAATTTAGCATAATTTAAGTTTGTAATATATATATATATTTATCATTTTTTAGTTGTTTATAATGCATGTGAAATACATCATAAGTTTCACTCGTATCTCTAATATGATAAAATTTCACAGACGTCCTTATTTATTTGTGCTTAATTTGTTAAGTCATGCATATAATTCTAATAGAATGTGTGTTGTTTATGTGAATATAATTTACACCTTAATTTTATGATTAATTTGTCATTTTTATCATTTTAATGCATAAATTAATTAATAAAATAAAATATATATCAAACAAACAAGCCGAAACATCATGAAAAAAGTAAAAATAAAAACCTTAAATTACATATTTTGAAGCTATTGCCTCATGCTTCATTTTTGCATCTTAACATTCTCAATATTCTAAAGAAAATACTTCAGTGAACACAACATGCACCGGATGGACTAACATGAAATGTATTTAAGAAATGTGCGATCATCGACCATACTAAAACGGAGGACACACCCCTTGCAAGTCAGACAATTGTCATGCTATAGGATGAAAATTAGGAGCATAAAAAAAGGAGAAAATAAAATCACATATCAACTTATTTTGTTTGACATCACTGTGTCACTGCCACCACCAAGTTGGGTCGAAGCGTCGGACGTCAATTTGCCAGCCCAGTGGTCGTTAATAAGCAAAGCTAGCTAAAACACCACGGGTTTTCTGGTAATAGTGATCTTGGCCATTACGATCACAAGATCATGGAAATATACTCGTGAGAATTTAATGAAGTTTGACGTTGCTCTACCATTGAGACAACATCACCAAGGACATGCAAAATCTAAAATAATATGAAGTTTTTTTTTGCGGGTGGTAAAATAATACTCCCTCCGTGATACATCCGTATTTAGATAAATGTAAGACAAGAATTTTAGGACGAAGAGAATACGAAGTTGCCAGTACTTTGGCACTGATCCGTGGTTCCTCCCGCCCCATGTGCTGAATAGGCCACTAGAGAAGAGGTGAACCGATGGAAGCTCTCAGCGGTAGCTAGGTACTCTTGAGCCTAGAATTAGTTTTAGTTACCAAAACACATATTCCATATTCAATTTTATTTACTTCAAAAACTAGTGATGTCTCTTGATCTTTCATTGACAAGATGGAGAAAAAGAATAAATGACCACATGTAAAGAATTGTGTGTTGCTTCAGCTGTGGTTCAACTCAACATAACATGTTCCAACTGCTTCCTTGTCTAAATTGTACATGCATTATTTTACAATTTTGTGAGAAAACTTCTAATCTATTGATCAAACATCATGACAGTACAAAGAATACGAGAAGTAACAAAAATTACATCCATGTCCGTAGACCACCTACCGACGAGTAAGAGCACTGGAGCGAGCGGAATGCGCACCGCCATCATCGTCCCTTCCTCCCTGGAACTGGGCAAACCTTATTGTAGTAGACAACCAGGAGGTCTTCGTGCTAAGGCCACAAAAGACCAGTGCACCAAAACAATAACAACCGCTGATGAACGGAAGCATAGATTAGAAGGATGCAACTTGTAGAGACATGAACATAGATGAACAAAGACCGGATGCACACAGATCCATCGAAAACAAACAACAACTAAATCCACGAGATCCGCCAGAGATACACCCCGTACACCCTCCGATAATGCAAGACAACACCGCCGGGACGAGGGCTAGGCAGGGAGAACCTTATTACATCTTCAGGGAGCCGCCGCCGCCTTGGCTCCCTGAGTAAGGCACAAGCTCTAAACAAACTTGAAAAAACACCTAATAAGAAAGCATGAGCCCTTCACCGGCAAGGGCCAGGATCCACCGCGCCTTCATGACCATAATGGCGTAGGAGACAACGCAGATCAGCATCGGTGCCAGCTGGAGGCGGGAAACCCTAAACCCTCTGGAGACATCATTCCAACCCATGCATGACCAACTCTCAAATTTGAACCAACAACTACAATGAAATAAACAGACTAAACAAGTTGGTCAATCAAAACTAATCATGTCCATCAATGAAGCCTCCACAAACACATACAGAGTTCTTATTTATCACGGTAAATTCAAGGTGACGTCCGGAGATGGGAGGGAAAGATGATGTGAAGTTTGTCATCTCTTTCGCGTATAGTGAGCATCTACAGCCGGACGCCCCAAACCCTTCTCAAACGCCCGGGTGGGCCACCCGGTCACTGACCGGTCACGATTTTTTGACCCAGAAGGACGCCTCAAACAGGCCTCAAACACCTGGGCTGACCGGCACCCCTCATATCCAGCCCAAATATGGGGCAGATATGGGGGCACCCGGGCATGCCCGCCATGTCATACCCGACCCATGCTGGCCCACCCCACCCACATATATTCGACCGCATCTGACCGTTGGAGTAAACCCTAGAACTTCACTCCACTCCCCACCACTCCCCTCCGCCAACCGAGTTCACCTCCTATGGTTTCTGGCCTTCTCCGGCTTGGCAGGCAGCGGATTAGACTCCTACCAGTTCGGATCCATCGGCTGGGGTGTCATCCCATGTGGGTTGGAGGAGGCAATGGCAGTCCGCATTGCACTCTGCCGCTCCCCAGGTGGATAGCGACCAGCCGACAGACGGATCTGTCCACCACGACTCCATAGCGTCGGCTCACCGGGCGCTCGGGTCCTTTGGGACGGGATCCTCGCGATCCCGTCCGGAATCCCTATTCTTCCCCATCACTGGTCGGGCAGACAATGAGTCCCACCAGAAACGGGCGGCCCACCGTGGGAAGGAGAGGATAAGGGCCGCTGAGGCCTGTACCGCGGTGAAATGGCGGCTGCGGAGGTGGCTGATGCGGCGGCACGGGTGACCACAGAGGTGGAAGCCATCCGGCGATGAGCAGATCCAGCTCGATCTGTACCGCGTCTTCGACCGGTACTTCCGCGAGAAGGACGGCAAGGGCGCCGGGAAGGGCAAGAGCAGCGGTGGATGAACTCCACCACAACCAAACATGCCAAATTTTGGTAGTCCATGTCATGTTTAGTTAGTAGGGATGGAGTAGCTGGACGATGTGTATGCATCGACGTAGTTGCATGAGTTTGTATGTATTTGAGATATGATAATTGAGGTGTCCTGATGTGGATTACATTATTTGAGAGGTGCCCGGTCAGTGCCCAAGGATGCGCCTGGGCGTGTCCGCAGGCGTTTGAGGGGCCGGATTTGCCAAGTACGGCTGTAGATGCTCTAACCGGCTAGTACTAGTCATCGGTAAAAGAGAAAGGGAGGCACCCGTACTATATGTTGGTATGAGGTAAGGGCGGAACAGAACCAGGGCTAGCGACTCAATCTAGAGCCGCCGCCACCGCCACCGCCACCGAACACCGCTGTTGGATCCCTCCACCACTGCCACCTCCCCCACCACACCTTCCTTCCCAGCCACATCTTCCTCCCCTTATCTTCATCTGAAGTGCCCTTCGGCAGAGTCTGGATGGCTCCGAGAAAAACGGCGGCGGGGCCCTTTTCCGGTTGCTCGACGTTGGTGTAGCTGCCATGACCCATGGATCTGGAGCGGCGCCCCCCCTGGTGAGGCCTCCCCGTCCGATGGCGCGATGGGGCTGGCGGGCTACCGGAGGTCGGCTTGGGCGGCCGGCAAGCCACCAGCGGGCCAGGTCCATGGCAGTGATGCAACGACACCTGATGGCGTCGTTTTGTCCGTTGCGTACTATCCCGTCTAGGTGCACTCCAATCTCGCTGGACTTGGCCGCGCTAGCTAGCTAGCCGGTCACCGGTTTTTGAGCGGAGTGGGAGGTGGGGATCCATTTCGGGACAATTCCTTGGTCGGTTCCATGTCCAGCCACGACAACGATGACGCTCACGGGTGGTGATGTTCTTCTTGGAGACGTTGTTCAGGTGCGCCCTACCTCTTCCCGCATCACTACTTTGTTGAATTACTTAATAAAGATGGTTGCATGCATTATTTTGATGCATGAGGCTGGGGTAATCCTCCTTTTCGAAAAAAGTGAGGTCAAGGGCGGTCACATTTGCAAAGCCAGCAAGCAAGTTGATATGCTCGATGATGGTATGACCTAGGAGCAGCAGCTCCTGGACATAATATTCCCCCATTTCTCTTTTCCTTTCTTCACTTGATACGATCGGTGGATCACATGAATTAGCCTTGGAATTGACGATTCCCATCTTTTTCTGAAGCTCGAGATGCGCCTAGTGCCGGAATCTACTCCCGTGCTGTTGCTGGAACCACTGATGTGGACGGGCCTTGGGCTTTAGCTGGCTACTAGTAGTGCTCTTAATCGTTTAGGCAAATGAAAGCACGGCGTTGGCACTTGTGGAAGAGAGACAAAGATACATAGCTATAGGAGGATTGATTTTCCCGACCAGAACTGATCTGAATTCATGCACAGTAAAAGGCCAAAGCGCATCCAATCATGCCTGCGCGTCTATACATAAGCGAGCGAGGAGGAGGAGAAAAGTGGGAGTGCTCTGGAGAAAGTATCTGGTGACAAAACATGATCGAGCACCGAAACACCTCGAGATGAAAAAGAACGGCAGAAATTAAACGTACGGTCTCAGATGATAGATGCTGTCCCAGCTCTGCAAATTGATTTTTAGTTTATTCCTCTGGACAAATTAAGCAACGCCTTGCTCGAGTGGATCAATCATAAACGAAAAAGCTTCTCAACAAAGTGTTGTTAAGATATGCATTGACACTTGCCGCTCAACATATTATCCTAAGACCCTTACATATCTGTACTTCACTAGGATTAAAGCGGCAGTATGTGCTTAGATCGAAAGGGATCATCCGGTTTCCTGAATGAGGGATGGATACCTAACTTGAATTCCGTAGGCTACCACTGCTAGTGGGTGACTACTACTTGTACTGATTGCCCTAGAGATGCCATGCGTAAGCTAACGAAAACAAGAGGTGAACTCGACGTCATAGTTCATTAGCCACCGAATTTTTCACCTTTAGATCCAACCAAAGGAATATGTACGCCTATGTCAGCTCATCTAGTCTCTAAACATTGTGGGACTGTTGCAGGAAATGGACCGTTCTTTTTGGACGACGTATGTTGGACCTCTACTTTCTGGTCGCTCGGGTAATCATGCCGAACAAATTGAAAAGAAGTTGTTCCAGACAACAAAACCAGTGATCCATTGGTCGACATATTAAAGTTGGCCATGTTGATTCCATCTATACCTAAGATAAGATAAGATGATATGCAGCCTTTTGAGACAGAGAGAGAGAGAGAAAGAGAGAAGATGATCACTAGCTATGAGTTAGCTAGGTAGTGCTGGCGTGCGGCATGCTGTGCTCAAGTACGTATGTGTGACCGTGAGAGAAGCTCGACCAGAGATCATGGGCGACTCCTCATCCCACGATGAGATTATTTGGGCCCATCCCACTCACCGTCATAGACATTCTCATTCTGCTTGATCAAACTCTGACTGACACGCTTGAAATCCATGTATTGAACCGTCGCCGCTGCTGCTCATGATGATGATGCGTTATCCGACCATTATACTTCCCCTAGATTTCTCCTGCCAAAAGCAGAGCCCCAGAATGGTAGATTCAGTACTGCAAGTTGGTTTAGCTCATCTGGTCTTTCAATAATAAGATGTGTAAAACACTATGATCTTAAGCGATCGAGTTGGCTTCCCTCTCAAGTTCTAAGCTAGTGCTTATTAAACTTCTGTGAAAAGCCGTCCATCCCAGTTAGTGGAGTATTTAACCAAAAACTACCACAATTCACGGAACCGTGACGAAAAACTACCACTTTACGATTTTGTCCCGAAAACTACCACTTTTTTGCTAATCTATGACTAAAAACTACCATGTGTGTAAATCAACAGATTCATCCATTTTAAACACGTTTATGATAGACCTGGCCCGCATGTAAGTGCTGCTCGCCGGCGCAGGGGGTGCGCGGCGGAGCTGCTGTTGCTC
>NC_041385.1:26636560-26640520 GCF_002162155.2 Triticum dicoccoides
CCGGTCGCACCGCGGGCGAGTTGCGAGCGGGACTCCTCGAGGTGGGGCGGGAGGCGGGGCAGCTCCGGCAGGGAAGGGCGCGGGGGCGGGCGGCTCTGGCGGCTCCAGCGGCGACCCTCGGCTCCAGCGGCGAAGGTCGGCGGCGGTGGCGACCAGCGCAGCCAGGGGCGAAGGGCGGCGGGGAGGGGGGGCACCCGCGGCCACGGCTGGCGACTCCAGCGGCGAGCGGCTTCCGCGGCTGCACCTGCGGCGAAGTGCGGCTCCGGCTGCACATGTTGGCCCGCTGGCGCCTGAAATATGGGCCCGGCCTGGCAGAAACGTGATTAACCACGGCGAAGTGGGCGGTTCCACGACATGGTAGTTTTTAGTCATAGATTAGCAAAAAAGTGGTAGTTTTCGGGACAAAATCGTAAAGTGGTAGTTTTTCGTCACAGTTCCGTGAATTGTGGTAGTTTTTGGTTAAATACTCCAGTTAGTGCGTACCAACCCCATCTAACTTGAACCTAAACTAAACTAGACAGGAAATGCCATCAGCTCTAGTTCTACAAGGGGTAGCTGCTTTGGTCCTTCTATCAACCAGCGCTGTGGCATCTCCTTTGTGGAACTCTATGCCCCTTCATCCGGAAGCTGCTGGGCAATTTACAGCAACTTTCCTCGGATACTGCCGTTTACGTACACATAGCTTTTGTGCGTGCGGTAATAATATATGCTCCAAACTAACTCAAGGTCAATCACTAGTAGAAAACGGAGCTATATTACCGGTTCGTAGTGGCCTTTAGTGCTGGTTCTGCAACCGGCACTAAAGTGTAGAGACTAAAGCCCCCCCCTCCCCCTAGTCCCGGTTCAGCACAAATCGGCACTAAAGGGCCATCACGTGGAACGAGACGCGCCGTGGTCTCGGGGACCTTTAGTCCCGGTTGGTAACACCATCCGGGATTTTTTTTATTTTTTTTTTGAAATAAAACAAAATCAGCCCACCTACTGGGCCGGCACGGCCGGCATATGACTAGAAACCCAACCTCTAGCTGGGCCAGGATGTAGGCTCCGTACGGCCCAGTAGGGCCCACATGACAGAAGACTTGCAATAGGCCCACAAAGGCTTGCTTAGAGAGGAGCTCGACACGGTAGCCACGACAGGGCTTATAAACAGGTGCGAGCTTCTCTCAACTAGCGAGGTGTGACTAAACATTATGCACTGCGGGTTGCAGCGCACCCCTTTAGTACCGGTTGGTGGCACGAACCCGTACTAAAGGGGGACCTTTAGTACCGGTTGGAGCCACCAACCCGTACTAAAGGCCACCACCTCTTTAGTACGGGTTCGTGGCACAAATCGGTACTAAAAATTCGCCATGAACCGGTACTAAAGAGCGCCGCCCGCCTAGCCGTTGGAACCGGCACTAATGATCATATTAATGCCGGTTTAATTACAAACCGGGATTAATGAGCTTCACATTAGGTACTTTTTCTATTAGTGAATCTGCTTGAGCGAATCCCGTGCGATCACGCAAGTGTATATAGGAATTAAAGCGCCGGGAAAAGGCCCAGGTACCTTCGCGCGGTGCGCTGCCGCGGTCGCATCTGAGAGATCGATGCCATGGTTGTGGAAAAAAGGAAAGAGATGCCATTAAGCGGCAGGTAGGCACGACACATCGAAAAAATGGTCCTCCGCCAAGGTCGTTTTCGGATCTCCATAGTTGCGTGAGTTTGAATCTTTCCTTTCTTTGATACTTGCATTTTGCTTTCTAGGGCACTTGCCTACTTTAGTTTGTTCCCGGCCCGCGGCGTACATGTTGATTAATCGCTCGGCATGGTGGATGTGTGCAGCCTAGACAAGCATATTTCTCATGTCTGAATCTGAATGGACCTGGATATAATTTTTATTACGTCTCGTGCTCTTGATACTGCCATAAATATTGATGAATAGATAAGAAGTTTTCCTAATAAACTCTAGACCAGAGGCTTGTGAGAACTTAACTGCATCTGTTGTTCAATTTGATATACCGTCCGACTCAAATAAAAGATGAACACATCAACACATGTTGCATATGTAACAACACACTTGTGCTTGTGGACAATGACATGTTATGCGCTCACCTGTAGGAAAATCATGCCAGACCACGGCGTAGGTGTTGATTGATCACTCGCCAACGTTGATGTGTGCAGCCTAGAGAAGGATATTTCTCATGTCTGAATGGTCTAGACTCTAGACTAGAGGCTTGTGACGGCTTAACTTTATGCGTTGTTTATGTCGTCCGAATCAGATGAAAGATGAACGCATGAACACATGTTGCATATGTAATTGCACACCTGTGCTTATCGACAACGATACGTTATATGCTCGCCTTTAAAAAAATCATGCCTGCCGCTTCTATGTCAATCATCGCTTATGTGAAGTCCGACCATACTACTTGCCTTATGCAGATGGCAGCACCCTGGATATGCCTTCTTTGTAAGTATATTATTTTTGAAACGGATATGCCTTCTCATTTGAGACACTTATGTGTTTTCTTCCGGTCTATGTGTATAACTATAAATACTCGCGGTTTGTCACTTGTCAGGCTCAACGCGATAGTAGCATAGTCCATGTCGCCAACTCGTGGCTAATATAAATAGCATCGTCGTACGAGTGGTTCCCAAGGGCCGGCAGGCCGGCGCCCGTTGCCTATGTGATCGACCTGCTGAATTTTATATTCAACAAGGTGAAAACTTGGACGTTCTTCCAAAATAATACTCCCTCAACTAAAACCACAACACTTAGTTTGAAACGGAGGAAGTATTAAAACCGAAGGAGCCGGTGTACCAATTCATATCCTCACCCCTCCCCTTTCTGCTTTGTCATACATATTAAACTACTCCAAATGCGTTGCTCGGTCACCCGTAATACGGCAGCAGCTACATCAAAGGCTCGAACGCTACATCAAAGGCTCGAACCTCTCTGTTTACACGCTACCAAGTCCTTCACTCACTTGTAATTGCAAGCAAAGTAGCCTTGGGTAGCTGCAAAAAGGTGCGATGGAGAAAAAGCATGCTCAGAGAGATGGACAACGCCGACAGGGAATGGTTTTCATGTCTCAAATCAGAGGGGTAGAAAGAAAGCGACGCGATGTTGGTGCGGTGCAGCGCGGACACCGGAAGGTGTAGGGTTTGCCCATCTGATCCAATCATTTCGAGTAGTGCAACATGTGCCCGGACACATGACCCTTCTTTCTTTCCTCTCCTTTTTTACCTTTCTTTTTCACTTTGGCATGGGTGTTCCTCACTTATGTTACATTGACCGATCGAGGAGTATATATCTACCGTCCTATCTGCTTGACTTGTGCTATTTTGGCACAAGAAAAAAAACAGACGTGACGGAATATGGGATACGATGGCCGGTTTCTCACTGTGTTGAGCATAGTACGTTTAGAGTGACATGTGTGGTTTTTTGGTGAAAAAACTGAGACGCCTTGCCTCATGGGCCACACTTGCGCCGCTCTTTTTTCCATAACATGGTAGGCCCACATCCAGCCCATGTGATGGATTGCGTCCATGAGAAGCATGAGAAGAGAGGAAGCAATGTCGAAGCCCACCACCTTACTTAGAGGCAAAAAAAATCTACTTAGAGGAAGACACTGATATGTTGGACCCAAACCTGAAGAGGTTTGAGGGACCTGAGAACCCGTTGAGCAACATGCATGCATCAATTGATTATTGAACCCATTACAATATGTGAGCCACATTTTACTCAAAAAATAATGACAAAGAGCAGCATGTTTATGATTTGGTGACAAGCTCGCATTTCATGAATTTTAAACTTCTTTCTTTGTGTAGACCTAATTATAAACTAGAAACCGCGGTGAGGATATTTGTGAGACTATACGCTTTAGATGTTTCTATGAAGATATTTGAAAATACACATGCACCTATATATTTTAGTTTAACACACACACACACACACACACACACACACACACACACACA
>NC_041385.1:26640965-26645965 GCF_002162155.2 Triticum dicoccoides
ACACACACACACTTTGTTCACGACAGTACGTACTACAAATTAATCCATGAAAGCATGCCATTTTTTTCTCTCATATGTATCCGGATTAGGTTTAAATATCTCTCCAAGATGCAATATAGCAAAAAGGAAAAATAATGTAATTATCACTACATACACGATTCAGGATAGCACAGTACAAGCACATATTTAAATGCTAGATATTACCATTGCATAGTAAAACACTATTATTAATATATCAACATTATCTTATTGTTTATTATCACAACTAAGTTATCAAAAAATAGGATCTGCAATTGTGGTTTGGTAAAAGTGAGTTATAAATAAATATAAAGGTTATCATAAATATATAATTTATTTATTTTTAGTCAGACTAGCGCCCAAATTTATGAAAAATACTAAAATAAGAAGGAGTGTATGAAATAAGAAGCAATGTATCCGGTCTTATTTATTCTTCAACAATTATAAAATATAAACGTTCCATCAATTTTAATAACCGAGTACAGCTCCTTGTATATCAACTGTAAAAAAGCAATCAGTTACAAACCAGTTGTAAAGTTGTATAAACTGGAGTTGAATGTACCTAGGTAAGCTTTGAGAACATGGGTAATGAAGCATATCGACTCCTACTGATTGCTAAAGAACGAATTGGGCTGCTGTTGGCTCGCTCCACGCCGCCGACCACTAGCAAGATTGAACTCCGGTCGCCACGAGCCTGGGACTGCACCAAGGGGCGCCGCCGGCCTCCCTGCAGGGCAGCTGGGGACTGGGAGTACCGAGCGCCAGGGAGGGGAAGAGCAGCAGTTGCGAGGAAATTTGATTCTGCAAGCGGTTCGGTACGAACGAAGAAATTTCGAACAAAAGGATCGGAACTCGCTGATAGGAAAGGAGAGAAAAACAAAGCAATGCCAAGAGCTCCGTCAATCTGCTGTTCATTGATAGACGAACCTCTCTCTTTTTCATCTCGTGCCAGATGTAACAAAAGATTAGTCCTTTTTCCTTCTCGCGAACCACGGGAGCGCCCAGCGCCCAGAAGAGCAAAGCTCATTTTCAAAACAGGGTCAAGCGGCGCATTAAAAAGGGCTGGCCCGTTAAAAGGACGCTTACTTTGCAAACGAAGTTCAGAATCAACAAGGGTTCTCCGAACAAAGGGAGTGTACAACTGGGGCGCAACCCAACTTTTTTGTTGGAGAGATAGAATGGAGTTCTTCACGAAGTTCGAGACAAAGGAAAAAAATCAAAGTTTCTCTATAGCCTCTTCGTTTTGAGACATTATGGCTTTGGGGTCGACCCCGATAACAAAAAAGGAATCCATAAAAACTGGGGATCCAACACCATGATAAAATACTACCCTCATGATTAGACCATGTCCCTGAGATTTGATAAAAAAAAGGTGCATTAGCGGTTAATACGTTGTAATTAGATAAGTTATTTGGAATATGACGGAACGAAAGACCAAGGAAAGGAAGAAGAATGCACCAAAATGCAAGTGCTGCACCAAACGCTGGTGGTTGTTTCTTGTTGTAAGTGAATGCAACGAAAAGACCCGGAAATAACGAATAATGAGAAAATTCATTTATAGACATTTCGTGCTCATTTCCAAATTTATGCTTAGTTATTCCCATCATCCGGTAACCACAGGATGATCCCAATCTCCTTTTAGTAATAGATCTTTTTGATATGTCTCAGTCTCAGCGGCAAGGAAGAGAAAATGCATCGAGTCGTTTATCAAGAAAGTGGACGAGCATGGCGGTCCCTATATCTCTGAGGGGTGTACCACTTTTTTTTTTTCAAGTCAGCTTAAGAGGTTCAAAAGAGAAAGTCACTCTCCTTATTCTTGGCTAGTGGAATGGAAGCAAGACTCTTTCCTATCCACTTTGCCGAGGGGAGAGAACTCAAAGATAACTCAAGCTAGACAGAAAGGTGCAAAAGTCCAAAGTTTCTTAAGGATCCTGTAAGCAAGTAGGTTAAGATTGTCATTTAGCTTCAATTTCTTCAGTCTCACAAGCGGGTCCGCATGCAACAAAAGAAATTGTATTTTCCTACTACTCCGACCTTGCCCTGAAAGGATAAGGAAATTGGATAAGAGCGAGAGCTAGACTGACTGTTGGTCCAATGCTAGTGGAGGATTCAGACTGAGGACCCCCTGTGGCGGCTACTCATAAGAAGATGAAGGATTGAAAGAGGACTGATCACCCCTCTGATTTGTGATCTTTTAATAGAAAGAAAAAGCCTTCTCTCAGACTTAAAGGTAAATGAAAGCGGGATTTTTTTTCTCTCCTCTAAGCTAGCAGCAAGTCAAGTAATCTGAGAATGCTGCCCCCAATCCGTAGCTGAGGACGAACTCAACTCATAAGCTTTTTTTGAACCAAGCACCTGTTGTAGAAATGAAAAACCACCCACTAGCAGAGGCTGGAACAACCCATAGAAGTGTAGGGGCTGCTTCAACCAGGCGTACCCGTATCCATTGATTTACCTCCTCTAGAGAGTATTGAACTTTGTGACAAATAGGTTATAGTTACACTCCTTAACTCCCTATTCGCGAGATATAAAAGCTAGCTAGTAAGAAGACTTTCCCTTCTTTTCTGGGAGGGTGAGAACTTGAAAGACTGGCAGAGAAAAGGAAGAAAAGCGGCTAATGCTATCTAAACGATTATTTCAAAGTTTACCAAGTTCGATCGTTCACGAGACAGGGGACTCTTTTAAATAAGACAGTGTATGGCTGCGAATAAGTCTATTCGGCAAGTCATAGAGAAGGACTGGATATAAGCTATTCCCCGGTTCTTCATTGGATCCTTTTAGTTTAATATTACTTTTTGGAAGCAATCTCATAATAATATGTATTAGGGACAGCATTTAGGATAGCAAAAGCATTTTTGGAGCAAGAGGGATTACCTTCCAGATTCTTTTGTGATACCCTCTGTGCCGCCTTCTCCTGGATGGTCAGCCCAGTGTCCTGAATCCTTGAGCTCTTCCTCATGGCTTTGACTGGTGACTTACATTTCATCTTATTTGCAGCTCTCTTGGTCCTTGGATATGATGTCTTCTGCCACTCTCCTTGGTGGCTATTCTCCACCATCTCAGTCCCCTCTGAGGTCAGCTGAATCTGATCAATGGCTGTCTCTGCCTAATCCACCAAGTGTGTACAAGACAAGATCTTTGTCTGTCACAGGTTCTCCTCCTGCTGCAAGTTGATCAGACTGGAATTTGATCCTGCGCAGATAATCTTGAGCAGTCTGGGATCCTTTCTTGATCGTTTGGATCTGAATACGCAGCTCAATTATTTGAGCATTTGTCATACAACCAAGACTTCCGGTTTTTTTTTCAGGTTTTCTCCCTTTTCTACGAAGGTTTGCTGCTCCGCCTGCACCAGTGAATTATTCTATTCTTCTCCTTTGGTTCAGTTTGTGGGGAAATCAGAATTCACCATTGAATCCTGTGGATCAGCTCCCTTACATAATAATATTTCACAGTATCAGCTACGAGGGGAAAATCTGAAAGACAGAGGATAGAGAGTGAGAGAAAGAGTGTGAGACTTGCGCCGCTCTCCATTTCGAGGGGATTTCGACGATTCTGGGGTGATTGAACTATTTCTTTACCTGTTCAATTTCTAACGAATCAAGATATCCTCTTGTTCCGGTATAAATAGTAGCTATCTGCTCTTCCACTGGGAGAGGATTTGCCTGGGATTGCTTAAGCAATTCCCTTAATCGTCGACCCCTTGCCAATTGATTCTGACTTGTTTTATCGAGAGCAGAGGCGAATAATAGGCTTGTCACTCTGCGAATTGAGCTAGTTCCAATTTGGATTTGCCAGCTACTTGTTTCATGGCTTTAATTTGAGCCGCAGATGAAACTGAAATACCCACATTAATAGCGGGTTGAATTCCGGCATGGAATAGATCCGCAGATAAGAATATTTGTCCATCTGTAATGGAGATTACATTAGTAGGAATATAGGCGGAAACGTCTCCAGATTGAGTCTCAACTATTGGTAAAGCGGTCATACTTCCTTCGCCTAAAAGAGAATTTAATTTCGCGGCTCTTTCTAAAAGGCGTGAATGCAAATAAAAAACATCCCCTGGATAAGCCTCACGGCCGGGACTTAATAGAAGGGACATTTGGCGATAAGCTTGTGCCTGTTTGGAGAGATCATCATAAATTATTAAAGTATGCCGTTCGCGGTACATAAAATACTCAGCCAGGGCTGCTCCCGTATAAGGAGCGAGGTATTGTAATGTAGCAGGTGAATCCGCCATTTCAGCTACTACAATAGTGTATTCCATGGCCCCCTCCTCATGGAAAGTAGTTACTACTTGAGCTACGGAGGATGCTCTTTGACCGATAGCTACATAAACACATATTACACCTTGCCCTTTTTTCTTGAGAATTGTATCTGTGGCTACTGCTGTTTTGCCAGTCTGTCTGTCCCCAATAATGAACTCTCGCTAACCGCGCCCTATAGGGATCATCGAATCGATAGCAATAAGCCCTGTTTGAAGAGGTTCGTATACGGAACGCCTAGAAATTCTACTTGGAGCAGGAGATTCAATTAAGCGAGATTCGGAAGCTACAATTTCGCCTCTCCCATCAATAGGTTTAGCCAGAGCATTTATAACACGACCCAAGTTATATACGCTCACGGGTATCTGAGCAATTCTTCCTGTTGCTTTTACAAAACTTCCCTCTTGATGCTAAACCATAGCTCTAACTGAGTAAAATTCCACAATTTCTAAGAACGATATGCTTTTTTGCATTTTCCACTGTGAAAGCTTCTCTCAATCCCTCCCTAGTCCTTTCTTTCCTGGGCACAGGCTTACCTGGTTGACCGCCCACATTCATTCATTGTTCGTTCTGTTGTGGAATCGAACCACAGAGCTAGCGCAATTGGGATTTAGAGTCCCATGCGTGAAACTAAAGAGGATTTTCAGTCCTCTGCTCTACCAGCTAGAACCTAGAAGGACACTTCACACCCGATTTGACACAGCTAGACTGGAAACACTG
>NC_041385.1:26650965-26670965 GCF_002162155.2 Triticum dicoccoides
GCGGCAGCCGATCGACTTATACTAACCGCGTTGGCAGAGCTACTCAATGACTCATTAGATCCACGAATTTCCCCATCTGCGCAGGGCTTCCGCAAGGTTCTCGGCCCTTCTTCCGTGCATTAACTCAATGGCCGTCTATGGATTCTATGGTTCAGGTGGACGTGGTCAAGTGTTTCGATAGCATAGACCATCGGTTACTACTTGAACATTTGTTTAAGCTCTTAGGTACAGATAACGCTCCTCTCATTGACCTCATCAATTGCTTTCTCAAGACACCGAGACTTTCTAAGAAAGGGAATGACTACTCAAACAGTGAAGTCGGCCTTCCACAAGGATCACCGATCTCGCCTGTTTTGATTCAATCATTCCTGCATCAACTCGACTTGCAATTTGATGCTATGGCCCAAGAGGAGAATGGGGATTCTACCAAGTACGTCTATTTCGCTCGCTACGCAGACGATATACTATTCGGCATTCCTATCGTAGGTGTTGGCGTCATGTCTAAAGTCTTCTTTCGAAGGCTGCAAGAAGTTCTTGACCGTATGTCCAGTAAGCGACGCTTGAAATTAACGTCTATTGTACTGCAACGATGGAGGGCTCCCGCAGTCGAGGAGGGCAAAGATAGGTTTGCAAACCAGATTATTGGCTGTTACATTCAGACACATGAAATGCTAGATGTTATATGCAGCAAGGTCAAAACTGGGCTTTTATTTGTCCCTATAGAAAGATTATTCACCAAGCGCCAGGAAAGCTTTAGCTTTGCCATAGAGTGACAGTCGGGGGGGAGCAGGAGAGAGGGAAAGAGGCAAATGAGAAAGAAGAAGGAGCAGGGTCGAGTGAAAGAATTGGTACATTGGGTCCCCCCCACCGAGCGGAGCCAAAGGAAAGACAAGGGTTGAGGTAATCGCTATGAGTGTTCAGGCTATTTCGCTTATGCTCGCGGATGCGGATAAGAAGCTATCAAAAGGGGATGATAGCAGCCACCCATATGGGCAGCTAGAAAGAGAACGAGGAAATGTGAATCACGATCCTTATTTGGTAGAGGAGTCGGGGGACATTGGTTCGAATCCAATTCGTGAATATCAGAAAGCATTGTTTCTCATTGAACTATATACGATACGCGCGCACGAGGAAGGGATAAATTGATTGCGTTGCAGTCATTTTCCACCAGATTCTTACGGATGTAGTGCAAAGTAAATGTTTCAGTCAAAAGTAAGCTGCCGACTATGATGAATGCCAGCCCGATCTGTAGCTGATCTTTGATCCCGAGCTTGAGCTTCTCTTTGATGTCGGGTGAATTGAATTTCATATATGGATAAATGTGTCGCTAGTCCAAGTCCGCTATAGAATTGTTTGTCTATCACTTCGGCAACAAAGGTCATTTCTTTAGAAGATCGATACTGGTAGTTGCTTGCGGTGTCTGAACAAGTTTCGAAAAAACTACTGTGTCTGCATTTTCCTAAAGATTGCTGTGAGGCTGATAGTGATATCTTTCCAATAACTGACTCAGCAGGTTCAATTGAGGTATCATTCGATTGAGATTTCGAACCGTGTAGTGGTTAGGATCCTCTTATTGCCGTCAAGGGCTATTTTGGTCGATTCCAGCCAGAGAGTTATGAATAGAAATAGCAGACCTGATTCGAGACAACAGGAAGTTCCCGTTTGCAGATATACATTTCTCAGGTTCAGGCTATTCGTGGAGTCGATCACCACCACTTGAGATAGACGATCAACTTCATTAAAGAAGCAGTCATCTCTATACAGGAAGCAGCATGTTTTCTATGGTCCTATGAAAAGGTTCCAGTGGGTTTCTCTTGCTGAATGGTGGTAAAACACCAGCTTTCATTCCTCACTGCAAGCTACTCCTTTTGCTGCTTTTTCTCACTCTTTGCCTGGGCCAACGATAGATTAGTCTCTGGGTCGGTCAAGTGATAAATTGGCGAGATTAGTTAAGGAAACTGGGACTTCTGATTGTTCGCGAGGGATGGCTGAATAACCTACTTTGCTTTCTATTTAGGGTAATAGGATGCCACTACTTGACCTTGCTTGCCCAGACACAAGATAACCTATAGTTTGGGTACTGCCCTTCGTGGTGCTTGCTTTCCTATAATCTGTAAAGCTTTAGCTTTCAGAGAAGAGATTTCAGTATCCGATTGCTTTTCTGACTGGAATTCTCTAGTTCACTTCACTTCTACGCAATGTCATTTCTTGATTCAAAGTACTTATTTTCTGATTGGAATTTCGATCTCTTGGCAACAGGTTTCGCTTCTGCTGAGGACAAATTGAACAAGCTACTTCTCAAGTCCGGGTGGGCTTTTGAATTCAGAGAAGGGAATTCCAGTTCTGATTCTAGTCTCTGTGCTCTGTTCAGTTCAGTTCAAGATGGGAAAGTATTGCTTGTTTCCTAGAATCCTAAAAGGGGTGCTTGTTTTCCTTGTCCGGGCTCTCCTCTCCCCTTTCTGTCCCAACCTTCATTCCTGCTTTTCCGCCAATTCACTAATTGAAATAGTTCAGATCCAGCACTTATATCCCTTTTATATATATATAGAATCAGGTATCTGCTTTCCATGGTTCCTGATTTCGGTATCTTTCTTGTCTGCACTTGATGAAATCCCTTTCTTTTCTTCTTGGCATACAGATTGGATTCTTGTTGATCCAATCGGAACTCTTGAATTGAGGGGTGGCCGTGAAAGAATCACTGTTTTGATGATATGAATGAAAACAAGAGATTTCATTCTTCATGGCATATTTCAAGACTAGGGTACCTGCATTCTAGGTCTAGGACTTGTTGCTTCGGATCAGTTCCCTTTAGAAGCAGTTTTCCTCTTCTTCAATCTCGAATCCCGAAGGGGAGGCTCTAGTTGCCAAGTAAGAAAAGATCTCGGTAGTTCAATTCATGCATGTGAAAGCTTATCTGCCAGATACAGATGATACTTGCCACTACTTGACCGAAACTGGGACTTGAGGAGGAATGAAATTCTAAGGGAAATCAATCAACTAATTGAAATAGTGATATCAGTATCGGAACTCTGGAGAAGGGCCCGGCCTAAGCGCCCTCTTGAGACTTGGACTCGAAAGAGGGAAAGATTAGTGGGTCAATAACCAAGTTCCCCGATTGGATTCCAGTATCTGATCAAGCCGAAGTAAGCAAGTTCCGGATTTGAGTTTCCTTTTCTGAATTGAATTCAAGTAGGATTCCACATCCACTCGGTATTCTAGCTGTACCAAGTCTTTTTCTTCACTCTTTAGAGGGAAAGTATGCTTTGGATTTGCTCAGTGATACAGGTATGCTTGCCAACCCTGCTGCATTGTCTTGATCTCTCCCTGGGATTCGGAACTTGGATCTGGGAAAGGAGGCTTAAGAAGAATATGACTCCATATTAGTAGTAGTATGTTGCACTAGACTCATATGATTAGGAAGCGATAGAAGTTATCGAAAGCAAAAAGGATAGGGGCAAGAAAAGGGTTTGAAAGTTCATTCTCACCCCTACAAACTTTCTTTTCTTCTTGGCGTACAGAATTCTCTGCCTTTAGTCACCCTTAGCGCGAACCATCTTCTTTTCGAAGGACGGAGTCGAGACTCCTATCTATTCGTAACACTTACACGATGAACTATTCGTCCCACTATCTCCCTTTCCATGAGACCTACTATACCCCTTTTCTACCTATACCTGGCTAGACTCGTGTACCTCGATTTACGTACATTCACCTAATTTACTAACGTTATTGCCTGCAATCGAGCAAATACCAATAAGACATTGATCTCTAAGGAGCTGTTACGAAGTGTCGCAGTCGCTGCTAACGGTAGGATTTTCTATCACGTTTTTTTTCATTAACGTGCTTGCACCCACTAGTTTACTGCTTGCTTTAGCTTAGCTTTCCCGAAACCATCAACTCTAGCTTTTTGAGCAGGTTTTTACCAATCTGGTATCCGTTGCTGATCCATATTCTCAGATACCCGCTTTCTTTACGACAGTATAGTATCCTGTATGCTGACAAGATCCATGAAGTAAAAAGGAGGGATATGGACTCCATCCTATAAACTCAATATATAGAGGCTACTCCGGAAACAGGAAGAAACCACACTCAGCATACAACACCGACTCGTCTTAGACAAGCTTTTCTAAATACTCAATTAGACTATTATGTACTTGACTTGCTAGGAATTGGATGAAACTATTAATGCATCCCATTATCTATTTCTTCATTCAGCTATGAGAGCTAGAAATTGATAGAATTTATCCATTCTACTTCCTCCACTTCTTTAAAAGCTTCTCCAATCACACTTATTACAATCTCACACACTTCTTCTTCTTCCTGACCTTGAGCGCAACGCTGAAAATCTAGTATAGATTTCGTGATATATCAGGTATAGTGGTTTGAACCAGCTCATGCTTCAGTCCAAGTGTTTGCCGTACGCCTTCCTTAAAGGGCTTAGTTTAATCAGTAGTGGTCCTATCACGGGTGTCACATTCATTTTGACCTATCCGGGAGACCCTATTTGATTAAGAGATCCATGCGATGCCAGAATCCGTCACTAAAGCACTGTATTGAGAAATAGATACCCAGCTGAGGAGTAGATGAGGGGCAGTGAAATCCATCTAAAGAATGCCGTGGAAATGCTACTTGTTGAATATCAAAAATATAGGATATCGAAAGGTGATGCGAGCGCTAGCTCATCTTAGAAGTGAGGTGAAAGATTTCTTTGATTTCGCGATCGATCCTATTTTGCTGGTGAGAAAGCAGAAAGGATTGGAAAAAGTACCAACTTCTTGTAATTCTATATGCCAGCTCCTATCATATGTGCTAAGAGGGCGTTAAGCGGCCTGGGACTCTTATTTATGATCTTGTTTAGGATTGGAAGAGCGAAAAAGCTAAGGTACATCAACATGGGTTCTATTCTCGTCTTTCAAGTACCTACCCTGTTATCACCTATGTAGGTTGGTGGGGCTTTAGGACGGACTCCAAAGTTGACTGTTGAATCTCAGTACGTATGGCCAAGGCTCACTCATTCAACCCGCGAGAAAAGCGAGTCTTGAACGAAGGAAGAATAGTTGCAGGATCCTGGGTTCGGTATGATCGTTCTTCCAATTCATACTAGCTACGATCTTTCCCTGCTTAGAGGATCCAGCAGTAAGGGACCTACCTATGGCCAGTAAAGAACCCACCTATGGCTGGCTCCTCGGACAGCTTTCGGAGCTTCTGCTTCACCGGTGTAACACAAGTGGTTCCTGGGCTTTAACTAACTAAGTGTTGGCAGTGATTTTAGGTTGGTTTCATGGTTTCTTCATTCTTGTACCCTGTGTTAAGCATATAGCTAGCGTTTCTGGTGAACTTCACTTCACACCTAAAAAATCCCGATTGGAAAGAGAGAAACTTGACACGCTATAGTGACAAGCGAGGGCGAGCGAACCCCGTTAGCTACAATTCTATATCTTCTTTTTTGACCCCTTTGATTTGCCTTATCACTACAGCCACGGATTGAGCGAAAGCCGCCCAAATGAAGATCAGATCACGAAATCATTCTACGATCGATCGAGTTATTCTCTATATCTTTATATAAAATAAGAAGACAGAGAGACTCGGCTTCAAGATGGAGATTGACCATCTGCACCTGCTCATTCAATTATTCTATTCCGAGAAATCCGGACTACAATCTTCAGACAGAGGGTCCCTTCGATAAACTACTTGTCTCATTGGGAATACCCTCTTATGGAGAGCTAGATTCCGTAGTGGAGTTGACTTAGCTAAATTAGCAACTTATCGATCTGCTGTAGCTTTTCAAATCCACTCTAACCGAACTATGTTAATTATGGAATACCGCCTATCCTTAGAAAATAAGATTGTCCTTGTACTTGCTCTCTCATTCCTGGGAGTCCTTCAACGGTATCAGATCTTGCTTGAAACAGGTTTTTCTTTCGCGCTTCCCCTAGCGCAGGCAGTAGTTTGATAGCGAGTTCACCTTCCTAGTAACGTTTGCTCATTTCATTCATTCTCATTCAAATCTACTTCTAAGGCATGTGAAGTACCAGTTGTGGACAGATCCCTTGGCAGAGTATCAACTTGAGATTCTTCTTTCACCCTCCAGGAGTTCGGTTCTTTTCTTTCTATATCAGAATACGACGTAGAGGCTGAGCCTGCCGATTGATCAGACTAGCCAACTAAGGGGCCATTCACTTCTATAGAAAAATAGGTGTACTGCGCGAAAGCTTCTCTTTATGAAAACCCCTCTGAGTCGTCTATAGCCGCCAAATCCCTTTTGATTCTGTTGTCAGAGGTGCCTTTCAATTTCATTGACCTTGGTACTGCATTTCATAGATACCTTCGCTATTACAGTAACGCAATTCTCCACTGAACCCATTGACCTAGGTACCGAGTCTGTTATGCGTACGTCTTTTCGGACTCTTTATTTGTTTGTGGACAACAAAAATGCAAACATGAGAAAAGGGGATCATTCCATTTTGAACACACCCATCTATCTCATCTGACCTCTCCGAATTCCCGAGTAACGAACCATGGGCTATAGATGGTTGGGACATATCATCATCCGGAGGGAGTGTTCTTAATACCGATGTCTTTCTTTAACCTTTGGGAGGTCGAACCACTGAACCTATTTCTTTGACCTTGGGACCGATAGATAAGAAGGCAAGGCAGAAGAACCAATTGAATCGCGGAGAACAGGTAGCTCCGGCATGTGAACTTGTCGAACCATTCAACTATACTGTATATCGATTGGCCACATCAACGCATTTCACCTCGGAACTTGTACTTGGAATAGAGCCAGCCTTGAGATCCGCCACATCTTCCTTCAAGTCAGAGAGTTGAGATAGAACAGCTTCGCCTTTGACCGGTTTGCTGCTTTCCTTTATACACAAGCCCCTATTATTAAGGTATGGAGGTTTTTTCTGGAATGACCAAAGAACAAGAGAAGTTCAATGAGGTGCAAACGCAAGAATTAAAGCAACGAGGACAAGTGCTAGGATAGGATCCCGAAGGATGGCATGCCTATTCAGCAACGTGCAGAAAGGATGGCTTCACGCAAGAATCTTGATGAACCAGGTATGTCTTCTACTAACAGATATGCTATTTGCAATTCCATTGATTCTGCTAGTCTAGTAAAATCTGCTGTAGATAGTGGTCTAGTGTTGGGCAGTACACAGGAGGAAATTGACATGTCTATAAATTCTATTAAAGCAAGAGAACTTGCTCAAGCATTGCTTTATGAAGCTGCTCAGAAAAAGAAGTTAGCTGCTCATGAGAAGGAGCAGTCTTCCAGTGTTGAGTTAAGCTCTGATTCAGAGAATGAGGATATTACTCAGATTGTTGAAGAGTTAGATAATCACAGTACTTGTATACCAGTTGGTGACAAGAACACTACGAGCAGAGCTAAGAGGAGGCATAACAAAAAATAGATACCGCCATGAAGACACTAATCTTGAATGTGAGGGGCCTGGCCAGGTAGAAGGGGGCAACCTTCTGAAGTGATAGAGTGGGTGGACATAGTTTGTGTGCAAGAAACTAAGAGAGAACAGTTCTCAGATAAAGAGTTAATGGCAATTGGTGGCAGAAAGCTTTTCAAGTGGTTTTGCAAGCCAGCCAGTGGCAGTAAAGGTGGAATGCTTATTGGAGTCAATCTGGATGTCATGGATGCAGACCTCATTGGGGAGGGTCAATTTCTCCATGGTGTTTGAGTATAGAGGCTTTGTGATAATTGTGCTTGGGTGGATGTTTATGGTCCAACCAAATTTAAGAGCTATGTTTTTGTCAGAGCTCACTAACTTTGTGCAGAGTGTTGATCTACCTTTGCGGGACATGATCAGATTTGCTCATGAAACAATGGCAGAATACATATTAATAGGATGGAAGCTTTTAATGCTTTCATATCTGAAACTGAACTACAGGAACTGAGAAGGGTTGGTGGCCTGGACTAACAAACAAGACAGGCCAGTGAGAGAAGTTTTGGATAGAGTTCTGGTTTCTTCAACTTCTGAGGATTTATTTCCTAAGTTTTACTATCCCTCTTGCAAGCTGGGTCAGATCATTGTCCTTTACTTCTAGAAAATGGGGAAGATAGGGGCTGCCACTAAGTTTCGTTTTGAACCATCCGCAAGAAGGGTTTAGAGATATGCTGTTACAGAAATGGCCTACAAGAACTGTTGCAAATGTTCCATTCCAGACTATTGGCAACAAGTGTCTTAGGGCTTCAGGAAGTTCTTGAGAGGGTGGAAGGCAAATGATGCTACTGACAACAGAAGAAGTAAATCCAATCCCTGCTTTAGCCTTGCTGCTTATTCACTGGCAATCCAACCATACCATTCTTGTCTATCAGGATCAGTCTTTCCCTCAAGTCACCTTAACATGCTTCTTTCTTTCCTTCACTATGCAGATACAAAACTAGGTTGCGGACGCATAAAGCCACTGATACTATTGGTCAGAAGTATGATTTGACAAAAACTACTACTTTAGCAGCTATGCGAAATGGAAGTTTCCTTCTTCTTGCTTGTTTGGCCGTCCGAAAGCAGATACAGATATCGGGGAGAAAGCAGCTCTCTGAGCGATGGATACCGATCGATCTCGGTTATTTTCATTGATCCTGGCCTATCTCCATAGCGCTCACCCAGAGGGAATTCACTCAGCTCTGGGCCGCATCCATCTGGTTGGCATGAGAAAGAAGGCAATTCCTTCCTTGGGTCAGATCTCCGTTCCGGGATGGAAGAAAGAAATGATGGTTTGGATGAGCAATTGGGAAACACACACGGGGTCATGGATGGCTACCTAATGTGAGATGCATGCATTTCGGATAGAATGTCACACTGGCTCTGGAGTGCCCGGGGGCGATAGATATATGGATATATAGAAGGAAGGGAACATCGTCTGCGAGCTCTCTCTCCTAATCCACTTTCTTATTGCAAAGGCTCCAACAGAGCAAAGTTGTACAAAAAGAAGTATGCATATGGTCGGCCCCCTTCGAAAGGTAATGGAAAGCAAGGGTCCCGCTAGCATTGAGGAAGGAAGCAGTGAGACCAGTTCAGCCATAACCTTGAATGAATTTATATAAGCCAGGATCTTGTACCGGGTACGGAGACTCTCTAGTGATGCTCCCCTACCCCCTCTGCCTAGGGTAATAAGCTGGAGTGATAAGCTTAAGCTAATAGCACATAGAGAGCTAATACCATATCCCGCCCGGCTCCGCCTTTAGCTGACCCAGCCCGGACTTCCCCTTCAAGCATTCAAGAATAAGCATGGGAGTCGAATAGAGATGGCACTTGGAAACTACCGTTGGTATTTCAGGTTTCACATTGTACAGAATGAAATCATCGATAGGGCTCGCCCCGAAGAGAGGATGCTGCGCTTAATAGAAAATTGTTTAGTTTAGGCATTTAGCTTAGCTTAAAATAGATATGTAACATGATGTACTTACACGTGCAACCACTCCGTCTTCTAGACCGGGGTCATAATTGAACCCACAACAAACCTCAGATGATGTGACTTCTCCACCCTCTAGGCAATTAAAAACTGGTCCCATTAGCTCGAATTTACTAATGTTAGAAAGGAAGACGAAGGTGCCAAAACAAAGCATTTGTTTCAAGCGCTGTCGTGTCCTTGAGCTTCAAAGTCTCCAAAATCTTGATCGAGAAGAGTAAGCATTGCCTGGTGAGGAAGAGCGGAAGCATAGGTTTTTGGATCCTAGCGAAGGAGTTTCAAGCACGGATTACGCTTCTAAAGAGCACTATTTGGCTTGGCCCCTTCCTGCCAAAGATTTGAGATAACTAAAGTGACTCGCAGTCAAAACTGGTGGAGCCAACGCCAAAGAGGAAATGTGTAGATAGTAGGTGAGCGCCTAGCCCCTTAGTCTTTCGGATCGGAAGATTCATTGGTTTCATCCAAAGGCTTCTGTCTCGTCTTCCTCAAATTGTTGATCGAGGATCAAAGACATTGCTAAAGCAGACGCCTACCGAACGGGAGTTCTTGTACCTGCTAGAACGGCATCTGCTCGAACTTTTGTTTCTTAGAAAAGAAAATATGAAGTCACAATGTGCAACAGAAATGTACCCACCGGTTGAGAAACCACCATAGTTGGATGATTGCTCGCGCTAGTAAGACAACTTTGACTCTTCTTGATCGTGATCTGGTGATCGGTCACACCCTCTTTAGAGGTTCTAGGCCCTGCCTATTGAGTCATCTACCACAGAAACAGAGTCTCGTGATGATCCTGGTACAAAAGGTTCGTCAGGCCCGCATTCAGAGACTTCTGCCTCAGACTCATATCCATAAAGATATTCTCTCGCTTTCTAGCTGTACCCTTCTTCACACCCACCACGGAGGTTAGAGATTTCCCGTTATCAACATTGTCCAGGCAGGACTCTATTTTTAGAATGCTCGGAGCCAACCAAACAGTTTGCTACGTCCCTTGAGAAAATCAAAACTTCATTGGAAATTCAGGACCAACTTAGGAAGGCACGGACTCATACTTTGTAAGGTCGAAGTCCACACATAAGAAAATAACTAGTGCCTAGGAATACCCCCTTCTTCATTCATCCATTTAGGTAAGAATGGATCCAGGGAACCTGGCTCGGGAACAGCCCTGAAAAAACACAGTAAGAGAGTCCAATCTCTAAAATATAGCATTTGATCTCCTAAGTAGTAGTAGTAGAAGGCTTAGTATCTGACTTGATCCAATAGAGTCAGAACACACAGTAGATCCAGATTCCACACCTTGCTGTGGACTGGGGAGAGAGCAGCTCTTCGAAGCTGGGCGTTCTGTGTGATTATGGAGGAACTGTAGTACTCGCCCCAAAATGCAAGCCGGGATAGATACTTAAAGAAAGGGGGAGCGGTGGGCCTTCAAAAAGGAGTGAGGGAGTGATGGGCAACCTTTTTCTATATGTTGCTCGTGAGCCGCCAAGTACCAGTCTCGCAACAGTACTGGCGTTAAAGGATCGGTCCTTCACTTGCGGATCGTTCGCGAGTCGAACTCGCTCTCTTGCCACGCCTTTGACTCACGAACTCGAGTCGGACTCATTCACTGCTGACTTTTTTGAGGATCGTTCGTTCTTCACTCTCTTGCTATTACCCGCAGGGAGCGCTGCAACCGACGGTGCATATTATCATATAGAAAGAAGCGAAGCGTAGCGATTCGTACTACCGGAAAAGTGTCGCTAACCGCTAGGCAATAGAGTCAGCTTACGGGGTGGGGCGCAAGCAAGCGTAGCGAATCACATAGAGTTGCCCCTACCTGCCAGCGCGCAGATAGATAGGGAGGGCGAGCGCAGGGATGGATGTCTGAGCGGTTGAAAGAGTCGGTCTTGAAAACCGAAGTATTGATAGGAATACCGGGGGTTCGAATCCCTCTCCATCCGCGAGGTCATAAGTTCTCTCTTGCCTTATCTATAGATAAGAACGAATCTCCTCGACTCGACTGATATGATGGATGGAATGGGTAGAAGGTTGAGGTTATTGTGTGTTGATTTAGTTAGGACTTTGTCTCCCTTTCGTTATCTTCCGCCCCGGGTGGATGACCTGTGGGAGCTAAGTCGAAGATCTCGGTGTCGTCGTGAGTGGTTGATAAACAACGATTGCAGTTTGATTTAGGGAGTCCCAACCCTGTGAAGCTTAACAGACAAAGAAAACGATAGAGACTTCCGGGTATAGGGTGACGACCTTAATGAATCAAGTATTCAGGTGGCAGAGTTTTGAGCTACATAAGCGCTCAAATTCCAGAATACTTATTTCCCCAAAAATATGATCAACCCCAGGTACATTTATTAGGTTTTGATCTGAGGCTATCCTGGTCTGCAAGACCCAACACAAGTATTCATCCTTTCCAATCTGAAAAAGGTGTTGCCGAAAGCTTACCCTCTTCCACACGGATGCTACAACCGATATCACTTTTGCAGGAGGGGAATTACAGAGTTCGCCTCTCGACATCTTGTTTGGTAAGCGGAATTTTGACCCAGGCGCCCTAGTGTTGCCTAACCGTTCGGCCGGAGATGTCGGATGCGAGATCTTTAGCTACTTGTATCAATTTGCCGCAGTGTGCTTAGATACAATGGGCTGGCAGCTGAGGCTTGGCAGGATGGGGGAGTTAATTAAGGTCGAGGGAGCAGGAAAGAGTTTGTTATTCGCTATTGGCTTAGTACGGCCTATACATAATAGGGCCATGACGGTTTTGCCAAGGCCTTGAACTTCATATATCCCTTTTTTACTCAATCCAGAATACCGAGAAAGTCAGATTGAATCATT
Source organism: Triticum dicoccoides (assembly GCF_002162155.2). NCBI lineage: Eukaryota > Viridiplantae > Streptophyta > Magnoliopsida > Poales > Poaceae > Triticum > Triticum dicoccoides. The sequence goes on from NC_041385.1 coordinate 26,663,209, forward strand.
TTGTCGACCTTTCCTTTGGATTTATTATCATAGGTAGTGTTCGAGATCGCCTCTGTGCGGTGAACGCTCGAATGTAGCTAACATCAGTTTTGTCCTCGCGTGGTTGAAGGAGATGCTGCTGCTGGATGGAATGCTTCCGGGGCGCCATGATCCTTCTATCAGGAATAGAATAATCGAGGGCACTGACTGACTGCATCAATCATCGCTCAGTGAGCTATTAATTGCCGCCAATAGCGCTTCGCTTGCATGCAAGGCGGCTAATAAAAGCGCCAGGTAGACGCGCGGAGATGCATTTTGAGTACTGGTGGTACTGGACAAGCTCTAGGGGAATAATCTCTTTCTTATTTCTTTCTTATTTCTTTCCCATGACGACTAGGAACGGGCAAATCAAGAATTTCACTTCGAATTCCGGACCTCAACATCCTGCTGCTCATGGTGTTTCACGATCAGTATTGGAAATGAACGGAGAAGTGGTGGAACGTGCGGAACCACATATTGGATCACTCCAGTGCGGCACGAAGCCGCTGACGCTGAGTAGGCTCCTATGCCGCTAGCACGGTGGAGGTTCCGTAGCGCGTCATGAGCACCGGGCAAAGGGACGGTTGAGCAACTCAAGCGAACCGCCCTACCTGACTTTGGATAAAGATAGAAGGGAGAAGGTTGTGAAGGTGGCCTCGTTATCCACACATCTGGTCGGAGGACCGACCTGGGTTTTCACGAGCGTAGGCGGGTCCTGGAGTGCCCGTCAAGGGCGCTAGCGCATACCCCGGGGTGATCATCACCACCTGCACCTCACATCTCGGCACAGTGGAACGTGTAACCCGCCTGCTGTCCAAGTCAACCTCTGAATTTCCTGTAATTCATAGCGCTAACAGAACGTAGCAGCAAGGGACAACCCACCCAACAGACAGCCTGCGGGGAGGATGGCACTACTGGCAAAGACCGTCTGGCGAAAACGCCGTAGGCGCGAAGCGTGGTGGGCCTGCGCCGGGGGAGCATAGGGAGGAAAGGGAGCCCGGACGGTGGAAGAGCCAGGGGAAGCCGGGTCATTTGACGGAAATGGAAGGTCTGAGCGGCTCATTCATTCTGGAAAAAAGAGGGGGGGAGCGAGCCAATGTATCAATGAATAGATACAGTCAACGGTATTAAGACAGCGCTGCCTACACGCGAATTTGCTTCCGAGGTCGAGCAGTCTCAATTTCACTACAGGATTTTAGAATGAATGCTGGGCTGGGCCACCTCAAATGGCGTGAGCCGCATGCGGGGAGACCCGCACGTACGGTTTTCAGGGGGATCCGGCCGGCCGGCGCCCACCCGACTAGAGGGACTGAGAAATTAATCGAGTACAAAACTTATCTTCAAGCTTTACCTTATTTTGATCGTTTAGAGGGTGATCGCGGAGTCACTGAATGAAGTCCTCCCTCCCTTTCTTTCGGAGGTGCTGACCCGCTGCGAGGCAGATATGACTAAGTGACATATTGAATATGGCGACGACTACAGCATGTCGTAGAAGGAGATAAGAGGTCGAGCCAACGACCCACTAAGACTCACGTATCTACAACTACATTCCCGAGCGGCAGTCAAACGGAGGCGTGAATGCAAGATGCCAGCGGAATGATCGACCGGACAGAGGCTAGGGCAGCTTTCTTCCCACCGCGTCCTTCCTTGTGTGTCGGAGATACAAAGCGAGTGCACCGGAAAAGAAGGGGAACTGAATCGATCTATTCCATGGCGAAGCATCCGAAGCATAACTGCACACTCACACGATCTTTGCCGAGAGATAGGAGCATTCGGTGGAACCGGTGAACTACACTTGCTTCTTGATAGATGTGTGGGACAGAGGGCTCGTGGTACCTGCTGCCCGCCCTTCCTCCGCTTTGATAACCGTGTGAACAGAGAGTGGGCAGAGCAAAAGGGAAGGAGGTCCTCATACGGAGTCGCACACTTGAGCAGTGCGGGAGACTAGAGAATGGGTCGAGTAAACTCCCTTAGGGCCGATTAAATCACAGACGAGGAACTTTTCTTTCTTTTTTTCTTTTTGATTTGAAGGGTATGTTCTCAAAAAAGAAAGGCAGAGGTAAATACTTCGAAGAGGCGGCTCGGTAGGGATGGAATGGTCAATAGTCAAGTCAAGGATGACTTCTTTGTTGGCGAAACGATGGGGGAGAGAAAGCACGCCAGTGATTCTCTGAGCCAGTCTTCATTTCCAACGCCTCGGGAAACAGGTCGAGATAGATGACAGCACCTTTTTATCCTCTTCCTTACCGGGAAGGCGCACTTCTCTTCTTCTTCTCTGCCCGGCCCGGAAATAGAACCCAGCCCCCTTTCTGATCCATTCATTTCTGCAAGCAGGCGGGATCCAGAGCTAAGCCCCCCTCCTATTCGAAGCCGGGTGTGGCCTCGCCCTTTTGCTCTTCCTTCGGTTTGGCTCCACGAAGGCGCCGCCTAGACTAGGAGCCCCACTCATATTCAAAAGGCGCCCAGCTTTCAAGACGATGATAATAATTAGTCAACTTTTTCCAATATCATGGAATAGCATGGCCCGGGGCTAAGGTAACTCCAGTGGGAGAGCCGTGTTATGGGTGACCTTATTGCACGGTTCAGAGAGCACTTGTGTGTGTGATGCAAGTGAACGTGTACGAAAAAGCTGTCGTAAAGTTTCGTTGTTCGTTCCGTCGTTGACCCTATCTATGTTTCTATGATGGCCCAAGAACACGCTCATTCTTCAGCCGTAGAGAGACTTTTGAATTGTGAGGTACCATTACGAGCTCAATATATAAGAGTGTTATTCTGTGAAATAACTCGAATTTCAAATCATTCACTTGCTTCAACTACTCATGCTATGGATGTGGGAGCATCAACTCCGTTCCTTTGGGCTTTTGAGGAGCAGGAGAAATTGTTGGAATTCTATGAAAGAGTCCCGGGAGCCAGGATGCATGCCAGTTTCATACGACCTGGTGGAGTGGCACAAGATCTGCCTCTTGGCTTATGTCGAGATATTGATTCCTCCACACAACAATTTACTTCTCGTATCGACGAATTAGAAGAGATGTCAACCGGCAACCGTATCTGGAAACAACGATTAGTGGATATTGGTACTGTCACTGCACAACAAGCAAAGGATTGGGGATTCAGTGGTGTAATGTTAAGAGGTCGTGCGACATGAAGACATTGATAGCAATATGGGGGAAGTTCCCATCAGGCAACAACGGTTCTGCCTGACCCTACAAAAGCATGCATATGTTGTCAGTGAAGATTTTGTGTGAAGCCTTGGAGACGACGTACCCGGGGCTAGGGTGAGCTGAGGGGGGACAGCGTAAGTGAGCGAATGTGTGTAAGCCCAGTCAAAGATTCCTATTCTAGGCAGGGCGGGCCATCAACCTTCGAATGGTGTTGGTCCTACGGACCGTGAACGGATTCGCCTCTGGCCTCTGGGCATGTCGGAACCGCATGAGTTCACCGGGGTGGAGCACGGTCCGCCAAAATCGGCATAGGTTAGGTGCTATTGATGGAACATGGTAAGCCCATCTTTCTCCATATGAAAGTGCTGCGGGCACATAGAGATGTGGGTAGAGGAAGTCTCAAAAAGCGAAGGCCGAGCTGTAGGTCACGTGACCTGCACCGAAAAGGTGGCTGACTGGGCTTTCTCCTGGATCAAAGCGGATCAGCTCGCCAAATTCGTCGATCGAATCGGGCGGCCCGGAACGTCGAATGAAAGTGGTCTTTCTACAACCCTATTTATATGATTTTTAGGGCCCCTTTCCCCCTATCCCTCCCTTATGTTTAGGAACGGGATCTGCCCAAGAACGACCTGTGGTGGTACGGAAGGCACGGACTCCGCAAGCGTCCCGCACCCTCTGAGAAAGAAACTCCTCAACCATCACAAGATAAAGAAGTATGACGCTCTGTGTCTGACTCTATTGGTCATAGTTCCTTGCTGTTGCGGCCGGTGCTCGTTTGCACACGTGTGAACCACCAGATCATAAGGAAAGATGCCTCTCGGGGCATCTGAGAATGATTCGAGCCGTATGAAGGGAAACTCCCACGTAAAGTTTGTTTTGGGGGGGAAGGAGCCCGACAGGGTCCCCCCACTGACTTGGCCCGGGCCTAAGTGAAAGTGCAAAAGTGAAGTGGTGGGCCTACCCATCCCAACCTGGGGTATGCTGGGATTCGCGAAGAGCAGCACCTTACGATGTTCATGACCAATCGGATCTTGATGTACCAGTAGGTACCAGAGGAGATCGCTATGATCGTTACTGTATCCGTATTGAAGAGATGCGACAAAGTGTTCGGATCATTGTGCAATGTCCTAATCAAATGCCTAGTGGCATGATCAAAGCCGATGATCGTAAGCTATGTCCTCCATCACGATCTCGAATGAAACTATCCATGGAATCGTGCGCCGTGTGAAACGTAGATCATCGCCGTTCTTAACCGAGACTCAGGTTAAGCTCCGTCTCGGAACCGCCGTGGGGTTAGGAGTAAAGCATCCCGAGGTTGGCGCATCTCGTTGGGCGTGGAGAAGCATTGGGAACCCCAATATCTTTCTTCGGAGCAGTTTCTTTTCCCGTCCCCTCGCCCCGGCATAGCGCTTCGCTTCCGGTTCTTCGGAGGAATCAACTGACTTCTCCCTTCTTCATTGATCCGGGGGAAAGGGAACCGTCTACCAGTTGGGAAGCTAGACATCAAGGTTGTGGCTTGATGAGGATAACCAAGCTGACACGCCGGAGTTGGCTGCTGGCACAACAGGGTGGTGCCTTACCGCACCGCAGGCGCACGCGCGGTAGCGTTCGTGGTGTTGCTTCAGGATTCCAATGTACTGCGTCCAGGATCAGAACGAGCTTGCCGGCGGACCACTGCCGTCCCATTCTTTAGTGAGCTGGAGCGCTGCCATCTTATCCACGGAAAACGCGTCAAGCTATCGCTTCGGGTCGAAGCACTAAAAGAAAAGGACCGGGAAACGCGGCGGCATAGGAACCACGGGAACCCAGGAGGGAGAAAGACGATGTACGGGATACGGGATCCTCGCAGTAGGCTGGACCAAAATCCAGCCGAGAGAGGGCAGCCTTTAGAAGCAACAGGTTGGGAAACCAAGAGAAGGCTTCGCCTTTTCTTATCTTCTTCCCGGCACAAAAAGAGGGATTAGCATTATTGACCCCATGAGAAAGCACTAACACCTTCCTCATCGGGGCTCCGCGCACTGGGAAAAGGCTTCCGCGACAGGAAACCAGCTACTAGTTAGGAAGTGAACATAAGGTATCAAGAGGTCCCTCACAGTCAGGTGCAATGCAATTGCCCCCTATTAGTCAAGTACCCCTCTTCCTATTTAGTTTAGGGGTTAAGGCGAGAAATGGCTTGATGAACCCTTCCGTTCACCACGCACCGGCCCCATTCACTTGCAACTCGTAGAGGCTGTAAGTAAACAGTGCCCCACTAAATTCAAAGTGACGGTGGGGTTGAAAGATGAGAGTGCCTACCTCCGCGCCGAGAGTGCCCACCCTTTCTGTCAAGTAGGCTACTTTTTCCGGAACGCAGTCCGGAATAAGCGTTCCTGTGTATATAGATATCTTCGATGCTGTCATTTCGACATGTCCGCTTCAACCCCTCTTTCGCCTCCCAAAAAGCAAAGTTGGCTTGACGAGCGCAGATGAGGAAGCGGGAGCAATAAAACCAAGAATCTCTTTCTTTTCTTTCCAAATATTTTATGAAGTTAAGGGGCAAAGAGAAGCGCTTTCGCTACTGAGAAAGCGAATGGTCAGCGCGAGGGTTCGACGACTTAGCCGAGCGTTAGCGACGCGTCATTCTCATAGCGAGGCGCTTCGAGTTAGCGAAGCGCTGTAGTAGCGTCGGAGACTATGTGCTATAATGCTGAACTAAGGACGTTCCGCCTTATCTATAGAAGCAGTCGACTGAGTTCTGAACGAATGGGATCCTTGGTGGGTAATGGCTCAATCTATAGATGGAAAGCCTTATGATGGGAAACTACCACGTTAGGTTTGGAGAGAGATGGGACCCGTTATAGTTTAGGGGGAGCAGATGCAAGCTTTTTCTTTCCATAGCCGGCCAAATGACTATCGGATCATCGGTCTACTCTACCTCAATTCACCATTTCGAACTTTATACAGAAGGTTTTTCCGTACCAGCTCCTTCTACCTATACCGCAGTTGAAGCACCTAAAGGTGAATTTGGTGTCTTTCTTGTCAGTAATGGGACTAATCGTCCCTACCGTTGTAAAATAAGAGCACCTGGCTTTGCCCATTCACAAGGACTCGATTCTGTGTCCAAACATCACATGCCAGCAGATGTAGTCACCATCATAGGTACTCAAGATATTGTGTTTGGAGAGGTAGATAGATAGGACGTAGTCTTGCTCGATCAGGACCCTAGCTTTATTGCGAGCCAAAACTGCCTGAAAGAAGCAAAATGGAAAAGGATGCAAAATGCAATGGGATTCCTGATCCAATAAGAAATCCCAATTCGGAGTTTGTTTGGATCAAATTCCTATGTTATACTATTCCATTCTCGATGATGAATCGATTTGATAGATCAGATATTGTTATTCCAAATATTGATCCGATTCAGTATCATCAGAATGACAAAAGCTGACATAGTTACTAGTGGTTCGAGGAGAAATCCTTTCAATCATCAACGCCCTTTTCTACTAAAACTGCTATTCGTGATACCGGTCAAATCGACTATTCTCATCAACTTTGAGTCTCTTCCCTCTCGTATGACTGTCAAAGTGGAGTTCCTTCTCTATAAGAAGAGCTGGTCTAGAGTGTGATTCGGATCAAAACAAATGGATGAGCCTCGTTTTGCTTTAGCAAGTGTACGCTGCACTAAGGAGTCGAGTCGACTTATCCGAACTTTCCTACCAAGTTCGAGCTCTTGCTCGCTCTATTTCGTGAGCTGAGCTATTTATACCGATATATACTATTGAGTGAGATGGAGAAAGACAATGGTGGTATTCCATAGGGAGATCCTGTGTTGGATGATAAAGAGGGTTTGCCTTTCGAGAAAGGGGCTTGGCTATCTCTGTCTCCATGTTATAGGACGTATCAAATATATCTATCGATCTATACCATATGGTGAGCCAACTAACCCCCACTCCAATCCAATACTTGCTAGCGCAGGGAATCGATCATCTGTGGATGTTCAGCCAAAGACTCTAGCCCCGGATTCCGATAACTTCTACGATTCTCTCATTATTCAGTGTCCAGATGGAAGGGATGTTTGTTATTCACTTCGGTCAGAAGAGGAATTGACACTCAAGAGCACGCATTTTTTGTTTGCATTCCTATTTGAGAGTGCCCCTCCCTCCTATTTGGTTGGAAGTTTCCTGCTCAAGTTGAGAAAGCAAGGGCTGACCGGACTGCTGCTCACTCTTGCGCTTCAACGGCAGTATTGTCTCCATCTTTCGCCCACCCAGGGGTTAGGGTTATCTTTGGAAAGAATCTCTTGTATCAGCAGATACGAGAATCGGTCGTGCATATTATCATCTAGAAATGTGAATCGAGATGCATCTGGATGAGAGTTTGGCTTTCTTTTGGCAAAAGCTGGATTGTTTTCAGCAAACTAGCAATCTGTGGAGATGGCTGATCTGTCCCACCTTGATTGATAGCGATATAGCCACTCTCATTTCAATGCGGCACATTGATACCATCATTCCAATCTTCTATCGTCCGTGCTAAATACCATGAAATTAAGTAGCTAAGGTCTAGTGGACCTATTTAAACAAGGATATGCTGATCCTTCTC
>NC_041385.1:26675965-26696582 GCF_002162155.2 Triticum dicoccoides
TTTGGAGTCTGTTCAGGAGCTCCTTCAGCGCTCGGGGATTGACGTCGGACTGGAGTCGGCTCAACATGAAATCAAGCATGGTGCGATAGTCTTCTTCACGGAGCTCCTCTCCGTTCTTCAGAGTAATATCACGCAATGTGTCCAGAATCTGGGCGTGATAGGCGCGGGCCTTTTGTAGAGAACTTTCCTCTCAAAGAGAGAGAGGTCGTCCCTCCCAATCAAAAGAAGGAGGGTTCTGTTCTGCTTCCGCTGCCACTCCAGGCATTGGAGCGGGATTCGGATGCCGCTCTTGACTGACCACAGCTTCCGGGGGAGCGGTCTGCTCCCGGGATGCAGAGGCGTCCTCACAGTCAGCCAGAAAAGCTTTGAATAGCTCTTCCGAGTTAGTGGATCCGGAGGGAGGCATTGAAGGGCCTGGGTCCCCCATTCAGTCCCAGTCGGACCCCGAGCGAAGCATCTCCCAACAAGATTCGAAAAATTCATTATCCCCAACCTAGGGCTGGTCGAGTATGAAGAAAAGACCTATATGGGATTCGGATTACCGAAATTGGATTTCCTTATTGATCCATATGTCGCTTAGACTTTACTTTTTCCCCTTTCCTCTATTTGTTCGATAGGGTCTTCGTCTCCGTGTAAAAGCAAACTCTCCAAATTTATGACCTTCAGTGATCTTACAACGAACAGGAGTTTTTCCATTGTAAATGAGTACGGAGCAATCAACGAATTCCGGCGAAATAGAAGATCTACGTGACCAAATTTTCCTGCTCCTCAGACTTTCTCTACTATGCCTTTTTTCGTGAACTACTAAATGACTCCTCTTGCTCCAAGCTCCCTTTTGTTGCCTTCTTGTTCACATCCTCGTTCAATTGAAACAAGCTTTCAATCAATATCTGCAGGCACATTATATAATTCCTATATGGAAATTCATTTGCGGAAGACCTCCATTCAAACATGAGAAAAGCTTCTGGGCCCGTCCAAGATGGGATGGGAGAAAAAAAGCGAAAAAAATCTGGATTGTGCATTGGTCGGGATCTCCGTAACAAGTAGGTGAACGGTGATGATCAAAACCAGGAGAAAGATCTGAAAAAAGGGGACTTGGATAGGATTTTGACCACGATCAAAAGATAGGAGGGGTTCTCTTTCTTTCATCACCGTCAAAAGCAAAGGCTACCAAAAAAACCTTTACTATCACGGAGATCGTTAAAGAAAACATGGATCCAAATGCCAAAGGGGAAAAATGGTGGAAAAGCTTCTCAAGGCCTCGTCCTCCTCACCGCGCAAGCATGGGAAAAACGTTATGTGCTATCGTTGCGGGGAGAAGGGTCATCTTGCGGAGATCTGCAGAAAAGAGGCGACCCGCTTCGTTTGTGGTGCCTTCGGCCACAGATCCTTCTACTGTCCTAGGCGAGGGAAGCAAGGTAACCAAGTAATCCTCTTTCTTGTGCTTCAGCCCTATGAGGATATGGTGAGAAACGTGGAACATTTGAGAAAATGTGTTGTGTCGTTGAGGGGAAGAGCTTTTCTTTCGAAGGCATCTTTCTGAAGGAAGAGTGTCCCCTCCATTTGGATACAGTTTCTGATTGTTAGCTAGAATATATGGGTGTATTGTCATTCAAGTTCTATAGATGGTGTCTGTCTCACTATCTGTTTGAGTGCCTGAAGGCCCCTGGAGGAGTCGTTCTGTGAGTTGTATTCAAGCTCGCCCTTAAACCGAGTCAAGTTAGCGATAAGAGTCAGCTACTTTGGCCTTGTCATTCGCTTTGTTGCCATATAGATAGGTTGGAGTGCGGGTGGCCACTAACCCAACGAACGAACTTACGTGTAGGTGTGATCCTATCTGCTCTTCCACTATAGGACTAGAAATCCAGTACAACCATGTCCCTTTCTTAGGGGAAAAGCCCTCTTTGAAGGAGAATCCACTTCTGAGCGCCAAAGGCGGGCATCCGACGTCACCAAAAAGAAGGAGAAAGGCATTCAGGCACGAAAAGCGAAATACAGGCCGGCACGAAAAGCGAAATGACCAAAGGGATTGGGGCTGTTTCGGCACCAAAAAAAGTGTCACTATGCTAAACACATCGAATATCCGTCTCTTTATGTGGGAGCGAACCATCTTCGCTTACGGGTCTACCGATCCTATGGCTCTGATATAGATTTAAGTAACTTGGCAGAAAAAAATGCGGAAAAACGGTTTTGGATGGAAGAGGTAGATGAGAAAGACTTTCCACTTAGAGTCAGAAGTCCACGCTAGATGACCGATCTTTATGACCTTGAGGAAAATTACCTATCTGGAATTAATACACCAAAATCGGTTATTTCAATCGATCCACGAAAGGAATTGATCACCACGATAATGTGACGCAAGGCAAAATCTGTAATCAACATCGGTTATGTGAAATAGGTCATTTGAGAAAAAAAAGAGAGAATAGGACAATCTATATGTTTAACACAAGCGGTTAAGTCGATAGCTTTCTTAAGGAACAGCTAAAGAAAACGCTCTCATGAATCCTATTTTCTGATTATGTATGCCGCGACATTACGATTTGGAGCTTTGATCCGGCCATGTAGAGCACTCATAGAGGTCCGGCTTCACGTCAGTAATCTACCACACCCATCCTGGAATTCAGTAGAGTCCCACGAGTCAATCGACAAAAGCAAGAAACGAGGTTGTTCGACAAGGCTACGGTCTAACTTTTTCTTCCTAGCGGAGTTCAATACGAAAATAAAGGCGCTCCGCCTTGGGAATGGCGTACTACGTACGGGTGGTATTTCAGGTATAACTGATCAGGGTTGTTCTGAAAGCAAGTCAATTGGTGCTTTGGAAAGTGAGTGCCAGAGGCTAGTCACTGCTTGGTTTACAGAAGGGAAGGAAGAAAGAGATACCGAAGCAGATTCAGTATAGAAAAGAATAAATTGATACCATTCATTCCAGTTTATTTGATACCCACTTAAAGTTTCTATCAAACCATGTCTTTTTCTTCGAACGTCAATCTCGTAGGAATTTCGATTGGAAGTGTGGTATTGAAGGGCGAAGCCTTTACTCTTTGACTTGTTTCTTTGAATATAACATAATATTGACTGCGCACTTCGAAAGATGATGGTGTATTCCGAGGATCAGTCCGTTTTTTATTGAATTCGCAAATTGATAGATCTGGATGATTCAAAGAATGATTCTTCCCTGGGTATTTCCCCGGTACCATTATTTAAATTGGAGCTTTTCAATTCCATTTTTGAGATTGAGGTGAGGGTTTAAGACCGCTCGTAACGATTTTTTTCTTTTATGGCAGGGTGGGCAAGAAAAGGATTTGACTCTTGAAGATATCAACTCATACGCCTGCTCCATACATTCAAAAACATTTTTGGTACTTTCTATGAGAATGGATAAATAGAAATGGGTACATTCCTCTTTCTCTTTCTGGCCAAACTACCCATAAAAAAGAAGAGAGAGAGCTGTAAGAGCGGTAAAAGCAAGCTCGGTGGCCCGGTTTCACTACAGGTTGATATATCCTTTTGAAAGAAAAGTAAATTCGCTATGCTATAAGGTACCAATTCATCAAGGTATAAAACCACATCTACAGTGGGAGTCCCTATCTACTTTCGATTCCCTTCTTACTGGCTTTGCCAATACATCATACTGATTTGACGCTTCCTTATGCTTTCTTTCAAGCATTGCTTCCAGGACAACGGAGAGTATTCCAAGATAAAGAACCAGAACTGAGGTTGACACTACTGAAAGATAAAAGAATGGTGGATAGATGGATTCGCACCATCCCAAAACCGAAATACAGACAGACCAAAAAAAGACGAAAATAAATACTCCACCACCAGCCTACCTACTAGCATGTATTAAGCGAATAGCTTGTATGGTAGTTGTTAAAGAAAAGATGTATGTAGTCCCGGAAGAGAAGCAATTGTCGTACGACCTGTAAGCGTCACTTTTGACTTCCTTGCCGTTTGTGAATTGAGTCAATCGAGTTACGTTTGAAAAATGAATGGAATTCTGGAGTGGACCGAATATCCATGGCAGAACCCCACACTGGCTAGGAACTGGGCTGCACTAAGCCCGGCACTTTTTGGGCTTCTTCATGAATCTAGTTTTCAGGTAAGGTCAGATCATCTTATTGAATAGATATCTGAAAGAAAGCAAAGGAATGAATCATTTTTCCAATTACCTTCTCTCGAAAACCATAGATCTTCTGGTTACCATTGACTATCCGGCACTTTCGTCTGTAGAGCGAAGCAAGAAATTGCATGGAAGGGCTTTTATGCTAATATCAGCCTTGTTTGGAACAATAGATGCAATCCATTTCAGTGTATGTCACTGAGTTCACCATTGCAGTTGAGACGTCAGGCAATTGAGCGTTCCCTAGAGTTTGGTTCAAAGGCTAAGGACTCCTCGCCGCCTTCATAAGGGCACTAAGGCGGAGCACGGAAAAGCAAATTGGGCACCCATGTTTTACCAGTCCCGGATCTCAGGGCCGTTTTGCCAACCGCCGACATGAACGAAATCGAATTTCATTGCGGGAAATTAGGATTTCATGAGGGAGGAAAAGGGGGTGGAGAGTCGTACAATGCATTGGTGGGATGAAGGTGCTAGCTTGGCTGAGATAGGAAGTTTCGATGTGTATGTAGATTTGGTTCTAGTGCCCCCACCCTTTTCGAGATCTGTCAGGATTAGCAAGATGTTCTGGTGTAAACTATAGAGAAATGGAATGAATGAAATGTATCTAAGAAGAAAGGAAGCCATGCTCCATCCTGTTTCTAAAAAGAACATCACCTCCCTTTTTGGTTAGATACCGCTCCGTTAGGTACTAATGCTTCTACCTATCACCCGGAGGGTGAGTTTGAGAGCTGTGTTTTTTTCCAACGTTAATAGCATTCCGCGAGAAAAGTCATCTACTGATGTTGTCAGCGGAGTCCCTCGTCCATCCATGTATGAATAGCGGTATCCCCCATTTTGGACAGTGATGAGGTAGTCGACGCAATTTGCATGTGTATTTGCGTTCGGCTTTGCTACTTTCCTTCTAGAAAAGAATGTCCGCGGAAGGGAATAGTCTACGTGGCCCGGGGTAGTCTTTCAATTCCTTTATCGGGTGGGAGAGTTTAGAACCAGTTAAGCCAATAGCTGTTGCTTTAGTCACACTAGCTACATCAGTTGATCATGGATTTAGCATACCACCTCAGAATAGTCTACGTGGCCCCTTGTTTTTACTACAATTTGATATAGTGAATCCAGTAATGCAGACAGCCCTTTTTAAAGCGCTTTTAAAGCCCCTGACTCTCAAAAAGAGCTGGAGGTTTTGCCTCAACTCATTCCATGAATGTTGTTTCATTCCCCACGCGGCTGAATCCAACTCAGTCTTTATCCTGCCTTGGAGTTCTCTCTCATAACTGAAGCCAGGAGGTATTCGATTTATCGGATTTCGAGCTAGCTGCCCTTTTCTTGCTCCTTGCCATTAGCGCAGCCCTTTTCTTTTTCTTAGCTAGCGTAGTTTTTCACCTTCAAAAGAAGGCGCCAGTGCTTTTGTAGTGACCCCGGAGGGGTCCCGGGTTGCTTTGGCGCGCCCCACCCCGTCAGTCCTGTGTTGTACTTGACTTGACTCTCCCCCGCTTGCTGCTTGCTGATCGCAGTGTTCAAAAATGACACGAAGCTGGATATGAGTAGATGTTGTTGGTCGAAAACGTCTTTCATTCACAATGAAACAGAATGCTCTCGCTCGATGCGTCATTTTAGAATGTGTATTTTCATATTAAGAGTTCTTAAAAGTTCTCAACTCAAAGCCCAACCGTCAAAAGGATGCTACAATGTTCGAAATTATCAACTTAACATGCCCCCTTACTTCCTTCGTGACCTCCCACTACTTCATCTACCGAAATGATTAGGCAGATCTCGTTTTTTCTAGCATTAAACCTGCTCATGATCCTTTATAGAGCATGGAGCAGACAGAGAGATGAAAGGACCACCTTCTCCTGCTTGCTTGATCGGAATCTATTCACATTTAGAATAGCGGAAGTGCTACTTAACTTCACTTAGTAGTTGAAACTCGGAGAGACAGAGAGAGTCCTCTCTCATACTTGCCAATTCCAAGGCTGATCAGCAAGGGAATTGGCAGGAACCAACCTTAGTTGCCCCTCGGTAGAGTGAGTCTACTTAGCGAACTGGCAGGACGCGGAGATCGATTGATCAATATGCATATCGAGAGTTGATGGTTGACCGCCGCCCCCCTTGTCCTGCCCCGGCCGGGGAGGCAAAGGGGATTGCTATCGTCACCCTTTCTCCCGGTGTATGTGAAAGAGAGAAAGTGACGCACTTTTTGGATTTTCGGTCTGCGGTTGGTTGGGCCAAAGAACGAGAGTCAGCTTCCTTAAGTCCGTTCTTCCTCAGTAGCTCAGTGGTAGAGCGGTCGGCTGTTAACTGACTGGTCGTAGGTTCGAATCCTACTTGGGGAGATTTGATTCATTCAGAATTCGATTTGATAGTTATAGCTTTTCTGACTAGCGACCCCTGTCCTTCTCCTTTTTTTTTCTAAAGACGCAGCAGAATCGTCAAACGGGACATCAAAAGTGGGAAGTTGATTGTAGGATTTCTATTCCTCACTCTCGTATAGGTGAACTTGGTTCGTTCAATGAAAAGGGATAAGAAGGATCCACTGGGAATGAATGGGAAGACTGGGGTAGTATCTTCATTAGCCGGAAGGAATTAGTCTCCACTAGCGTAATTCGAAGAACGAACAAGAAAAGGCGTCTTTAGGTAGGAGGATGGATGGATGTGGTCCAATGGCTAAAGCTCTGCCAGCTTCTTGTAGACTGGCAGTCTCCGAGAGGAACCTTAACCCCCCGGGTTAGGCCGGGTGGGATGGTATACTTTTTTTTCGCCACAAGTGGGAACTCAGTCCTTAGTAAGACACAAGGGGGGAAGGAAGATCTTCACTCATTCATTAAGTAAGTGCCTGCGGTGAGACCCACAACAAACGAAGGGGGTGGAGGGAGACCGAAGAAGGAACAATTGTCTTGAATGCTACGCTGGGATCAGCAGCTTCCAGTGTTTTCAAAATGAGTCGGGCAGGAAGAGGAAGATCGGGCGGGGAAAACGGGGTTCGAACCCGCGACTTCTGGCGTGACAGACCAGCACTCTAACCAACTGAGCTATTTCCCCCTTTCGTAACTACTGTCGATTCAACAGTCACCTACCGGTTACCTTTGTAACTATACCAAAGTAGATGTACAACAGAATGCCCTTCGCCTTTAGTACTTTTCTTTTTCTTTTGACGACAGTAGAAAGAAATGGCTCTGCTCGCTTAGAGAAGGGGCTCCGCGCTCTATCAGCTATCAGTTAGTTGGCGCTACGCGCGACTTCAGTTGACAAAAGCGAACAAGATAGGGCTAGCGCCCGCGGAGAACTTTCGTTTGTTCGCCTTCTAAAAGGCCTACTGACCTGCCGGTGAAAAGCCGGTTACAAAACAAATAATAAGACGTAGTGAAAAAGTACCAAAACAACTGAAGCCTACATCCCACTACGTCTGGGTTCCCCCTTCCTATGAACCTTGAGTCAATAGGTAGGGTCAACTATACCAAAGTGGAAGGGCCACTATCTAAGCTATTAGTGAGCTGGTTTGAACTATTGATTTACTGAATCGAGTGAAGCTGTGTTGCGTAACATATAGGTCGCCAAGGCCTAGAAGTACAAGTGGTCGCCCTAACGGTCACTCTCAAACTCACTACTTGAGTGACGAAAGTCACTTAGCTTCTTTAATAGGGCTTGCCAAAGAACCCCTCCGGGGCCCCGGGAAGAGGAAGAAGGAGATAGAGCAAAGGTCTCCTCTTTCTGTCCGCTCTTCCCGGCATGTAGAGATCCGATTGGGCTTATAGTTTAATTGGTTGAAACGTACCGCTCATAACGGTGATATTGTAGGTTCAAGCCCTACTAAGCCCATCTGACCTGCTTAATCAATGACTCCGGTAGTCACCTGAACCACTCTCTCGGATAGCCCACAGCCTCTCTTCTGGATGCGAAAGAAGATTCAATCAACGTACAAGGTTTGCCTTCTTGTGAGAAGGAGGGTTCTGAATTGTGTTCTCAGTGCAAAGGGAGTCTTTGAGAAGGTTCCGTTTTTCTGAAGAGAGAGAAGATCAGTAGAGCAGTCCGGCAGCTGTTCGGGGGTCAGCTTTGGGATTTGCCTGATCGACCCCTACCAGTGTATTAATCTACAAAAATGAAGATTGACATTCGTCAATTTACCGGATCTATCCTCTTCTACTAACTTTACAAAATGGAAGGGAAAATGTGAAGACCAAAGATGTCAACTACTAAGCATAGTCAATTGCAAATCGGCCGGTTGGTTTGCTTCTCTCCAAGTATGGGAGATTTTCCAATCTTCGAAAGACGCTCGTACTTTCTTGATCTTATGAAGAAGGGGCTTTCCTTAGCTGCGGACTTTGGGATCTTGAGAGTAGACCATGTCTTACGTTAGGGAATCCGAATCAATCCAAATCCTCTGACAATCCTTTTCAGCTGCTATTTGAATACATGTTCAGATGCAAAAGAGCTCAACTTCGAGTATGGTCTTGTTCTTAACTGCTTGAGAGAACGCATATATCCCCTTTTTCTTGCTAAACCTCCACAAGCCTTCCCATGCTCGCTAATTGAACCGTCCGTCTTCATCTTAATCCATTCGTTTCCCGGTGGTCAACACACAATAGAATATGTTTGTTTTTGATCGGATTGAGACAAAAGTACCATTTTTTAGGATGTTCGCCGATTCTTCCTCTTCTTTCTCTCATAAAACTTGAGATACTAGCTTCTAATCTGCATATTTTTGCAAATCCTTTTCCATTTGGATTTTTGAAAACATTAACTTACCTCTAGAATTCCACTATATATAACGTTGACGTTCCGCCAAAATGTGCCAGAGCGAGTGAAAGGCAAGCCTACCCACGGTGTTAACTTGCCATCCCCAACAAATCTGCTAGCAGCCCATTCGAGTTCCGCTTGGAAACAAGAAGCTCTTCTTTATTTGCGTTTTTTTGCCCAAGATAAGCCCATTTTCCAGAGCCAAGCCTATTATAAGAGTTCAACTGCCATATTCGGATGGAGTCCAAATGCTTGCATCTTGGGCTGAAGAATGACCCAATTCCTTAGCTTCCATGCATTAATCATATCCGGGGATGTGGGAATAGGGAGATGCCATCCATCTACATGACACGATAGCTTAAGCAAAGAATAGAGAGAGCTAAGCTAGAATACAAACACAAAAGATATTCCACTAGCGTAGGCCTACCATAGAAAAGTCTAAAAAAACCTTTTCTTTGTCTGTCAGCGGGAGAGAAAGCAAGCTTACGGTGCTTTGGATGTTAATGTTTTTGTAGGATACTAAACACCTATATATATATACATTGTTTTATACTCCTCTGTACAGGCGTATAAGAGCTATTATGCTTGATAAAAGGCAGTTTATGAATAAGTAAGTCTTTCTTTTTTGAATAGCCGGCGGGAGAACTTACTTTTCCGGCTATCGTATGAACAATGCCGTCCGCTTTTCTTTTTTGAGTTTCCATGGATCTCTCCGACGAAGTAGCGGAAGCATGAAATGCTATTCACGAATGAGCATTGCTATCTGATTCCTACAAAAGAGATAGGGGAAGCTCACTTTTGTCAAATGGGGCTAGAAAGCATAGAACCCCGTCTTAAATCAACCGGTGAATCCAGAATCAAAGTGAGGAGAACAGGATATGTTATGAGAAGAGTGACGTGGGAATAGATTGCATTTCAAAAAGAATCTATACACTCAATAAGCCAGAACGGGAAGATTCAACTGCAAAAAGAACTGGTACGGTGTGAGAAGAGGCCTATTCTCAATAATGAACAAGATGATGAAGCTCTAGTTGCTGGAGGCAGAGGACGTGGACGCGGCAGGAATAGATCCAGGGGGAGGACGCGAATAAAAAAGGCTATGAGGATCATAAAAATTGAGGTGGAGGGAGATTGTATAACTAAGGATCGAGTAGAGGAAGACGTCAGTCTTTCAGTTGTAGATGATCATTACCGAAAAAGATGTACATTCGAATGAAAAAAGAGGGCCTGTCCGAGAGGAAATAAAGAATATTCATTTGCGGATTCTTCCGAACAAGCAACGGATTGAGCAACTAGCGCGAAAGCCGTTGCGCGTTAGCGCATCCGTTTTCTTGCTCGGGAACGAGGGGACTAAAAAAATTGTCAAAAGCCATCTTTCTCTTTAACTAACTAAGTATTCTTAAAAATATGTATGTCTATGAGGTATTTTGACTTAATGGGAAGTAGGCATCTCATTCATAGGCAAGAGCAGGCCGGCCTGAAGGCATGAACTGAAGGCAGGGAAGAAGGCATTAAATGGCTTTTAAGGATTCGGTGTAAAGATGCGGAGTACAGTATCTTTCTTTCTATAAAAATATATGGAATCCGCGATCCTATCCTATTTTTGATGTCATTTTTGCATTCGAAATTATTTTCTTTCGCAAGAGCACTCAAACATAGATTGAAGATCTTCAGTTCTTCGGTCGGCAGCCGCAGTCAGTAATAGCAAGCAGCATCCCATACTACTTTTCCTTTGAATGTTCATTCTGGAATTGAATGTCACAAACAAGACTCATACTTCAGAAAAAAAACTGCTTGAATCAGGAGCTGTAATCCGCAGCTTTAGAGATAGGGGCGGCAGTCACAGCATTGGCAGCAGTGAGCAGAGGTCAAGAAGAAGAAGCGGTAAGAGCAGTTAGAGAGCAAGCAGCGGCTCATCAAACCTTTCTGTTTCGGTTACAGCTCAAGCGGTTTGTTTTCAAGTAAGGTACTCAAGCAAGCTTTCCTCCTGAAGACAGAGTTTCGGGTGAGCTAGCAAAGAAAGTAAGCAGTTAACCAGAAATTTAGGTCAAATTAGCATTTCGTAAGTTTTAGTAAGGCCAGTTATGGGAAGCAGGCCATGGAGAAAGAGAGGAATCAATCGTCCAACGCTATGTTAACAAATACGTGAAAGGTTTGATTATTCCATACACTTGAACGCGTTCCTTATCAATAGGTTTCGGAGAGACGAGCAATGATTGCTTGACGATCTTCACTGCATGAGACTAGACTTGACTCAAGCTTCATACGAAAGCATTTACTGAACTAAAGCCGTTGAGCCAAGTCAAGCGAAAGACTTATTCGAAGAAAGCTTTAAGAGAGTTTGTTGTCCCATGCCTTTCTGATGGTGAACCTCCTACTGCTTCTTCCAATTCTGAAACTGGGATTGGCCTGTTGACTTTGCCCTTCCTTTAGACAAAGAGCCCCCAGTTTCTCCAAAAGACCTCTGCGTGTTGTCATTCAACTCCACACAAGCCTGTCGTTGGGCTACTTGCGTCTTCGGCAGATACAAAGGAGAAGTGACGGTCGGTGAAATAGCCCTCCAACTCATAGCTCTTCTTGCTTAACGTGAAAACTCTCCTTTCCGATGAAAACGATAAAGAAAGATGTCAACTACTAAATGTGCTGCTTTGTGAATTTGATACTAGGTAGTTCTCCCCCCTC
This sequence comes from Triticum dicoccoides, assembly GCF_002162155.2. NCBI lineage: Eukaryota > Viridiplantae > Streptophyta > Magnoliopsida > Poales > Poaceae > Triticum > Triticum dicoccoides. The sequence goes on from NC_041385.1 coordinate 26,687,496, forward strand.
GGCAGGCAAGTAGCCTTTGCGACTTACATCTCTTCTACAGGAGGGTATGAACCCCCGGATCTAGGCGAGGTGATGGCGGGGAACTCCAACAGGTTTTGGTTTCCTCCTCACTGATTGATGGAGCCCAAGACTGCTTGACGACTTTCGGTGTGGGGTCAGCTTGAGCCGAGGTCGTCTCGTAACAGGAACAGGAAGAATAGCAAACAAGCACACAAGCAGGAATAGGAATATTGGCTGTCACTATCCTCTGGTTAGCAATCAACTACGGAGCTGGCAACTCACAAGCCAGCAAGTCAACCTCTGTCAGATCTTCGGCCCAGTTTATGGACGAAACTGACTCTACTTCCTCATTCAGGCTGATATGAACTGCAAAAGTTTGCATCTTTAGCGTGGATATCGTAGGTATAAATGAAATAAACTGGAATCAGGAAGTTGTTTCTTTCTCTCGATACGCAGAGGGGAGAGCATGCCCTGTCTCAGGCAGTATATCAGTCGTTAACGATCTTACCGGGACACATCCAATTGAAACTAGAATCCCAACCTCTTTGGAAGAAGCTCCAAATAGAAAAAAATTCAGAGCGGGGAATCTTCCTACAAACTAAAATGTGTTAAATATATATATACCTACCTCTGCCTAGAAAAACTGGAGTTTCAGGCACCCTCGTGGGAGACATTGGATGTTGTCAACCGGCCTTAAAATGCTCATAAACAGCTCTTCCCCCTTTGACTTAGTTTTCGCTCTCCTCCGTTTCTAGTAGAAAAAGGCTGATCCTACTTTGCGAGTCCAACAGGTCTAGTATTCTTTTCTTTTTCGTCTGAGGGAACATGGTAGCCCTGATCTAGCTAAGACTTGAGATTCCATTCTATTTCATTCTGATCTCGTTATGAGGAAATAGGTGAGGCGAGGCTAAGACAAGATATGGGACTTCCCGCGCTAAGTTGTTCCAATCTCTGTACTTAAGTAACCGAACTCGAAAGTGCTGCTATGAGCTAGATTTGTGCGTACAAGGGTAAAGAAGCGAGCAAGGCTACCTTTCCGCTAGAAATCCTATACCTGAGTGCTATTTGATCAGAGTGAGTTGTAATTGAGCTTGATTTACTTGCTCTTCTATTTGCATTTTTTGTTAAGTATGTGGGTGACTCATCGTCGTGAGATCGGTTGGTCGAAAATGCTTTTCAAGTAGTCTCAGTCGGCGAACTCGGCTCCACAGAAGAAGTCAGTAGTGAATCAAAGAACTCATGCATGTAATCAGTGACTAGGGATCGATCAATCGGATGCAACCGAGCCATACAAAAAGAATTGGAAAAGGGATGACGCAAGAGCAGCGGAAGGTGACTTAGCAACATCAGTCATTTCCTATAGAAAGGAAGGAAAGGATCTCTCTTCTGTCTAGACGAAAGATCTCATTTTTGCTACCGCTCTCCCTCTCATGAGTCTCTGTCAGCCGTTGTTTAGTAGCTTTCAACGCGAGTTCAGTCATTCTCTTAGATACTGAAAAGTACGAACTGACTTAAAGCACGAACATGAAGGAAAGGTTGAATTCGAAACATCTTGAATCGGATTCTCTCTTCTCAGAGAGCTTGAGAGTGAAATGAGTGGGCCAGCCAAAGAAGACCAGTATGGAAGTGAAAGGGGAGGGCAAGAGCGGTTCGAAGACCATAGCCCGATGTGGGTACATTGGCGTCATCGTCGTATGAAATTCACGCACAAAGGGCGCCGCATCACTCTCAATGGCATTCAAGATAATCCTTCCTGTCGTCCAATCTCTGTCCGTAAGCTGCAAGGATTGCTGAAATGGGGTGCTGTTAGCCAGTGTGTGCAAGTGCGTCAGATTCACCAGGAGTATGATCTGCAAGCAATTACTCTGGATGCTGATCCTGTAGAGCAGACACCTCCAGCTGTTCAAGAACTGCTACAGGAGTTTGATGCTTTGTTCCGGGAGCCAAAGGAATTACCCCCTCGTCGTGCCTGTGACCACCAAATTCCGTTGGTGCCAGGTGCAGTGCCAGTCAATGTCCGGCCATATAGATATGCACCCCACCAGAAAACAGAGATTGAGAAGCAAATCTGCGAGATGATGAACAATGGCATTATTCGTTGCAGCACGAGCCCCTTCGCTTCTCCAGTGCTCTTGGTTCGTAAGAAGGATGGATCCTGGCGCTTTTGAAATATCCTATGCCAGTCGCGGGTTGTCCCAAGCTCAACGTAGGTTCGCAAGAGAAAAAGAGGGGGGTACCTTGTCTGTCGGTCGAAGAAGGCAACAAACAAGTGGAAGCAACCGATGCTTTGGTCATTCTACTCCTTGATGCCAGTCTGTGCTTGCTGTCATGCTGGCAAAAGCGGGGGTTTCGGCCGGCTTTACCTACTATTGGATTTGAACCAATGACTCTCGCCGTATGAAAGCGATACTCTAACCGCTGAGTCAAGTAGGTCAAGCTGAGTCAAGTCAGAGAAAATCGAAAAAAAGAGAAAGCCAACCAAAGCGCAACCAGAGTTCTCCGCGGGGTGGAGCGCTAAGAAAGAGAAAGCGTTATCGCTATACGAAATGAAGCAGCGGCTAGCACACTAAGATAAACCACTTGGTTTAAAAAACAGCTTAGTGGCGTGTGATTTCAACACTATTCCAGAGGTATATGACAAAAATTGTGGGAGAGACCTCTATGTTCCTCAGCTTAAATCATTCTATGATTGTTTACAATTCTGTCATCTATTTTACATGAGGGCTAGAGGGTGGTCTTGGAGCAAGAAAAGTGTTGAGTCCAGGCGCATTATGGTACGACTGGGACTGAGTTGGGCAGGAGCAAGCGGTTGGATTGGCCTGACTCTTCAAGACCAAAGATACTCGGCTTCCTCTTCATCAAGTCACGAAATTCGACCCTTAGTTAGCAGCACCAAAACTAGAGCAGGCCCAAGACAAGCAAGAACAGTCAGTCAGCACCGATCAGGCAGGAAGCAGACAGTAAGCTAAGAATACTGGAAGAAGGTGGTCGCTCAGCCAAAGCCCTAGTTCAACCAGAACAGTAGGGAAAGCGGTAGAGGCCGCTCCGTAGCTTTGGTCGTCGCACTCTAATCCGCTTTAGAAGAAGCAGCTATTCTATTGCTTGGCTATAAAGCCTATAAGTAAGAACTCTGGGGAAGGAATCCGATCTGCAGATGAAGCAGAAGCAGGCAAAAGGCGAGCGCACAGCGAGGAATTTTCCATACTAGATCGACTCAACATTACCGAATCTACTCTGAGACTCTCTTCTCTTCATGGTTGGCTGTAAAAAAAGAGTCTCTTTAGTCCCCAACTCTATGGATTTTACTTTTTGGCTCAACACCCTGCTCTTGACGTTTGCTCGGGACGGGAGGCTATGAAATAGTTGAAAGCAGATGCAACATTAAAGAAAGTCAATCCAGTAGCCTTAAGTCGTACCGAACACTATGTCCTAATAGTAAGGGATTTCTTTCAACCCGGTGGTAAGCCGGTGGTACCCGGAGAAAACGTTGCCCGAAGGAAGGGACTAAACCCATCTGTTCAAGTAGTAGCCAAGTAGTACCGAAGGAGTATCTCCGAGTTAAGGAGTACCGAAGGGAAGGAAGAAAAACCAAGTGAAAGAAAGAGATCGCAATGGTCTAAGATATAGTCAGTGAACAATAACTCAGATCTGATGTCGGATCGAAACAAAAATGCAAAAAGACAACACAAACGTAAAAGATCGAACTCTAATTTAGTTACTGAGTGAGATGTTTTGCTACCTACAAAAGGTTGGTTCTTCCCCTACAACCCCTATCCCTCCAAGGCAGTACTCTTCATCGGCAAATCCGAATGTCTCGATCTGAGTTGAGACCCACCTACAGAAATTGATCCATCAATGGCTTTTTCTATAGTGGCAGGAAGTCTCCAACTCTTCGATATGCGCTAGCTAGGTAATCCCTTTACTTAATCTGATATGGGATCTCTTGCTACCAGAAAGGAACTGAACTGGCTTGCCCGGAAAGAATGGATTGCGACCCTTGGAGAGCTAATGGTACTGGACTGATAGCGCACTGATTGAACTGACCCCGGACGTACCACTGGGGAACCTGTGGCTGGAGAGAATCTCTCGCGATGGAGAAATGTCAAATGGGAAGCTCTATGGAGTGACCGAGGGCGCCGTCGGCCTCCCTACTGTGACGCGTGGAGTTGTCCTCAGTTCTCACAACCCTCAGCCGCCCGCGTGTTCTAGTCCGTCCAAGAATGTGATCGCGCGAGAGAGAGGAGAGGTCCCTACTGGAATGCAAGCATCGGTACACTTTTTTTAAGGAAATTGGTTCACTTCATAGATTGGCTTCACAGGGAGCTTTTGGCCCAATTAATCACGGTGGTGAATTAAATAAAATTCTAAAATTATTTAGTTCCACATAAATAGAGAGATAATTTTTATTACATAAATAATTTTTATTAAAAATTAAGGAATTATATAAAAGAAATAAATGTATAATAATTATAAGTAAATTATAAAATTAAATAAAATTATCATTCTAAGTTGGAAATAAATTCCAATATTTTAGTAATAAATATATTAAATCATAAATAACCTTTAAAAGGGTTAGAAATCTATAAAAATAAGGAGCTAGGATTTTATAATCTGCTTCTCCTTATTTAAAATATTAAATCCAAAAATAAAAAGGAATTGTTTTGGGAAACAAAACAGAAGCGAGAGGCGCATGATGGCGGGGCTGATCGCTGCAAGGAAGGGGAAGTGAAAGGTGGTGTCAGTAAGAAAGGTGGCTGAGCGCTACGTAGCGGAAGGCAGGGATACAAAATTCTTGTGACAAAAAGAGTTTGGGCCTAGTTATGGGTCGATGATGGACACACAATTGGGACCCAAAAAACCATATTATCATTCCAAAAGCTGATCCATTTGGCCATGTTGTATCTGGATCCAAAAAGCGCAAGAAGTACACAACTACAGAACAGAATGTCACGCATCACAACTACAGAGAAGCTTATTAAGGAATGGACTGCAGTAATGCTTGCTTCGGGTCGCGTGGATGACGAAGATGTTGGCGCTGCATGCTCTAGGTGCATGGTGAAAGAGGGTGTAAGAGGAAAGGCTCGAGATTAAGTGGGGTGGGAGTCGGGAGAGAGATAAATGAGGGGATTTTTTCAATAAATGGATAGGGCTTGAGGCGCCTAGGTGGAATCAAGAAGTGGTCACATGCAATGTTATGCTCGTTTCACACCAACTTCGCCTACTAGGAAGACGAAGAAGCCGACGCTGGTTGGTTGGACCTTTCTACTACATAGGGCGAGGCGAGATGGATGTTTCTTCTTTTATTTTATTTTATTCCTTATTTGAATTGTATTATTCCAAGTCAAAAAATGTTATTTTAATGATTTTTAAGTTTATATTTTTATTTCTAAAAATATAAATTTAATTTAAATTGAAATGGAGGTTTGAACTACATGTGGGTTTATTTGTCCAAAATTTATAAAAATGTACACATATACTCCGCATATATAGGGGAAGATATGCTAAATATTTGGTGATTTTTTTAGGACTTTGCACTAATGCATTAAATTTCTTAGGCATTTCAAAGCATTACTATGAGGGTTTGAATTATCCACATTTTCAAAATTAACCAAATGTTGAAATGCAATGATCATGATGCACAATGAACTTCTAATTACTATTTGCCAAACTGGGGTTGTGATATCTACCAAGTCCCCTGCTCTCCTCATCCTGCCCTGTCTCTTGGTATCATCATCATCATTTTTTCAGAAACACGGTACATATGCAGACGCTCACATACACGCACTAGCACTCATCCCTATGAATGCCCGGGCTCACTCCCTACCCATACGAGCACCTCTGAGGGACTAAGCCAACAAATGTTGAGATTGAAATGGTTGTGTTCAAAAGGCAGGTATGAATAAATTGAGTATCGTATATGATTTAGCATAATTTAAGTTTGTAATAGACATATTTAGCCTTTTTTTAGTTGTTTATAAATATGTGATGCACACCACTGGCCTCCCTTGCATCTTTGAAAAGACAATTTTTTTTGTACACATCCTTATTTATTTGTGTCTATTCGTTAAGTCATGCATATGATTCTAATAAAGTGTATGTTGTTTATGCGAGTATAATTTTGCAACTGAATTTTATGATTAGTTTTTCATTTTTATAGTTTTAGTGCATAAATTGGCTAAGTAAATAAAATATATATCAAACGAACAAACTGAAATAATCACGAAAAAAGTAATAATAAAACCTAAAATTACATATTTTGAAGGTGTTGTCTCAAGTTTCATTTTTGCATCTTAACATTCTCAATATTTCCGAAGAAAAGCTTCAATGGACACAACAAGCACCAGATGGACTAACATGAAAGGTATTTAAGATTCGTGTGATCACTGATCGTACTACAACCGTGGGCACACCCTTACAATGCACGCGTTTGAGCGTTTGAGTCACTGCTTCCTCATCATGCCATAGTGTGACAATTAGGAGCATAAAAGAATGACATAGTAAAATCACATACTAGTTTTTTTTGACACCACCGTGCCACTGCCACAACCCAGTTGGGTCATGACCCAGTTGGGTCGTAGTGTCAAACTATAATCCGCCGTCTCGATAGTCATTAGTAAGCAAAGCTATAACACCACGGGTTTTCTGGCAATTGTCACCTTGGCCATTACGACAACAAGATCACGAAAATATAGTCATGAGACTTCTATTAAGTTTGACGTTGCCTCGAGCACTGAGACAACATTACCGGGATCATGAACAAAAAAATAGGAAGTATTTTTTGTGGGTGGCGAAATAATCGGAAGTTAGCCAGTACTCTGGCACTGATCTTGGTTCCTCCTGCCCCATGTGCCGAATAGCCAATAGATGAGAGGGGAACTGATGGAAACACTCAGCGGCAGCTAGGTACTCTTGAGCCTAGCATTAGTTTTATTGACAAAACACATATTTTATAATAAATTTTGTTTACTTAAAAGAATTGGTGATGTCTCTCGATCCTTCAGTGGCAACATGGAAAAAAGAATAAGTGACCACATGTAAAGAATTGCATGTTGGTTTAATTGTGGTTCAAACCTCAACACAACACTTTCCGACTGCTCATAAGTCATGCATGCATTATTTTATTTGTTGCGGGAAAACTTCCGACCTATACATCGAACATCATGGCAGTAAAAGAACATGACAAGTAACAAACAATACATCCATTTCTGTTGACCACCTAGCGATGACTACGAGCACTCGAGTGAGCCGAAGGCGCGCCACCGTCATCGCCTCTCCCTCACCGGAGCCGGGCAAATCTTTTTGTAGTAGACAGCCGGGAAGTCTTCGTGCTAAGGTCAGCCGTGAACAGAAGCATAGGTCAGAAGTATCAACCCTATAGACACATGGACGTAGACGAACAAAGACCAGATCCACGCAGATCCATCGATAACAAACACCGACTAAATCCTGTGGATCCACCGGAGAAATACTTCCATACACCCTCCGACGACACGAGACACACTGTTGGGACAGGGGGGGCTAGGCGAAGAGGACCTTATTCCATCTTTAAGGAGCCGCGACCGCCTCATCTTTCCGAGCAGGACACAAATCCTAAACAGACTCAGAAAACACCTAAAACAAAAGCATGAGCCGTAACACCAGCAAGGATCGGGATCCTCCGCGCCTCCATGGCCCTAAGATCATAGGAGATGACGCAGATCAGCGGAGGTGGCGGGGAAACGCTAAACCCCGGGAGACATCTTTACAACGCACACCCAACTCTAGAGTCTTAACCAACAACAAGAATGCAATAAACAAACCAACCAAGTTGCTCAATCAAGTATGATCATGTCCATCAACAAAGGCTGCGCACACACGTACAAAGTTCTTAATTGTGACGGTAAGTTCAAGATGATGTCAGGAGCTGGGATGGAAAAATAATGTGAAGTAATGTATCATCTCTTTTGTGTATAGAAGTAGCGGTGTTCCTTCCCAAGTTCGGACCGACAAGATCTTCCACGTCACATGCGGCTATACATGTCCCGTTTTCTCGATATATGGCTCGGCCAATGCAAATTGTACGTCCATCCACATACTAATCCATCGAAGGGACCGTCATATTTGGCACACGATGTGGTGGATAGCAAAACTGCCACACCCCTCCTTCCTCCCATATAAATACATGCATGCGTGCATGCATTAGGATGCATCGATTATGGTGACTAACTCTATTTCTACGTCCATCCCTCTCCTTAATTACATACGTCCATGTACTAGAGGACAAAAAAGCTAATGTCATCCTAGATTCTTTCTTATTTCAAAAATTCAAAATGTTTTGTAGCTCAAATTGTTGGTCCGATGCAAAAATCGTTTTTACATAAAAAATTCCTTACGACGAGATCTTCGAAACTAGATCCCATGTTGGTATGTTCCGACAACTTTTTTTCTGGTCAAAAGATACCATGTCTTGTCTACATAAATTGCCACGCCCATTCGATGCAAGTTATCATAGTATTTCCACATAAGTTATCGGTGGCATAAAAATGGTTTTCCCACCTTTCTCCATGTGTAGATGCATGTTTGCACTAGAGGACAAAAACTAATGTCTTCCTAGACTCTTCCCTATTTTGAAAATTCAAAATGTTTTATAACTCTAGTAGTCGGTCCAATGCCAAATCGTTTTCACATAAATGATTCGTCACAATGATAATCTTCAAAAATAGACCCCACGTTGGTATGTTCCGATGAATTTTGTCCGGGACAAAAGTGACCATGCATGGGCTACATAAGTTACCACGCCTGTTCGATGCAAGTTACCATGCTATTTTCACATAAGTTACCGGGTTATATTTTTTAACAACATTTCCCCCTTTGGTAAGAGTTATCGTGGTGTTTGTACGTAAGTTATGGGTCAAAAGTTATCACACATGGGATACATAAAGTTACCCATGCGTGTCGTATGCAACTTATCGTGCTAATTTCACATAAGTTACCAAGCTATGTTTTTAACAACTACCCATTTTAACTTGGTCAAATTTACCGCAGTTTGTATGTGAGTTACTAGGTATGCAGTTCGTGCATTATCGTGCTATTTTCACATAAATTACC
>NC_041385.1:26697085-26719035 GCF_002162155.2 Triticum dicoccoides
TCCCCTAGTCAAACTTATCATAGTGTTTGCACATAAATTATTGGTGTTTCATATATTACCGTACTATTTTCACATAAGTTACCAGGATTATGTCTTCAACAACATTTTCCCTCTTGGTCAAAGTAACCATGATGTTTGTGTGCAAGTTGTCAGATATGCAGCTCGTATATTATCGTGATATTTTCACATAGGTTATAGGGGGGTATTTCTCCAAATCCCCCTCCCCCTCCTCGGTTCAAAGCTACCGTGATGTTTGTATGTAAGTTATCGGATATGTGGTCCATATATTATCGTGCTATTTTCACATAAGTTATCGGGTTATGTTTTTCAAAAACTTTTTAACATCCTTGATCAAAGTTGCCGCGTTGTTTGTATGTAAGTCATCGGGTATGCAGATCGTATATTACCGTGCTATTTTCACATAAATTACTGGGGTTATGTTTTCAATAACTTTTTACTGTGGTCAAAAGTTACTATGTATTTGTATGTGAGTTATCAGCTCCCTGGTGCGTATATTACCAATTTACGTATAATTAGTGCATAAATTATCATCATATTTACACAAAAGTTACCGATGATATGTTTCCAATAAAATATTCCACGGATCAACGTTACCATGATGTTTGTATATAATTTATCGGGAATGCGGTGCGTAAATTATCATGCTATTTACACAAAAGTTATCGGACGTGTTTTTCTTTAGAAAAAAGTCAGGTAAAATTGACCATGGTGTTGCAAGTTATCAGGTATGCAATGCATAAATTATCATGATATACAAATAAAAGTTACTGAGTATGCTTCAACAACTTTAAGAAAACATTTATTTCTAGGTCCATAAAGTTATCTGACCGGGGCTATGTAAGTTAACACGCTTGCGATATGTAAGTTACCATGTTGTTTATGCAAGTTTACCTACAGTTTTGGCAGATTATCTTACAATCTATAAAATCACAGATAAGATTGTTAAAGCAAACATGAGATGCATCTCAAACATAAGAGAGAAAAACTCTCAAACAGACAAGTTACTTCTTGCAAAATCAGTACACAAATCACCACACCTAGATTCGACGACAAGATAAAAAAGACAACACACCACCACCACGGATCAACAACAACTGATCTATGTGTCCTAACAAGCAAACTCAACTCCAAGATAGAGAATAATGCAGGGAAAAAATCTCAAGAGAAATCTAACCATATTCCTCAAACTTTCTGCAAAAAATCACCTATAGACCCAACACAATCCTGATTACCTCCAACAGTTGAACTCTACCAGCCTTCTCCTTAAAAATAGTTGACGTGCAGCTCTGAATAATTCCATTTTCTGCTCTGAGCAGTAGCTCTGATTGGATGCAGCTTGACGGGAGCAAAATCCACAACAGCGAGCCAGACGGCCGACGGAGTGGTGAGGCGGGGTCGGTGGCATATGTCATGGAGGCACCGTAGGTCGCAGCCGTCAGACGGAGCTGCATTTCCGGCGGCAGCGAGCACCGGATCAAGCCGGTCGGCCGACGAAGAGGTACATGCAGGGTTTGGCGGCGGTCTTCAGGGAGTCGCCGGAGGTCGCGGCCATCTAGGCGATGGGGGTACAGCGGAGGAGCTCATTTCAGAGGGGATAACAGCGTGAAGAAAGAGATTAGAGAGGAGGAAGGAGGATGGAGGGCATGAAAAGGAGCAGAGGGGGCGACGGCGGCAATGGCTCGCCAGAGGAGAAGGCAGCGACGCTGAACGGTGAAGACGGGCGGCGCGTTTGGTGCTCGGAAGCTCCTCCCCTTGAGGCGAGGTGCGCTCGAGCGCTGCAGGGGACGGCGTATCGGTACAGGGCATCGCTCAGGGGCAATTTGGATCGAACGACAACGAGAGCGTGTGTCGGTTTTGCAATCTGCCACACAGTTGCCAGATACATATTTCGTTTAAATTTATTTAGAGATTAGTTTGAATCTGCATCGAAATTTCGGGGTTAAAAATATTTCGGTCCCCACCGATATATGCGAAATTTTGGAAATTTCACTGAAATTTTGTCGAAATTTTTAACGTTTTTTCGAGAAAACAGCAAGAGCTCTGCCTTTGCATTAAGAAGAAAAGAATTGACCAATTTATAAGGAAAACTGGCCAAAAACCGATACATCGACACACACCAGCCCCGTGGCTATGTACTTAACGAGTTGACTTCCCTGTTGTCCAAACAACCAGAGTTGCCACTCCACCACATGACCCGGAGCCGCCACTCCGGCTTACAAACCACAAAAACTCACACACGTCGGCCCCGAGGCCGCACTCCATACGAGTCGACGACTCTGCCGTCCACACGACCAGAACCGACACTCCATAGCACAGGGGTGCTCTCCGGAGCCGCCGCTCCGACTTCCTCGCCGGCCCAGAGGCCGCGCTCCACCTGAGCTGATGACGCTACCGCCCACATGACAAGATCAGACACTCCACGATGATGTTCTTCGGAGCCGCCGCTCCGACTTCCTCACTGGCCCCGGGGCCGCGCACACGCCTAGCCGACGAAGAACCTACAAAGCCACCCGAGCCACCGTGAGCTGACAAGGACCAGACCTCCAAGGCATCGCCCCCAAGAGCGAAGCGACAAGAATGCCGCTGACGCCCGTTCCGACCAAGGTCGAAACTTGGGTTTTCACCCGGAGAGCCCGAAACTGAGGCGACGATGGTGGTGAAGGGGCTCCACAATGACACCTCCAAGGAGGGAATGACGTCCAAGGACGCCGTCGACGCCGGCAACGACCGAGGTCGAGCTAGGCTTTCGGTCGGAGCTCACAAAATCCATCCTCACCGCAGCCTGCTCAGCAAACCGTCTCCGGCATCATGCTGACCGTCCTTGCCCAGCCACATGACCAAGTAGGCAAGGCATCACGTCGCCGCCAACCACCACCGGCTGCAGGAACCACTGCAGGCCACCTCCCTCCACAACGGCGCCGCCGAGACCGCGGCCGCCCAGCACGCAGGGCAACACCATTGCTACCCTGACCCCACGCACCTCCCCGCCACCCCGGTGGACCGGAGCAGGCACGCCTCTGCCGGACCGCCGCCACAGACCGACGGCCCGCCTCACCACCAGATCCGGGCCCAAGGGCCCCGAATCCACCGCCACGGAGGCTGCCGCCGGACAACCTCCGCGAGGGAGATGCACGTCGACACCACCATGTCCTGGGTGTTAACAAGTAGCTAGCTTACCCCTCTCTCTCTCTTCCTGTACGTGCGCACGTCCTGCATGCACGATCTCACGATCCATGCACGTCGCCACACCCCGGCGCTCTGCGCCCTGTTGTAACCGGCTATATATACATGAGTATACACAGGAGAGCACCCAAGGTGCGATCTCCCTCTTCCTCCACTATTCTACATGGTATCAGACGCTGGGCTTCTCCCTCGCCTGTAAACTGCTCCACTCCGCTTCCGCAAACCTGTGCTCGCCGGCGCCATGTCGACGCCGCCGCCGCCGCCTCCCCCACCTCCACCACGTCCAGGCTCTGTCTCTGGCGGCTCGCCCATCACACCTCCCTCCTCTCAGACCATGCACCAGCCCCTGCTCACCCCATCTGCACTTGCCTGCGGGGCTCTCTTTGTTCCAGACCCCACGGCCTCCTCCTCCATGACGCACCAGCCGGTCGCGCCCCCACTCGTCGGTGTCTTCATCAACCACCACGTCCCTCTTGTGCTCACCCTAAACCCACCCAATTTCTCTCACTGGCGCACCCTCTTCGAAGTCACCTTCCAGAAGCTCGCCGTCACAGCTCACCTCACCGGACCGCCGCGTCCGCGTGACCCTGCCTGGGCGCAAGACGATGCTCATCTCGTCTCTTGGTTGTATAACCGAGTTAGCCCGGGGGTGTTCGGGCTCGTCCACCAGCGCGGCGCCACCGCCGCCGATCTCTGGGTGGCCATCTGCACCCTTTTCCTCGAGAACACCGAGCACCAGGTGGTGTTCCTCTCCACCGAGTTTCGCCGCATCGAGCAGGGGAGCTCGTCCATCCTCTCCTTCTTCGCACGGCTCAAGGACTGCGCCGACCGCCTCGCCGAGCTCGGCGCGCCCGTCACCGACCACGACCAGGTGCTCAATATGTTCCGAGGTCTCCACCCGCATTTTCGCTACGCTGTGCCCATTCTGACGATGCAGACTCCCTTCCCGGCGTTCCTGCGATGCCGCGCATTCTTGCTGCTCGAGGAAAGTCGTCTGTCCGCCGACGCCACCACTGAGACTGCGCTGCACGCTGCCCGTGTGCCCAACACCAACACCAGCAACGGCTCGGGCGGGCAGAATGGCGGCCACGGGCGCAACGGCGGCGGGAACGGGCGCTACAAGGGCAAGGGCAGGGCCAACAACTCCGGCGGGGGTCAGGGCTCGAACTCCGGCGGGGGTCAGGGCTCATACTCCGGCGGGGGCGGCCACATGACACGCCCTCCATGTCCTGCTGCGGCTCCATGGACCGGCATGGTCCACGCCTGGCCAATGCCCTGGCGTCCCCATGCACATGGCGCCGGCATCCTTGGACCTCGACCTGGCGGGAGCACACCGTTCGCCGGCACTGCATCTCACTACACCGCCGGGTCAGGCGTTCCAGCGCACGCGTCTCCTATGGTCTGGCAACCAGGGGTCGTGCCCGCTCACCCTCTGTATGGCGCCCCGGCAAACAACTCCAACAACCCTTCTGGTCCTTCCTGGGATCAGAACGCGCTCATCCACGCCCTGAACTCCATGTCGATGCAGCAGCAACAGCCGACGCCACCAACGGCCGACTGGTACCTCGACACCGGAGCAACATCACACATGGCGTCTTCATCTGGTATGCTCTCCTCTTCAGTCCCTTACAATTCATCTCGCATCATTGTCGGCGACGGGAGCACGCTAGCGGTCACGCACACCGGACAAACCACCATCCCCACCAGCGGCTCCCCAATCTCCCTTCGCAATGTCCTCGTCTCCCCGCACCTGATTAGGAATCTCATTTCAGTTAAAGCTCTCGCCCGTGACAACCCTCTCAATGTCGAATTTGATGATCTTGGTTTTTCTGTCAAGGAACGAAGAACGAAGAAGGTGATCCTCCGTTGTAATGCCGCCGATGATGACCTGTTTCCCTTGACGCCCACACCTGCGCTGCCACATGGTCACCACGCCCTCACCGCCACTTCGCGAGATGTGTGGCACCAACGCCTAGGCCATCCAGGCGGTGATGCCCTCAGCCGCACCCTCCGTCTCTCAGGCTTCGATCACACCCCAAGCCAACCTACTGTCTGTCAAGCTTGTCAACTAGGAAAGAGCACTAGGCTCCCGTTCGGTTCATCCGATCATGTATCTTTCTTTCCCTTTCAATTAGTGCACTGTGATGTATGGACTGCTCCAGCCCAAAGCAACTCTGGTTGCCAGTATTATCTATTACTTCTCGATGATTATAGCCACTTTGCCTGGACATTCCCGTTACGCCACAAATCGGATGTGCTTCCCGCCATTCGCACGTTCTTTCACTTTGCACGCACTCAATTCAACCTTCCCATCCTCACTGTCCAAACTGACAATGGCAAGGAATTTGAGAACGCCGCCTCCCGTGCCCTATTCTCCTCCCTTGGCACCCAGCTCCGCATGTCGTGCCCGTACACCTCGCCGCAAAACGAGCGCGCAGAACGAGCCCTGCGCACACTCAACGACATCACCAGATCACTGCTAGTCCATGCTCACATGCCCTACTCGTACTGGGCTGAAGCGCTTCAGACGGCCACCTTCCTCCTCAATCGGCGCCCGTGTCGCCCCCGCCACGATCACACGCCGTTCTTCCTCCTGTACGGCGCCCATCCCGATTACACAACCCTTCGGGTGTTCGGCTGCCTATGCTATCCAAACCTCAGCCACCACCCCACATAAACTTGCTCCCCGGTCGGCGCCTTCTGTTTTCCTCGGCTACTCGCACGAACACAAAGGCTATCGCTGCCTGAATCGCACTACCGGGCGTGTGGTCATCTCACGGCATGTCGTTTTCGACGAGAGCACATTTCCCTTCCAAGAGAACACTGCCGTCGACACACCCACAACACCACCCCTCACCGACGAGCTCTACTCCATACCGCATGTCCTGTGCCAACCACGCACCGTCCTAGCACCTGCTCCGCCGGCGGCCACACCCACAACCCCGTGTTCCCCACAACAAACCGAGTCTGCTGCCATGGCAGCCACACCTCTACCTGATCTCACAACAGTCCATCCCGAGCCAATCACACCCGAGCCAAACACACCCGACGTCAATCCACCTGCTTTCCCCGCAGTCTCTCCCTGCCCTCCTCACCAGCACCACCTCCAGCACGCTGTCGCGCGTGCCCAGTGCCCACCCACACCATGCGCACCCGTGCTCAGGCCGGTAAGTTCTTCCCAAACCCCAAATATCACCAGAACCACACCGCTTCCACGTCTAACGTGATCTCACCCATCCCAAAGAGTGTGCGTGCCGCTTTGCGCAATCCTTGTTGGTTGACTGCGATGTAGGTGGAGTACAGGGCACTGATGGCGAACAATACCTGGCGGCTCGTGCCCCCGCCGCGCGACGCCAACATCGTCACCGGCAAGTGGCTGTTTCGACACAAGCTCAAGGCCGACGGCACGCTGGAGCGTTACAAGGCGCGCTGGGTTGTTCACGGCTTCTCCCAGTGCCCGGGTGTCGACTTCGACGAAACCTTCTCGCCAGTCGTCAAGGCGGCCACGATCTGTGTCGTCCTCACCATCGCGGCATCGCGGGGCTGGCCAGTCCACCAGATGGACGTCAACAATGCTTTCCTCCACGGCCATCTGACGGAGCAGGTGTACTATCAGCAGCCAGCTGGCTTTGTTGATGCCGACCACCCCGACCACGTCTGCCTCCTCCACAAATCATTGTACGGGTTGAAGCAAGCGCCACGCGCCTGGTTCGCGCGGTTCGCCGCGTTCGCCTGCAGCATCGGGTTCGCCGTCTCACGCGCGGACCCATCTCTGTTCGTGCTCCAAAGCGACGCCGGTGCCGCCTACTTACTGCTGTACATCGACGACATAGTCCTTGCCGCATCGTCCACCGCTCTACTACGAGACTGCAAGGTCTGCTCTCCACCGAGTTCTCGATGAAAGACCTCGGGCCGCTTCACTACTTCCTCGGCATCGCTGTGACACGCACGGCCGACGGGTTCTTCTTGTCGCAACGCAAGTATGCTGAAGAACTCCTCGAGCGTGCCAACATGCAGACCTGCAAGCCGGTCTCGACACCTGTGGACACGCGCTCCAAACTGTCGGCCGCCGATGGCGCACCTGTCCCCGATGCCTCAGAGTACCGGAGCATTGTCGGCGCCCTTCAGTACATGACCATGACGCGGCCGGACATTGCCTACGCAGTGCAGCAGTGCTGCCTCGTCATGCATGACCCTCGCACTCTGCACCTTGCGCTGGCGAAGCGGATCCTCCGATATCTTCGGGGCACCACCACCCACGGACTGCATCTTCGTCACGCCGCCTCCCTCGACCTCATCGCCTACTCCGACGCGGACTGGGCGGGCTGCCCGGTGTAAGACAATAAGTTTTGGGGAACCAGCACAACCCTCTAGGGGTGGCTTATCTCATTATATATAATGGTTGTGTTACAATATGTACCATATACGTACATAGGTACAGAAGCTATACATAGTCTAACACCCTCCCTCAATCTTAGCCACTTTCTAAAGAACTGAGAAGGGTAAGATTGCGCCTACAAGCCTCAAACTGTGGCAGCGGTAAAGGCTTAGTGAAGATGTCTGCAAGTTGATCCTTAGATGAGATAAACTTGATCTGGAGTTGCTTCTGTGATACACGTTCCCGTACAAAGTGATAGTCAACTTCAATGTGTTTCATTCGGGCATGAAATACTGGATTTGCAGAAAGGTATGTAGCACCGATGTTATCACACCAAAGAACAGGAGGCTGTGGTTGAGACAAACCCAACTCCTGAAGCAAAGACTGCACCCAAATAATCTCTGCAGTAGCATTAGCCACAGCCTTGTACTCAGCTTCAGTACTGCTACGTGACACAGTAGCCTGTTTCCGAGCACTCCAGGCGATCAAATTAGAGCCAAAGAATACTGCATAACCCCCCGTGGATCGCCTGTCATCTGGGCTACCAGCCCAATCTGCATCAGAGAAGGCCGAAAGGACCCGAGAGGAAGTCGGCCGAATATGCATACCAAATGTCAGGGTGAACTGAACATAACGAAGAATGTGTTTAACAGCAGCCCAATGAGTATCTCTGGGAGCCTGAAGATACTGACAAACCCTGTTAACAGCATAAGAGATATCTGGTCTCGTGATCGTCAAGTACTAAAGTCCACCAACAATGCTCCTGTACTCTGTGGCATCCGCAGGAGACAAAAGCTCACCATCAACAGCTGTTATCTTGTCGGTAGACGACATGGGTGTGGTGGTCGGTTTGCACTTCAGCATGCCAGCTCTCTGTAACAACTCCAAGGAGTACTTCTTCTGCGTAAGGACAAGACCAGTAGCACGAGAAGTGACCTCAACTCCAAGAAAGTAGTGAAGCTTCCCAAGATCTTTGACCGCAAAATCAGCACCAAGAGAGCAGACAAGAGCATCAACAGCATACTGAGAAGAGCTGACAAGGATAATAATATCGACATATACCAAAAGATACATAGTGACTTCTGGCTTCTGTAGAAGAAATAACGAAGTGTCAGCAGTAGACGGCACAAACCCATGAGCACGAAGGGCAGAGGCAAGGCGGGCATGCCAGGCACGAGGAGCTTGCTTCAAACCATATAGTGCTTTGGAAAGACGACAGATATAGTCAGGACGATCAGGATCAGAGAAACCAGGCGGCTGTTTCATATAAACCTCTTCCTCCAAAAATCCATGTAGAAAAGCATTCTGCACATCAAGTTGACGAAGTGACCAACCACGAGAAACAGCAATGGAGAGAAGAAGTCGAATAGTGGTAGGCTTGACGACAGGACTGAAGGTGTCCTCATAGTCAAGACCATGACGCTGCCGAAAACCGCGAGCAACAAGTCGCGCTTTGTAACGCTCAATAGATCCATCCGAATGCTTCTTCACTTTGAATACCCATTTTGAGTCAATAACATTTACCCGTGGTGGTGGAGGAACGAGAGTCCATGTCTTGTTATGAAGAAGAGCATGAAACTCCTGCTCCATAGCCTCTCGCCAATGTGGAATGCGCAGGGCAGCCTGATATGAGCGAGGCTCAGAAGATGGATCCGCAACAGCAGCAGCCAAACAAGCAGCCAACCAAGCAACCGTACCATCCTTACGTTCCTTAGGTTTGAAAATGCCACTGCGACTGCGTGTATGTGGTCGGGACACAGGAACCACCGAGGTCGACGGAGCAGCCTGCAATGGGCTGGAGGACGGCGATGTTGACGAGTCAGCCGGTGACGAGGAGTCAGTCACGGTAGCCTCGGACTCGGTTGGCGAAGAAGGCCGACCCACCGGCGAAACCGGCAGAGCAGACGAAGCAGCTGGCGACTCCGGCATCACAGACCGGGCCGATGGCGAGCTCGGCATAGTGGGCCGTGGCGCGGCCGGTGTCGCGGGCCGATCCGCTGATGAAGGCGACGTGAGGACCCGAGCCGCGGGCGAAGACGGCGTGACGGGCCGAGCCGCAGGCGAAGACAGCGTGACGGGCCGAGCCGCGGGCGACTCGGCGGCCGCTGGCGAAACGGACCGAGCAGTGGAGATGCTCGACGCGACGGGCTCGTCGGGTGACCATGCATGGGCACGCGAATCGATGCCATGCAACATAGGGCGATCGACGTGCCCACCGGAAGACGACGATGATGATGGTGAATCCTCCAACAGCTCCAAACGAGCTCCACGTCCGGTTCCTGCACCATGGTTAGGTAACAGCAAAGGAGAGTATGCAACATCATCAAATTGGTCAGAAGCAACAGAGGATGAATGCAGGGATGGTGGTTCGACAGTGGACACAGGAAGGTTGGCAAAGGGAAAAACATGCTCATCAAACACGACGTCCCGAGATATATAGACACGATTAGTGGGAACATGAAGACATTTGTAACCTTTATGAAGAGAGCTATAGCCAAGAAAAACACACTTCTTAGAACGAAACTCAAGCTTGCGCTTGTTATATGGACGAAGATGCGGCCAGCAAGCACACCCAAATACCTTGAGAAAGGTATAATCAGGTTGTTCATTAAGGAGAACCTCAATGGGAGTCTTCATGTTTAAAACACGAGTAGGAGTACGGTTGATGAGAAAGCATGCAGTGGTGAAAGCATCACTCCAAAACCGAAACGGAACAGATGCATGAGCCAAAAGAGTAAGACCAGCTTCAACAATATGACGATGCTTACGTTCGACTGAACCATTCTGCTGATGTGTATGTGGACATGCTAAACGATGAGCTATCCCAAGCGACTGAAAGAAAGAGTTGAGGTTGCGATACTCGCCCCCCCCCCCAATCCGACTGGACATGAACAATTTTGTGCTTGAGAAGACGTTCAACATGTTTTTGAAACTGAACAAAAATATCAAACACATCAGATTTGCGTTTAATAAGGTAAAGCCAGGTAAAGCGACTATAAGCATCAACGAAACTGATATAGTAATTATGACCACTGACAGAAGTCTGAGCAGGACCCCATACATCTGAAAACACAAGTTCTAAAGGATGTTTCACCTCACGACTGGACTCCGAAAAAGGAAGTTGATGACTCTTCCCCTGCTGACAAGCATCACACACTGCTACATCTTTATTACTAGACAAACTAGGAAGCTCATGACGACGCAAAATATGACGGACAATAGGTGTGGCCGGGTGACCAAGACGAGCATGCCACTGTGACGGAGAGATCCGAACTCCACTGAAAACACGAGCGACACCAGGATGCTCCAGACGGTAGAGGCCCTGGCACAACCGCCCACTAAGAAGAATGTCCCTCGTGCCCCGATCCTTAATAAAAAGATCAAAAGGGTGAAATTCACAAAGCACATTATTATCACGTGTGAGTTTAGGAACTGAAAGAAGATTACGGGTCACAGATGGAACTCGAAGAACATTGCGAAGCTGAAGACTCCTATTGGCATGTCTAGTGAGAAGAGATGCTTGACCAATATGAGAGATGTGCATACCTGCTCCATTGGCGGTGTGGATCTTGTCGGAGCCATGATAGGGTTCACGAGTGTGAAGCTTCCCCATCTCGCTGGTTAGATGCTCTGTCGCCCCAGAGTCCATGTACCAGTGTGGATCGATGGAGTAGGACTGAGTGTGTCCCTGTTGCTTCTGCGGCGCGGGACGATCAGCCGTGGCGACCTGACGGGCATTGTTGCGTGTATCTTTGCCGTCATTGCCAAGACCAAGGAAGCTTCGCTGGAAGCGCTTATGACACTTGGAGGCCCAGTGCCCATCGCGGCCACAAAGCTGACACACACGTGGACCGCCAGCCCCCGGTAAGGTCGCAGTAGGTGGGGGGGCCGAGGCGGGCGACGGTGGCAGCCCCAAGGGAGACCGGGGTGATGAAGAAGAGCGGCCACCCTTGGTGGCGGCGTTGACCGAGAGGGAGCCAGTGCCCCTGGTGCGGCGAGTCTCGACCCGTTGCTCACTAAGAAGGAGCCGAGAGAAAACCTCGTGTGCCAGCATGGGTGTCGAGTTGCCCCGCTCGTTGATGATCTCGACTAAGGCATCATACTCCTCATCAAGACCATTGACAATAAACGAGTTGAACTCAGAGTCGGTGAGGGGCTGTCCAATGGAGGCCAATGTGTCGGCGAGGCCCTTGACCTTGTTGTAGAACTCAGTGGCAGTGGAGTCAAGCTTCTGACACTCTCCAAGCTGACGACGGAGTGCAGAGACACGAGCCTGGGACTGCGCTGCAAAGGTGCGCTCAAGGATGGTCCAGGCCTCATGAGACGTCTTCGCGAAGACAACAAGGCCGACAACTGCCAGCGAGAGCGACCCCTGGATGGAGGAGAGGTTCGCCTGGTCCTGCCCCGTCCAGACGCGATGGGCCGGATTGTAGACCGGACCGTGCACGCTGTCTACCAGCGCGGGTGGGCAGGGAAGCGATTCGTCGACGTAGCCTAGCAGGTAGTGACTCCCCAAGAGCGGGAGAACCTGCGCACGCCAGAAGATGTAGTTGTCGGCGGAGAGCTTGATGGTGATGAGATGACCGAAGTGAAACGGCGGCGGCGAAGACAATCCCATCGAGGAGGCTGCCTGGGGTGCAAACACCATGGAGGCAGCCGGAGGCACCGAAGCCGATGCGGGAGGAGGCGGGACCGCAGCCAGGGCGGGCGCCGCAAAGCTCGCGGCCGGTGCAGACGCCGCAAGGCCCGCGGCCGGGGCGGACGCCGCCAACCCCGCCAGCGGGGCAGTGTGATCCGCTTGCGGCAGGAGCGGCGGGACGACGCCTGCGGAGTCCGCAGCGGACGGCGGCGCCGCGGTGTGGACCACGAGGTCACGCCCAAGCGAGGGCGCCGGCGGCGTGGAGAAGACGGAGCCGATGCTCCTTGTCCCGATCGGAGCCGGAACAGAGACGGCATCGAGCGGGAGGTTGAGCAGAGCCGCAAGAGAGGCCGGGAGGAAGCCCGCGGCAGTGGAACCGGTGGTGGCGGCGCTCGACATGGCGGCGGCGCGATCGGTGGCGCGGCGGCGGCGGTGAAGGCGGCGGCGGCTGCGGCGGCGGTGCGAGTATTAGGGTTTAGAAGCGGAAGCGATCGTAACCTAGCGTGATACCATGTAAGACAATAAGTTTTGGGGAACCAGCACAACCCTTTAGGGGTGGCTTATCTCATTATATATAATGGTTGTGTTACAATATGTACCATATACGTACATAGGTACAGAAGCTATACATAGTCTAACACCCGGACACGCGCCGCTCCACTTCCGGCTACGCGGTCTACCTCGGCGACGCCCTGGTCTCTTGGTCGTCCAAACGCCAAGCGACCGTGTCTCGCTCCAGCGCAGAAGCTGAGTACCGCGCCGTCGCCAACGCCGTAGCTGAGAGCTGTTGGATTCGGCAACTTCTCAACGAGCTTGCTACACCGCTTCGAAAAGCCAGTGTAGTCTTCTGCGACAACATCTCCTCCGTCTACATGGCTGCCAACCCCGTGCATCACCGTCGAACAAAGCACATCGAGTTGGACATCCACTTCGTCCGGGAGAAGGTTGCACTAGGTGAACTGCGCGTTCTCCATGTGCCCACGAGCCAACAGTTCGCCGACGTGCTCACCAAAGGGCTCCCCAAGCCAGCATTCGAGGAATTCCGGTCCAGCTTGTGCATCCGACCACCGGACGCTCAACCTGCGGCGGGGTGTTAACAAGTAGCTAGCTTACCCCTCTCTCTCTCTTCCTGTACGTGCGCACGTCCTGCATGCACGATCTCACGATCCATGCACGTCGCCACACCCCGGCGCTCTGCGCCCTGTTGTAACCGGCTATATATACATGAGTATACACAGGAGAGCACCCAAGGTGCGATCTCCCTCTTCCTCCACTATTCTACACTGGGGCCGCCCCCAGCGTTCCATCTCCCGCGAGCAAGGCGCAGCCGCCGCAGGGGAAGCCAAATCCGGGTGGATCCGTTCCCCAAAAGTGACCAGCAGCCGGCGCCGCACATCCGCCACCAGCGCCTACAAGTCGACGAAGTCGCTGCCTGCCGGAGCCCCAGACGCGCCGCCATCCGCCATCCTCTGCCCGCCGCCGCGCCACACACCGCCCTCCGCCTCGCCGCCTAGAGTTCCCCGCTCGTAAGGCGCCGCCCGTCGCGGAAAAACTAGCCCCGCCGCCGCCTGCTCCACGCGAGCTTTGCCCCCGGGAGGCGTCGGCGACGGTGAGGGAGTGGATGGGGTGGGGCAGCCGGAGGCCTTGGCTGCTTGGTCGCCGCCCGTGTCGCCCCAGGGGAGGGAGCGACGCGAGGGCCTTCTGTCGTTGAAACTGATGTGGACGGGCTTTGGCAGGCCTTAGATCGATCAGGCAAATGAAAGCACGGCGTTGGCACTTATGGAAGAGAGACAAAGATAGATAGTAGGTGGATATTTCGGACAGGAATTGAAGCAGTAAAATCCAAAGGCGTATCCAATCATACTTGCGCGTCTGTAGATTAGCCAAAGATGAAATGGAAATAAAGTGCAAGCTAGTGCTCTCGAGAAAGTATCTATCTGGTGACAAAACGGGATCGAGAACCGAAACACCTGGAGTAGAAAAGGGCGGCACAAATTAAAGGTACTGTTTCAAATAATAGATGCTGTCCAAGCTTTGAGAATAACTGATTTTTAATCTAATTCTTTGGACAAATCAAAGTATTAAACTGTGTGCTGTTTCGGTGGTGGATCGGCCATTCGGTCTGTATTCTGCCATGAA
This sequence comes from Triticum dicoccoides, assembly GCF_002162155.2. Taxonomy (NCBI): domain Eukaryota; kingdom Viridiplantae; phylum Streptophyta; class Magnoliopsida; order Poales; family Poaceae; genus Triticum; species Triticum dicoccoides. The sequence continues at coordinate 26,711,446 of NC_041385.1, forward strand.
CTAAAAGCTTCTCAACAAAGTGTTGTTCTGCATCGACACTTGCAGCATAATAAATTATCCTGGGACCTGAAAAGATCTGTATGTACTTCACTAGGATTAAAGGTTAAAGTAGTGGCATGTGCTTTGGTCGAAAGAATCATCTGGTTTACCGAATAGGATGACACCTATTTTTATCCAGAAAAGGATGGACACCTACTTGAATTACGTAACCTACTACTGCTAGTTTGTACTACTAACTATTACTTGTACTGATTGTCCTACACATGCCATGCTTGCAACTGGATCGTTACAATTACGGGTTGGTTGTCTAATTGTCTAGGTGATAATGATAGTATGTTGTATCTGAACCGGTAGCTCATTTTTTTTAAGTAATGGGGAAGAGGACTGAACATGACATTGGAAGCCTACTTGAGACAAAAAGATGGTCTGTCAAAAGACAGATCTGGTCGCCCTGGCACTCATGCCGAACAGATTAAAGAGAAGTTGCTCCAGACAACAAAACCATCGGACGACAGATTAAAGTTGGCCATGTTGATTTGATCTATACCCTTTGATAAGATGATCACTAAACTAGGTAGCTAGGTAGTGCTGGCGTGCTGCATGCTGTGCTCGAGTACGTACGTACTACGTGTGAGCGTGAGAGAAGGTCGACCACAGATCATGGGCGACTCCTGTCCTGATCCCATGATGAAATTATCTGGGGCCAGCCCACTCATATCGTCGCAGACATTCTGCTTGATCAAACTCTAACTGACACGCTTGGCATCCATGTATTGATCCATTGCTGCTGCTTTTCATGATGATGAAGCGTTTGCGTTATCCAACCATTAAACTTCCCCTTGATTTCTGCTGCCAAAAGCGTTGTGTCCTCGATAAGATTCACTACTACAAGTTGGCTTAGCTCATCTAGTCTAGTCTTTTTAAGATGCACATAAACATAACGATCTTAAGCTACCAAGTTGGCTTTCCTCTCAAGTTCAAGTTGTAGTGTTAGCTTGTGCTAATTAAACTTCCGTAAAAAGCAGTCCATCCCAGTTAGTGCGTACCGACCCAATCTAACTCGAACCTAAACTAAACTAGACAGGAAATGCCATCAGCTCTAGTTCTACAAGCGTAGTTGCTTTGGTCCGTCTATCAGCCAGCCAGTGTGGCTGTGGCATCTCCTTTCTCAAACTCCATGCCGCTCCATCCGGAAGCTGCTCAGAAATTTACAACAACTTTCCTCCTATACTTGTGCGCGCGGCAAAATTATATGCTCCAAACCAACTCCACGTCAAGGTTTTGGTTACCGGTCGAAATTTCAAGACTTTCCATGGTTACCACGTAGCCCCTCTGTAAATCCCCATGCCGAGCAAAAAAGACCAGTTTTTTGAATTTTTGATATTTAAACGCACGATTTATAGTAAAGTATGTAGGATCTAATTAATGCCATGAGAGTTGGTTCTCATGTGTTGGTAGCAATCTAGTTCCTGTTTTGATAGGTCTTTGGTTCGAATGTTTGTTCATTCACTTATTTGAATTCAAAATTCAACTATAAAATTCATTTAAAATATTCTCAGTATTTCTCGCTAACCATGGTAACCACGTTTACCAGCCCCCGGATAAAATTGCCTCATTCGGTAACTGAAACCTTGCTCCATGTCCATCTGCTCGAGCGAATCCGCGATCACACGAGTGTATATATGAACTAAAGTGCCGGTAAGAGGCACTAATACCTTGGCGGTCGCATCAGAGAGATCGATGCCATTAAGCGGCAGGTACGCACGGACACATAGAACAAATGGTCCTCCACCATGGTCGTTGTCGGGTCTTTGTGGCTGCCTGGCTTTGAATCTTTCCTTTCTTTGATACTTGCATTTTTGGCTTTCTAGGGTGCCGGTGCCCTTTAGTTTGTTTCCGGTTGGCAGCGTACGTGTTGATCGATCGCTCGCCAATGTTGATGTGTGCTGCAGCCAGACATGGATTTATATTTCTCATGTCTGAATGGTATACACTCTAGACCAGAGGTTTGTGAGGACCTAACTGCATGCGTTGTTTATGCCATCCGACTCAGATGAAAGGTGAACGCATCAACACATGTTGCATATGTAATTGTACACTTGTGCTTTTCGACAACGACATGTTATGCGCTCGCCTGTCTGAAAATCATTCCGAACACTTGCATGTCAATCATCGTTTATGTGAAGTCAGATCGATCTGCAGCAATCTGCTGACCGCATCCTCGACATATACATATAATATCAGTATAGTTGTGTTATTGTTATGCAGATGGCAGCACATACTTATGGCCCTGGATATGCGGTCTAATTATTATTTTTGAAACGGATATGCCTTCTAGTTTGAGACGCGTATGTGTTTTCTTCTGGCCTAAGTGTAACACTAGAATACTCTGCGGTAATAGCGAAGTCCTTGTCACTAAGTCGTGGCTAATATAGCATAGCCATACGTCCAAGGGCCGGCCAGCCGTCGCCCATCGCCGATGTGGTCGACGTGCTGAACTTTATTTTTAAGAAGACGCTAGCTTTGACGTTCTTGCGAGATTCTGACTCATACTGTCGGGTATACTGTCTCAACCTCTGCTTAGCAATGGAAGAACAATCCCAACTACGTTGCCATTTCAAAATTCAAATTGAGTGATTGCTAGCCAAGTTTGCCACTTTGTTTATGTCGCCTAGTCACTCCGGTTGCAATACGGCAGCACCTATATATGATACTAGTGTTTTGCGGACGCTTGAAGATAAACCATGTTTTTTTCTATCACTTGTAGTTGCAAGCGAGGTAGCTTTGGTTGGCTGCTGAATGTTGCGATGGAGATAAAGCATGGTGGGGGTGTGGACAGCGTCCACAGAGAATGGTTTTCATGTTCCAATCCGTGCGAGTAGTGTAAGCTGTGGCTGCACACTTGACGCCTTCTTTCTTTTCTCTGCTTTCTTATCTTTCCTTTTCGCTTTATTCGGTGGTGCTCTCTTATTTACAATACATGGACCGATCGAGGAGTATATATCTACCATCCTATCGGTTTGACTTGTGCTCTTTAAGCAGATGTGACGGAAACATGGAATATGACGAAATCACTAATTAAGGAGTCATCGTTGCAAAGATCGCTCCCACCTCCCAGGTTGCGACAAGTGGCGCAACCTGGAAGTTTTTCTTTTTTCATAGATTCGTTTATTCAAAATGTTTTATCTCTTTAACCGTGCGTCCAAATCTCGAACCGTTTTCACCGTTGGATTTCGTCGAGATATTCAAAACTAGATCCATGTTGATAGGTTTTGATAAACTTTTTTTTATGAAAAACCGAATGAAAAACCGAACCAGGAGCACGGATTTTTTTCCTTTCCGAAAGAGGCACGCCCGTGCCTCTCGCAAAACCACAACCGTGCCTCTCATGGAAGGAAAACCGTGTTTCTTGCGGAAGGAAAAAAACGTGTTTCTTCCCGTTTCCGAGGAGGCATGGCCGTGCCTCCCGCAAAAGCACAACCATGCCTCCGGCGGAAGCAGAACCGTGCCTCTGGCGGAAGCAGAACAGTGCCTCTCGTGAAAAAAAATAGATACGTGTTTTTTTTCGTTTCCGAAAAGCACGGTCGTGCATCTTGTGAAAGCACAACCGCTCCTCTTGCGGAAGCAAAATCATGCCTCTCATGGAAGGAAAAAAAATAAAAAACGTGTACCTTCTCGGAAGAACAACTGTGCCTTTTACGGAAGGAAAAAAAACAAAAAATGCATTTTTTCGTTTCCAAGAGGCACGGCCGTGACTCTCGCGAAGCAAAACCGTGCCTCTCGCAGAAGCAAAACAGTGACTCTCGCGAAAGGGAAAAAAGAAAAGGCATTTTTTCGTGATTTTTTTTCGAAAATTTTGTTTTGGTCCAAAAGTTCGGGAAGACCGGTGGAAAACCGAAACGTCAAAAAAACCCAAAAAAACATTTAAAAAGCCAAAAACACGTGCGGAAAATTAAAAAAAATCCGGAGGGAGCGTCCATAGCGTGACACATGGCGGGCAGCTGGTAGCGTGGCAAGTGGCGCTGATCGTTGCGAAGCTCCTGAAGGAGCGCTCGTTAATTAGCTGCTCTCAGAATACGATGGTTGGTTTCTGGCCGTGTCGTCCCTTGGTTAAAATTGAGATGCCTTGTGTTATGGGCCCGACCCTCTTTCCCATTTGACAGGCGGAATATGTAGACTTGTCTCGTGGTAGGCCCACATCCAGCCCACGTGGGCGGCCAGGAGAAACCCTAGTCGTCGCCGTCGCCATACGCCTCTCCCCCGTCTCCCGTACTCCGCGCCGCCGCCAGAGGGCGCCGCCGGGCAAAGCCCGGCCAGCGTCGGTGGCGGCGGGCCCATTTTCCCGCCTCCCCAGGTGCTCTGCGAAGCGGGACGCGTCGTGCTGGTGAGGAACGAGGCGCTCGCGCGGGGCAGCTCGGCGGCGACGCGGCCGGCGGTGCTGGCGCGTTGGGGAGACGGGGCGGCTAGCTGCGCCGGCGGCTCCATCAGATCCATGATTATGGCGGCGAGGGCTACGGCCGCACGGGATCACTGGTTGGGGTCACTGGCCTCAGCCAGATTTGGTCGTGGCTGGTGGCGGGGCGCATTCGTGATGTCCGATGACTGACCCATGGTCACCTGGTGGCAACTGTGGCCCGCCGGCAACTGGGCGGATCTCTACGGGTTCTACTGATCATGCCAGGATTCAACCCATGTCTGGGTCCTTTACACCGCGGGCAGCTCCAGGGAAACCCTAGGTCTCATTGGGATCGAGCGATGATGGTGCTTTTGTATCGTAGTCCCTCTTGAGGGCATCATCTTTGGAGTTTGCTCAGGTGGAAGGGACCAGCGATGACGGCGGTGTACGGGTTGGTGGCGCGACTGCGGATGAAAATCGCGCCGACTTCGGTCATGGCAGATGATGGCAGCGTCTCCGATGTCATTTCCTTGTTGAGGCATCGTCATTGCAGTTTGTGTGATCAGGCTCTGGATGCTCCGGGGCAAACCATAAATCTGGGTCTCCCGGATCGGATGATGACGACGCCTTTGGTGTCATTCACCCTCCTGGGGGCATCTTTTCGGAGCAAGTCCTGGCTGGAGGGGACTAGAGGAGGAGCGATATTCCGTCTACCGCAAGGCCGATGGCGGATCCCGGCGGCATGGCGCTGCAGAGTTTCGGCAATGGGCGTGGGTGGATGGATACATGCAGGATGGTAGCATTGTCTGGTGCCATGGTGGCGTCGATGGCAGGTCTGACAAGGTTGGTGCGTCAGTACCTGCTCTGGAGATGGACTAGTGGAAGACGGTGGTGGCGGCTTCTGAGACTGCGCCGGACCGGTGTGTGACACAGTCCTAGTATGCGGCTGGGCTGGGGCATCCAGTTGTAGATGTTAGGCTTGTGATGTTTCTTTGATATTCGGCTCGGATATTCGGCACCCCTTCATCAAGGGTATAGGAGTAGGAACAAGCGTTGTGAAGATGGTGGCTTCAGACTTACTGATGTATTACTTTGTAAGGTCTTTTTGAATAATTAATAAGGTGGTTGCATGTATCACCCAGATGTAGAGACTGAGAGTGTATCCTACATTTAAAAGAAATAGAAGCATGAAGAGAGAGGAAGCAATGTCCTTGCTCGGTGCACGGCGGCGCTATCGACTTAGAGGAGCACAATGATACGTTGAAAACTGTCAATCTGGCTGGCGGATTTGGCATGGGTCATGTGGTCTTTATGATGGACTGCCTAATGCTGAAGCAAGCCATCGATGCCTACACTGCAGAGCGTGCACTTGGTGTTCTCTTTTGTGAAATCAAGTAATGTTTCTTTTATTCATTTTGATTTTAATGATAAATATTTTCGGACGGAGGGAGTATCAACTACAGGAGGACTTAATCGAGTTTAAGTTAGTTCATAAACCTCGTGATTGTAATATACCTACTCATTTTTTTAGCTGGTCTTGGTAGTAGGATGACGGGAGGTAGTGAGCATGATTGGATTGACGAACTGCCTCCTGATGTACTCTCTTTCTATATATATATCCGATCTATTCTGCTAATATTAGCAGAATAGTTATTCTGCTAACACTTTCGCACTACACGCTTAACGCGAGGGCACTGCACTTTCAGTAGCAAAGTTACTGCAATACACACGAGTGAACTTCGTGTCGGAAAAAACTGTGCGCGTTGTTTTTTGGTACCATTTTCGTTCTAGTTTTTTAATCGTTTACCGGAACAACGCGTGTAATATACCATTGAGAAGCTATAATTAGGCGCAACTTCGCTGTGTTGAACACTTTTCGAGATTCATAATTTAAGAGCAGTTTCAAAAATTAAAAATTGTGTGGCTGACGACGAATGTCAGCGAGCGTTTTTTCGCGTGTTCTTCTAAAACGCTCGTCGAAATGAAGCAAATGATATACCGTTGGAAAGATATTGTCGAGGCACATCTTTTTCATACCTATTATTTTCCCTAGTTTGTTACGGTTTAAGAGCAGTTTTAAATCTACTAAATCGCGAAATTGTGTTTTTCAATTTATTTTGAATTTTTCGGTACTGTTTTCGCTATAGTTTTTCAACCGTTTGTCGACGTGTGATATGAAGTTGGAAAGCTACGGATGAGGTGCAACTTTCATATGTTGAAATGTTTTTGAGATTCCCAAAGGCCTTAAGTTAATTTTGAAAATGGTGTGGCTGACCATGATTGACAACAGTCGTTTTTCGTGAAATTTTCGCAAACCGCTGATCGAAATGATTCAAAATATACGTCGTTGGAAAGATATCGATGAGGTGCAACTTATTCGTGTAGAACACTCTCTCTGATTTCTTATGGATTAAGAGTAATATGATTTTACCGAAATAAGGACAATCTGTTTTTCGCAACACCAAATTTGACGCATGTACTGCATCAGACAAAAAACGCACTTCTTCTGACTGAAAACCGCACTGCATTAGCCGGACAAGCGAACATGTTTTTAAATGCATTTTGCTTTTAAATGGATTGTACGAAAAGTCCTTTGTGGTGGACCATTTTCAAGATCAAAGTGCACCGCATTTGCATGATTTTTTAAATGCATTTTTATTTTCAAATGTGTGTGCCTTTGTGGTGGACTTTTTTGTAGACCAAAGTGCACTGCATTTTTGCATGTTTTTAAATGCACTTTGTTTGAAATGGATTGGACTGAAGAGTCCTTCCTAGTGGACTTTTTTCAAGACCAAAGTGCACCGCATTTGCATGATTTTCTGAATGCATTCTGCATTAAAATATGTGTATTGAAAAGTCCTTCGTAGCGAACAACACAGATAATTTATAAAACTGCATTTGAGATTTTAGTGCACTGAATTCATCAAAATCAACAACAAAAAATTAGAAAACACAAAAAAATTGTGAACTTCATGTTTCACTGCGCCTGCAAAATTGCACGCCACACGTTGCAGCCGGAATGCAATGTCGTACGCGGTCATCTGCACGATGGAGAGGAGAGATACCACGAGTCTTCGCAATGCAGCTACTTGGCATTAGAACCACATGCAGATCCGGAGCGAACTGCTCTCTCTGGTCGAAGGAGGCATGGGGTGCCGGAGCAAAAGGGTTCAAGCCGGTGTGAGGTGGAGCAA
>NC_041385.1:26719280-26777658 GCF_002162155.2 Triticum dicoccoides
CCGACGAGATCCACCCCCTAGTGTGGCTATGGCCAGCACCTTTCACTGACGGGGCTCGATGGGGAGAAGGTGGAGGCGCGACCGTGGTGAGGAAGAAGGTTGAGGAGGTACTAGAGGTGTGGGGCACCTGGGGTGGAGGAAGTCACGGATCCCCGACGCCGCGACATGTGCCACGCCCGCCACCTGTACGTGGATTCGGGGGGGAGGGGGGAGGCCGGCCCTGCCCCCGCGGAACAAATCAACCACAAACAACTGACAAGAGTGGACTGCACATAACCAAAATCTGAAGAAAACACGAAAAATATCAAGTGGACTGCAGGAGGTCGACAACCAACCCGATGGAGGCGGGCCACCGTGCCGTGGACTGCAGGTAGTGGACGAGTCCACTCGGATGTGCTCATGTGGGAGAACTCGCTGGATTTCTACGGGGCTACTAAGGGGAGAAGCCTGGCCCTCTGGCTGTGCACCGCTGCCAGAGCTGCCAGATCCAGGTGCGACCACTCCCGTGTTGGTCGAGCCCATTGACAGAGGGGCTGGATCCAAGGCAGAAGTGACAAGGGGAGGCATGCCGACATTGGGAGGAACATTGAGGGGGCGAGGCCTGGGACTCTAGCGGCGGTGCGGTCTCTGTCTAGAGTGGAGGTAGCGACTTACGCCGGCATTCGGCAGGAGGAATGAACGTGGTGGTGGTTCGACAGATGCGGCAGTTGGGGATGGGGAGAGGCGGGCCAGTGCGCTAGGAGGACGGTGGGGCAGCGGTGGCGTGCGAGAGCTCGTGGGAGGCTTTGGTCGGTCGGGCAAAGCACCACCACGTGAGGAAGTCCGGAGGCAGCCATGGCGCGGCGGTGGTGCAGATCGGCGAAGAGGTGGGAAGGGGCATTTGCGCACCGAGTCTCGGGGGTGGTGATTGGGGAGGAACCCGCAAGGCCGCTCCACGTTAGACGGTGGGTAGGTGGAGGGGAGGGGCTTCCGGGGAGAAGGTGCTCGGGAGCAGTCGCCCATGGCGGCTGCGAGGAAGATAGCCAAGGTGGGTGGGGGTGGGCGGGGGGTGAAGGTACAGTGGGGTGCGTGGGGGGGGGGCTTTTTTGTTAACTGTGTGCGGTTCATTTATTTGTGCTTGGTGCTTTGGTGGGTGTTAGCATAATAAGAAAATTGTTATTGGAATAAGAATCTTAAGGGTGTTAGCAGAATAGACCCACACTATTCTGATAACTAGTCGATTTGTCGCAACAGTAGTACTTGAACTTCACCCAGGGAAAGGTTGAACTTCCGCAAAGATTGTCCAAATGGGTTTGCAATATACCGTTGGAAAGATATGGACACGAGGATCACAAACTACGTTAAAGTTTTAACAAATCTACATAATTTAAGAGCAGCTTTGCGAACCTACAAAAAAAATGTGAATCGTATTTTTGAGGCCATTTCTAAACTATTTATCGGAATGAGAAAAATGATATAGCATTGGAAAGCAGCTGCAAATCCGCTCATTCCACATACATAAAGTTTTCCTAAATTCCTGACGGTTTAAGTGTAATTTGAAAAATGGCAAATTTTCTAAAACCAAACAACCGAGCTCATATTGTTGGATTTTTCCAAAACGGCTAAACGGATTGGTGCAAATGATATAGCGTTCGAAATATTATGCAAATGCGCTTCTATTTCATATAGAAAGTTTGTCCCAATTTTGAACGGTTGAAAAGTAATTTAGAAAATGGTTGAAGTTCCTCCAAGTTTGTATTTTTGGCTTATTTTTTAAATGCTTTATAAGAATGCAGCAAATAATATTGTGCTGGAAAGCTTGAACAAATGGGAAACTTTTATATATATAATGTTTCTAACAATTATTTATGGTTTTATGACAATTTTGAAAATGGCTAAAAAATGATTTTTGGCCGTAATTTTCATAAACTTTTTCAGAATGGGAGAAATAATATACCTTCAGAAAGCTATAAAAAATGTGAAACTTTTGCATATTGAAACTTTTTTCTGATTCCTGGCCATTTTAAGTAATTTTGGAGACGATGAAATCGTGCATTCTGCCTTCACTGCGAAAACAGTGTCTCTGGAAATGCATTGCATAAAGAGATTGAACTTCTAGGGCAGTTCTGTTTGAACTTACTCTGTTTTTCACGTGTTGTTTTTTGCCCGTAACTCCCCAACCACTTACCCGGAATTGAGCAAATGATATAGCAAAACTATTGAAAAGACACAAATTTGTCGTGTTGGTAATTTTTTATACTCGAAAAGATTTAAAAGATTTTTTTCTAAATACATAAAAGCGCGTTTTAAACGATATACATGAAAATTTTAAATTCATTTACCGTTGGGAAGCATGTTTTATATGATATACATATACGTATATGTAAAAGCGTGTTTTAAATGATATACATGAACCTTTTAAACAATATATGTAAAAGCATGTTTTAATTTTTTGTCGGAATGTAGCATATAATATACCGTTGGAAAGCTTATGAATTTGAGCAACTTTTTCATGACAAGTTCATTTCTGTTTGAGAGCAGTTTTAGAAATGGCGAAAACAACGTCGTTTTTGCCTCCTTTTTATCATTTAATTATAGCTCGGATGCCTCAAAATATAATTTTTAAACCATGTAGGGAGGAGCACGTGAACTTACAACATACCTTTCAAGTCTTTTAGTTTTATATTCTTGTTTTCTCATCTGAAATGCATTTCGTGTAGTAGGTGAACTGCTTGTTGTTTTCACATTGAACTTCTGTCATGTATTTTAGTTCGTAATTTCTCACCCGTTTATCGGAGTTGCACAAATGGTACTCCTTTTTTAAAACCTGCTGAAAAGACACAACATTTTCTAATACGGTTAGAATTTTGTTTCGAACAACATACACCAATTTATTTTAAACGTTTACTTTGAAATAGAGCATACGATATTTTCACGTCCAATATGCGATCCTATCCGAGAGGAACTCGACGGTCCCACCAAGGATAGAGCTGCATATTGAAACGGTTTTGCAGGTGGATATCATTACATCTTACCATTAAATGATAGATGGGATACATACAAAGGCATACAATGCCACATGAATATATCAAACATCATACATGAGAACAATATCCAACTACGGATGAAACACAAACAGAAGTACAAACGACATCCACCCTGCTAGCCCAGGCTGTCGACCAGGAACCTAACCCCTGATAGAAGAAGAAGCAGAAGAACTTGAAAACAAGAAAGCATCGCTCTCGCATCGGATCATCGCATTACCTGTACCTGCACCTGTTGTAGTAGTAATCTGTGAGCCACGACGACCCAGCAATCCCATTACCATGGGTATCAAGACTAGCAAAGCTTAAAGGGTAAGGAATGGATAAGTGGTGAGGTTGCAGCAGACGACTAAGCAATGTATGGTGGCTAACTTACAAGTACAAGAATAAGATGAGAAACTATGCAAACGGACGCAAACTAGTAATGATCAATAAGTGATCCTGAACTACTTACATTCAAACATAACCCCACCGTGTTCTCTTCCCAAACTCGCTCGAAAAGAGACAGTCACGGTTACACACGCGGGTGGTGTATTTTAATTCGAATCTGGTGTCAAGTTCTCTACAACCGGATATTAAAAACTCTCATCTGCCACATAACCGTGGACACGACTCTCGAAAGTTTAAACCCTGCAGGGGTGTCCCAACTTAGACCATGACACGCTCAGGATCTGCGGAGACAATCCTCCATTGTGGGACATCCGATCAAACTCGGGATCCCAGTGCACAAGACATTTCGACAATGGTAAAACAAGTACAACAAGACCACCCAGTGCGTCGATACCCCGATAGGAGCTGCGCGTATCTCGTTCTCAGGACAACATCGTCTAAGCAAAGTGGACGATAGCCAAAATACCATCTAGTTGCCCTGAGGTGGCACCGCTGACTTCTAGGTAGGTGGACCAACACTCATGAGGAGCACTGGCCCGGGGGGTTGATTAAGAATCCTCGGGGTCCGAAAAGTCCCTATGCAAGTTTTAGTTATTATTAGGAAAAGGGTAAAACCAATGTTGGGCCTTGCGGGAAGAGTTTTATTCAAAGTGAACTATCAAGAGGGGCCCATAAACGCTCACCGTGTTAGGGACGCAAAAATCAAGGAACATAACACTGGTATGATGGAAACTAGAGCGGCAAGAGTGGAACCAAGTATATAGATGCATTAGTTAAATAAGAGATATTGTGATATCCCAAGATATCCATGTCCCCAACATGGAACAGCCTACAACTGCACCTGCAACTAGCAACGCTATAAGAGGGGCTGAGCAAACCGGTAACATATCCAATCAACGGTTTGCTGGGATGGTGAAAAAGGTTAGAGGTTGTTTCATGGCATATTGCGAGGCTTGATAAACAAGTGGTAGGTAGCGCGACATAGCGATAGCATCGAGACAACTAGCATAGCAATGATAATAGTGAGATCTAGGGTAACAGTCATCTTCCCTGAAATCCCGCTAGGAAGAAGATCGAGTCCATGAAGAAGACGAATGGGCATAGACGAACCACGCATAGTCGAACAAACCCTCACGATCGCATTGAAACATGAACTATCGAGAAGAAGCACAACCGGAAAGAAGCAAACAACATGGTAAACACATAACACATGAACATGGCATGATGCTCAACCAAGTATGATGCATGACAAGGCTATAAGATGCTATTCATGGCAAGAGACGATGCATACAAGACCACACATCAAATCAAGTTTAAATGAGGCCGAAAACAACATATAACAATTCCAGAAACTCCCCATATGCAAATTTCAAGATTGGTCCAGATCTGAATAACACATTATATTGAAGTTGTTAAACAGCAATTTAAAGTGCACCATGATGATCTACACGTCTTTCTATACAAGTTACATATAAGGTTCATTTAATTCGGAGCTAGACCTAGAAGATATGAACAACACAAGTTAAACATGGCATTGATGCAAAATGCATTCAAACATCAAGCAAACACATTCAAAACAAGGATGCAACATGATATTATTTAACTATATGCAATTCTATGCAAGTTTCATATAGGACATGATGAAAATGGAGCAACGGTTCAACACATACACTTAAAACAAGTTATAACGACAATCTGCCCCAAAACAGCAAGTAGGCCCTTTGCAATAATCCAAACAACATGCTACAGGAATGATATGAGCACAAACTAGATATGCACTTCAAGTACAGATAACAAACTTCAAATATATTTAAGATTACGGTTCATAGCCATCAAGATTAAACCAAAATGATCAATGCAAAAAGCAACTTTATAACACAGATTAGGCATATTAATATGACTGCATGTTGGAGGTATGAAACAAAGATGCTACAGTGCAAGATCATGGCAAGCAAAAGCATGGCATGCTAGTACATATCATGGATCTCAAAATACACAACATGGCATATATATATATATATATATATATATATATATATATATATATATATATATATATATATATATATATATATATATATATGAGCAACAGGATCATGGGAATCATCAAGACAAGATGCGAACATGAAATAGCAGATTCTCAAACTTATTAAGAGGAAATCTGGGAATGCAAAACAATAACATTATGATGCTTACTTTGGAGGCACACGACAACAATCATGGAAATTTAAATAAACATGCAAAGGTCATGAACATGTAGTGGACATGATATACTTGAATTTACTCCTTGGGCACAAGTTCATGTTATGCAAAATGGAACATACTGTTAACAGGTTGACAGATTTAACCTGATGTCAACTTGAGAGCAAGAAAGAGGCAAGCTACATGAAGTTTATATGGCAACCAAGGGCATGGCATCAAAGTACATGAACAATATAGAAAATAACATCAAGACATCGTATGCATATGGCTTATGGATTAGTGGGAACCAACAAGACAAGTTTGAATGTTATAACAATTTGAGCAAGTGTAAAACGGCAACATCATCATAGCATGTTTGCAGGCTTGGTAAAGAGGCCATATGGAGTCTAAAACTATCAAACATGGCATGTGGAAAAATTACTCATAGCATAATTCAAGACAAGTAATTGGAGCATCTCCAAAAGAGGCGTAGATTAACAAATATCAAGCTCACAACATGGCATCATGAAGTTAACAGAAAACTGGAACATTATTTAGGCAAGTTCATAGCAATGAAAACACATGCTACAAGACATATATATGGCATCACATAGCATGAAATGATAGAGAATAACATGGACATAAAATCATGTCAACTAGGAATCTCCAGATTATGCATGGATTTGATGGTAGCATCAAGCAAACATAGCAACATGATATGATACATTCAGACTAGGCAAAACAGTAACAACAAGTAGCCCACTTCACAAGCTTGTTGCACTCACCACAGGGCATATATTGGAAAATGGAAAACACCAATGCAAATATGACATGATTGTGCTCCTAAAACATGTTGACATGATGCTCAAAATAAAATCACAGAAAAAGATATAGAAGACAAAATGATAAGTTATAACAATTTTCAGCAGTTTATTTCACTTAGCACTCTTCCAACAGTGATTACATCACTTAGATGCACTCAAACAAGCATGCATCAACAACCACCATGTAGAGCATCAAGAGATAATCATTTTGACATATCATACAGTCCAATCGGATAAACATGCACAAAGTTATGGTCACCACAAAATGCATATATGATGTTTGAAATCCTGGGACTTAGTGACATTATACCCTCGTGGAACAGTGGACGGGGAGGATCGGGATGTCGTGTTGTGGGACGGAGGAGGCCATGGCCGGAGATGCACGCTGGCGAGCTCAGCGGGGCGTCGGGGACGGCGGAGACGGGCGCTGGTGGCCGGGGATTGATAGATCCGGGGCCAAGAAGGCCAGATATGGGCAGCACCAGCCCGGAACTAGTGGTTAGGTGCGGCGAAGGGCGGAGCTAGCTGCCGGGGCGGCGCCATGGCATCAGGGGCGAGGAGCTCGGGCGGCAGCGGCACTCGAGGCTGGGCGAGGTCATCGGCAAGGTGAGGAGGAGGCGGGGGAGGTTGACGGGGACGTGCGGAGACCGAGGCAGCAAGGTCGGGGCTGAAGTAGTGGCGTCCGGCCATGGGCGATGGAGGAGGCGAGCGGGCGCAGGCGACGGGGAGGCTCGGGGAGGAGCCAGGCAGGCGGGCGCGCTCGGGCTCCAGCGGGCTGCGGGGGCAGCGGCTCGGGCCCAGGTAGGCCCTGGATGGGCTCTGCAGGCTGCGGCGCGGTGGGGAGGAGGCTAAGGGCGACATGGAGGGTGCCGTTTGGCTACGGGCGGCGGTGGACATGTCAGGCGGCGGGGGCGGACGTTTCCGGCGGCGCGAGGGGGAGCTGAGCTAGGATTTGCCTGGAAAATTAGGAGGGGGAGGCTTATTTATAGATGGTGGGAGCTAGCAGAGGGGTATGGGGGTGCGGTTTTCACACACACGATCGTGATCCGACGGCAAAGAGCATGGAGGGGGTTTAGATGGGCTAGTGGGCTGCTGTGGAGAGGTGTTGGGCTGCAAAGAGAGAGGTGTTCGGCGGTTAACACGGTTAACCGTTGGGGCATCAAAAAACCTCCAAATGGAATGGAATTTGACAGGCGGTTTACTGGTGATGTACCAAGACCACTCGTCAACTCTAGGCCCATTCCGAGAACTTGTTCTCCTGCTCACGAAACAAGATTTGAGAGGTGTGACGGGCGCGTGCAAGAGTGGTTGGGCTCAGAACGGACAACGGAGAGAACTGGGAAACCCGAACGGATGCAAGTTTTGAAAAATATGCGGATGAAATGCACATGATAACATGGCAAAGTGCAACACGCAAGCAAATAACATGGCAACAACGACGAATAACTGGAAGATATCTGGCGCATCGGTCTTGGGGCGTTACAGATATACCTTTTTAGAAAGTTGTTGAATAAGGGGATATTTTTTATGTAGGGCATTTTGTTACAATTTTTTAATAGAATAAGAGAATTATTTTAAAACACCAAAAAATAACATCCTTTTTGTTTCTTTGAACATGTAAATACATGGTGAGCCTATCATAATGTTTTTTTAACTTTCCCGGGCCAAGCACTTGAACTTCTACTAACAAAACTTTTAGCCTTTGCCTTTTTATTCTTTTTTTCAACAAAATGCACACTATGTAGTACGTGAACTTCCGGTTGTTATCAATTTGAACTTCTCTCTGTTACATGAAAATATCTAAGTTTTTTTATAGACATTGAACCACCCTACCTTTTTAACTTTAACTTCATTGTGTATTTTTTCAAAATGTGAAAATTGGAGTATTTTTAGACACATTGAACTTCTTCGTTATTTTGAATTGAACTCATTGGTAACTTTGGTAACTGGAAAATTCCGATTTTTCCAAATAAATATCAAACTGCTCCGATTTTTCCAATTGAACTTCTTGAATTTATCCATTAGTAACGAGTTTTTTATAAACATTGAACTCCTCCAGTTTTAGAATTGAACTTCTTGGTTTTAATCTTTAGTATTGGGTAAATATGATTTTTTTTATAAACATCAAATAGCTTCATTATTTTAATAATGCGAAAAGTCCTAGTTATGTATTAAATATTGAACCGCTCAATTATTTAAATTTGAACTTCCAAGACTTTTTGAAAAGAGGGAAACCCGGTTCTAATAACTTTTTGCATGGCCGGTTTTTTTAATTTGACCTTCTTGGTATTGTAATAAACATTGTACTTCTCCGTTATTTAAATTTGAATCTGTAGGTTTTCCGTAGAAACGGGGAAAATATATTGAACTTCTTCTTTTGTTCTTTAGTAACAAGGAAAATTCTAACTTTGGAATAAACATCGAACCTCTTCGTTATTTAAATTTGAAGTTTTTATTTTTTTTAAGAAAATAGGAAATTTTATTTGATCATTGTCATTTATTATTCTTTAGTAGCGGTTAAAAATCCGAGTTTTTAGTAAATATTCAACGGCTCCATTATTTTAAGTTGAACTTCTAGACTTTCTAAGAAATTGGGAAAATTCATTTTTATAGACTTTGTTGTATTAGTATGTTAACTTAATTTGAATTTGTTGGTTTTTTATCAGTTTATAAAAATTAGAGTTTTTAATGAATGTCGAACTTCTCCGATATTTTAATTTGAACTTCATAGTTTTGTTCTTAGAGAAAAATATGGTTTTCAAAAGAGCATCAAACATTTTTTTGAATTGAACTTTATACTCTTATTTTTCATAGAAACGGAAAGAATTTAAGTTTTCCGTATAGATTGAACTACTTCGATATTTTTCAGTTGAACTTCTTGATTTTATTATTTAGTAACAAGGAAAAATTGATATTTTTTTATAAATATCGAACTGCTTTATTTCTATAATTTGGACTTTTTGGTTTACTTCCATTAGTAACAAAAAAACCTACATTTGTAATAAATATTGAACATGACCATTATTTAAAGGGTTTTTTACATCTGTGCCCCTGGTTCCTTAGCCATACTCATTCAACCCCACGCTCTGAACTTTTGCTTACTTTTCCCCACTCCCTTTCTCGAAACCCTCAGAACTGGTCAAAAACGATGGATGCCGTCGGGTCAGTGCTTTGACCGTTAACTCTGACGAGTGGGGCCGCGTTGACTATGTCGCCCGTTGGACCTGATGAGTGGGGTCGCGGCGGACGGTGCCACTGTTAGCCCATTGGGCCGTGGTTAGACTGTTGGGTCGTGCGCGCGCCGCAACGACAGAAGCCTGTTATGCATGCAGGCACGTAGCTAGCCTACCTGCATGTGTCGCTTCCCACTGCCACGATGCGCTGACCGGTCTCTTTTTCACGCGAGCTGCCACAGACATAGGGACGGTTGCTACCGCTGGTACGTATCATCTGGCCCGCGTGTCTCCTCGATGTAGAGAATTGTTTCACACTTTTCGATCCACTCGCATCTATTCAACGTGGTAATTAAAATCTGTTGGCAATTAAAGTGGCATATCGATCAACGCGGCACGTTTGAACGTAGCAAATCCAAAGCGCGGCCGGTGCCACTCCCCTTCCCTTTCCCTTTCCCTATTTAAAACATCACCCCTCCACCTATTCTCCACACATCCATTTGCGCCGCCCCCTTCTCTTCTTCACCTAAACCCAGGGCACTGTCAAAGCGAGGCGAGGATGCAGTACAATGGCCCCATCTTCGAGCTCCCATCGACCGTGCCGGAGAGACGGTATCTGGCCGGCGTCATCGTGGAGAGGATGCTCCACGTGCGGGCGTTCTCATGCTGGAGGGGTGCAAGGGGGTTTGCCGAGTGGTTCCTCCGTGCGGGCTTCGTCCACCTCCCGGCGGGCTCGCTGGTGATGTTTCGACTCGAGGAAGTGCGTCCAAACTGCAGGACTCTGCCGATAGGGCTCACCGTCACCTTCACCAATAGATTTGATGCGTACTACCTCCTCAGCAAGGTGTTTTGGTGTGGATGCGAATTCATTGCATTCACAACCCACAACATCTTCACAAACTTCGACTGCATCTTCCCCACCCGCGACGGTATGCACAGCCTCCCCTACTACATCGGCCAGGACGGCATGGAGAGGAGGAGCGGTGAAGAGGAGGTGCAGTGAAGATGGTGGTGAAGGCCCGATCTCGTGAGCTTGTGTTTCCCTAGGGTGTTAGGGCTTTTTATCTTTTATATATTTCTATCTTACTATTTTGTTGGTTATACAGTGAACTTTTAATCTTTGTCGTTTATACCCTAAGAACTATGTTATGCTTGCTACCCTTATTTGATATATCGTTGGTTATATGTGTTTTGCTTGCTATTTCTATCTTATTTGACATGAGATGTCGCTAGATGAATATGGTGTTGTACACGAGCCCTTCTGCTAAATCAACCAATGAAAGGGTATCCCTCAATGAAAACAGCAAGTTTTGGGGTTAGCCTTGTAAAAATGGTTGGAGGGTAGTCCATTCGTCTTGTTATATTCATGGTGTGTACTTGTGTAGGTCAAGTTTAAATGGCCCATTTAGAGTAGGGTCATGTTTTCGCACGCGCGGATAATGGAGTAGTTGAAGTGTGAAAAAGGAAAGGGTTCCCAAAAGGAAACTAAAGCTAGAAAAATGATCCATGTTGGTGTTGAGAAGAAGAAGAAGAAAAGATAATTTCTTGAATTGTTGGTGGCCCTATTCTGTATATTGTATAAACAAAAACAAGCTAATTTTTGTATAGTTTGTGGCCTATGTTATGGTTTAGGGCACCCTATATTTTATGTAAGATGTATGTGCTACTTTCTATGTTATGGATGTATGCTTGCTACGTGAGATATCGGTAGATGGATATGGTGTCGTAGCCGAGTCGTAGACATGCTCTCTAGATTATGATGTTATAGCCGATCACTAGACATGCTCTCTAGATGGATATGGTGGCTGATACATATCCAACATATCTATAATTTTTTATTGCTCCATGCTACTTTATCTACTGTTTTGGACTATATTGGGCTTTATTTTCCACTTTTATATTACTTTTGGGACTAACCTATTAACCGGAGGCCCAGCCCAGAATTGCTGTTTTTTGCCTTTTTCAGTATTTCGAAGAAACAGAATATCAAACGGAGTCCAAATGGAATGAAACCTTCGGGATCGTGATTTTCCAACCGAACGTGATCCAGGAGACTTGGACCCTACTCCAAGCAGTGCCAGAGGCGGTCACGGGGGTGGAGGGCGCCCCCCCTCCCGGGCGCGCTCCCCTACCTCGTGGCCCCCTCGGAGCTCCACCGACGTACTCCTTCCTCCTATATATACCTACGTATCCCCGAACGATCAGAACAGGAGCCAAAACCTAATTCCACCGCCGCAACTTTCTGTATCCACGAGATCCCATTTTGGGGCCTGTTCAGCAGCTCCGCCAGAGGGGGCATCCACCACGGAGGGCTTCTACATCATCACCATAGCCCCTCCGGTGAAGTGTGAGTAGTTTACTTCAGACCTTCGGGTCCATAGCTAGTAGCTAGATGGCTTCTCTCTTTTTGGATCTCAATACAATGTTCTCCCCCTCTCTTGTGGAGATCTATTCGATGTAATATTCTTTTGGCGGTGTGTTTGTTGAGACCGATGAATTGTGGGTTTATGATCCAGTATTATCTATGGAAAATATTTGATTCTTCTCTGAATTCTTTTATGTATGATTGAGTTAT
This sequence comes from Triticum dicoccoides, assembly GCF_002162155.2. Lineage (NCBI taxonomy): Eukaryota > Viridiplantae > Streptophyta > Magnoliopsida > Poales > Poaceae > Triticum > Triticum dicoccoides. The sequence continues at coordinate 26,731,447 of NC_041385.1, forward strand.
CTTTGCAAGTCTCTTCGAATTATCCTTTTTGGTTTGGCCAACTAGATTGGTAGTTCTTGCAATGGGAGAAGTGCTTAGCTTTGGGTTCAATCTTGCGGTGTCCTTACCCAGTGACAGAAGGGGTAGCAAGGCACGTATTGTATTGTTGCCATCGAGGATAACAAGATGGGGTTTTTATCATATTGCATGAATTTATCCCTCTACATCATGTCATCTTGCTTACGGTGTTACTCTGTTTTTAACTTAATACACTAGATGCATGCTGGATAGCGGTCGATGAGTGGAGTAATAGTAGTAGATACAGAATTGTTTCGATCTACTTGTTTTGGACATGATGCCTATATACATGATCATTGCCTAGATATACTCATAACTATGCTCAATTCTGTCAATTGCTCAACTGTAATTTGTTCACCCACAGTAGAATACTTATGCTCTTGAGAGAAGCCACTAGTGAAACCTATGGCCCCCGGGTCTATTCTCATCATATCAATCTATATCACTTTATTTACTTGTTTTGTTTTTACTTTGCCTTTACTTTTTACTTTGCATCTATCTATCAAAAATACCAAAAATATTATCTCTATCAGATCTCACTCTCGTAAGTGACCGTGAAGGAATTGACAACCCCTAAGTGTTGGTTGCGAGTTGCTATCATTTTGTGTAGGTACGAGGGACTTGTGCGTGGTCTCCTACTGGATTGATACCTTGGTTCTCAAAAACTGAGGCAAATACTTATGCTACTTTACTGCATCATCCTCTCCTCTTCGGGGAAATCCAACGCATTGCTCAAGAGGTAGCACTGGCTAACGGTGGCACCGAACTTTATTTTAGACGTGGTTTTAGATGGATATCATGATCTACATAATTAAGTCTGACATGCTCTTAATAACAAAATTCAAAGTGTTGTGCCGTAGGCTATATACAGAAGGAAATTGCCATGATATGTACAAATAAATTTGACATGGGCAAGTCCAACAATAAATCGATTTACTATCATGCACTACTCCCTCTGTCTCGGTTTATAGGGCATGCACTATTTTCTAGGCCTCTTTTATCTTTCTAGGCCTTCGACACTCAACACAATGAGACGGCCCAACCAGAGCTTAGTTTCAATTTGGGACCTAGAACTACGTTTTTTTCTTCTGTGGTCGGTGTTGTCTGACGAAACTGAAGAAACTAAAAGTGTACAAAACTGACATGATCCACAAATTAAGCAACACAGAGCATAGAGCACATGATCCACAAATTAAGCAACACAGAGCATAGAGCACATGATCCACAAATTTAAGCAAATCGTATAGAACATGATCCACCAATTTAACCAAATCCTAGAGCACATGATACCACACTAATAACATCTCTAACGAGTGATGACCAGCAAGTAAGCAAATCCTAGAGCAACTACACAAAAGTAAAAGAGATAAAATCCTAAAGCTATCAGATTCGCCTGCTTGTTCAATTGAATCATCTGCTTCAAATTCTTGTTCATCTTCTTTAATTCCCCCTTCAGATCTGCATCCCCAACAGTCAGAGCAGCACTTTCAGAGACCAAATTCGTTGGTGCTGATGGCAGATTGAGCTCCCGGGTTGGGGCCCATTGAATTGAATCCGCTTAACGTAGTCATCCAACCATTCAAAATGTGTGCATTTCTTCACGATCTGAAACGAAAACATGAACCCTAAATCCCAGATCGAAAAAGAATTAAAAGCAAATAGAAAAAGAAATTAGAGAAAAATCATGAGATCTAACCTGCCCCTCTCGCTTGCTCTCGCATTTCACGAACTCGCGCACATAGTTGCCATTCTTGACCTCCTTCAAAGTCAACTGTATCAGTGGCGCGCTGCATGGGCAGTCATGACATCGCTCCATGGGAAGTGGACCATACTGGGTCCATGAGGGGCAGGAGGCTGAAGTTGAGCTCGACATATCGCCAAAAGTCGCTGGAGAAGAAGAACCAAAGGAGTGGCTCCTCTCTTCGCCGGAGAAGAAGAAGCAGAGGAGGAGTGGCTCCTCTCGTCGCCGCAGAATAAGCAGCAGAAGAAAGGGGATGCACAACCAACAAGTCTCGCGGATCGTCGCACGATCCAACGATGCAGAGCCATCCATGTGATCCAACAGCGCGGAGCCTGCACGCAGCTTGCCCTCGGAATTCCTTCTAGAAGACCTCATCCGAGGGTTGTCGCTTGGCGCTAAGGTATTATCGTACGACTGACATTCGGAGCTAGGGTTATGCGAAACCCCGTAGGGTTTAGAGGGGTTATGAGCTGGTCAACTGGGTTTCCAAGGATTTGACTGAGCATAACTATTTAAAAAAATCGAAAAAATATGAAACCTTCGTCATTCGTCGTTTTATAAGTCACACTAACGAGGAAAAATACTTGGTATACAGACATTTACAAAAAGCTCTAGCTAGCACGATAGTGGTCAAATGAGCACCATTAATTTAGAAAAAATAAAAAAATATAGAACATGCGCACAATGTTTTCTTGTGTGACTTGTTACCTAGCAAAAATCATAAACTTTGTTTATGGACATTTTCATGAAAAAACCTTCACACATATGAGCTATCACGTACAACGTTTGATAGAGACCAAGGAGAGGAGGTAGGGTTCCCTTCGGTTTTTGAAAATAAAAAAAAATAAAAAAATTCACCAAAGCTTGATTTCAAAGTGAATAAGGAGGATTTGAACTTAGTTTTCCATTTTCATATTTTAAACGCGTTTTTAATGGTTTTCTATTAAAGTATATTCTCATTTGGAGCTCATTTGGCGCACATTTGGAGCACATTCTCATGACTACAAGTTTTACCATGCAAAAGAGATTGAATTGATCACCTAACATTTATAATAGTCCAGGAAACTTTGCAACTCACGCCACAGGGGAATGGACTTCAAGTGTTGGTTCAAATTCAAAGTTTGCCTAAAATTCAAATTTTGCCTTAGTTTTGTATTCTACCTCAAATTTCACATAAAATTACAAATAGAATTATTACAACTTACAAGTTTTCACAGTAGTTCAAATTGATGACAGAATCCTTATTATAAATCCTTAAAGTTCAAAGTTTATGACTTCCATTCAAGTAAAAATTCAAATCTTTGCCCTGCTCCTTGTGTTCCGGAATGGGTTAACCATCTTGCTTCTGGTTTCCCTGGCTGGGATATTTTGTGCTTTTGAAAGATTTGTCTTGTTGCTTCTGATCTTCACTTCTGGTGGTCGCGGTTTTGTTGAGCTTTGACTGACCGAGCAAGTGATGACCAGATGACGGTCATCTGTGGGTTCACTAATCCTTAGAAGAACTTCAGACAAAATAACTTCCTCCTCTCTTATAGCTTCAAAACCTTCATAAGCCATGGTTTCAAATTCTGCATCCGATGATGGTTCAACTGATGAAGTTTCTTCCTCTCTTGATCTTTTCTGTCATGTGCCTCTAATTAACCTAGACCTAGGTCAAAGAGAAATAAGCTTAGACATCAATAAAAAAGAGAACAAGTGAAAAAAAAGGGAAGGGCCCAAAAGGGAAAGATTTCACACGTACCTAGCTGCTACTTTAGTTGCTTCATTCTCCTCTGCTGCTGCATTCTCCTCTAAACTTGCTGCATTCTCCTCTGCTGCTGCATTCTCCTCTAAGTTTGCTGCATTCTCCTCTGCATTTGCTGCTGCCCATTGTTCCCCTTCTCCAAATGATGCATCAACTGGATTGGTACAATGCCTAGCAATATGCCCTAGGATACCACATCTTTTGCACTTACGTTGTTTTTTATGCGGCCCTCTTCACCAGCTCTTATCCTGTTTTTCCTTGGTCTTCCTGGTGGTCTAGTCAGTGCAGGAGAACAGAGTTTGAACCCTGGGTCTACTATGTTCCATTGGTCTTTTCCCAAGAGTGCAGGCACATTTTCAGCATAAGCAGCCCTAAATTTGGCAACAGAGAAATATTCAGAGCAATACTGATCAACTTCACCATCTTCAGCTCCAATAACAGTCATGAGATGTAGGGCATGTATGCACGGCTTCCTGCGGATCTGCCATTGCATACAACTGCATTCATTAGTTTCAAGGTTCACTGGATATCTCCATTCCCTTTTTTTACTATCATTCTATGTCACCTCAGCCTCGTATTTCGACGATCGAATGCATTTCATCCTTAGTACTCTCGCCTTGGCATGCAATACCTTAATCAGAGATGGGAGCATAAGATGGCCGACATATTGTGTTTCTACAATTCTTTTATGAAGAGCCATCTTTATCATGATCATCTCCCTGATCTTATCAAATGCTTGTCACAACAAAAGCCCTTTCACCGACTTGAACTTTGCATTGAAACACTCAGCAAGGTTATTGGTCACATAGTCTACTTTGTAGATTTCATTGAATTTGCTTCTTGACCACAACGTTCCATGATGTTCATCCATGCACTCCTTCACCAAAGGATTGTGAGCACACAACACTCTCAAATGGTGCTCATGCTTCCTCAAGTTGCATGTGTGTATGATGCTGGCCATAGGTTCTCATCATAAACTTTGCCTCTGAATTTCTTTTAAAAATTCTATGCTAGGTGCCGCATACATTCCCTATGTTCCATTCCACGGAATACAATTTCTACTGCAGTTTCTAAACCCTTGCAAGCACCTATGTGTATAACTAATCCTGAGGGTGTACCTATAATGTTGTGCAACTGCTGAAGAAACCAGACCCAACTCTCCTCGGACTCTACCTCCAACACACCAAATGCAACTGGGAATAGCAAGTTGTGTCCATCAACTACAGAAGTTGCTGCTAGTTGGCCTCTCCATCTTCCATTCAAAGCAGTTGCATCGACGGCCAAATAGGGCCTACAACCATTCAGAAACCCCTGCCAGCAAGCCTTGAAACAAACAAAAGCCCTCCTGAAGCACTCCTTCTCCAGTGCCTTCCCTTTTAATTTGTACTTAACTGTATGCTTGTCAATCTCAAAAACACTCCCTGGACTAGTCGTCTCCACTTCAGCTTTGAAGGTGTAAAGCAATTGAAAACTCACATTCCATGGACCATTAATCTTATCAAGAGCCCTTTCCTTAGCATAGAAAATCTTCATGTAAGATATATTAATCTTGTACTTCTCAAATAGCTTCCCATGTAGTGTTGTTGGACCAATTGTTGGTGTTTCCCTCACACAATCCAAGATTGCATCTGCCACCCACCTAGCCTTTGCAAGCTTTGATTTGTCCTTTCCCCCTCCCCCTCCAGGTGGGCAAGTGTGCCCGTGTGGGTTGCTTTTTATCTGAAGCAAAATGAAAAATGATGTCAAATACAATTAAGAAACAGTACACATGATCTGAATATAGAATGGATAAATAATCTAATAAAAAGATTCAGTTGTAATACCTGGATCAATTTGCTCTTTAGCATAGTGGATGCATGCAACCTCCACCTACAGCTATCATAATGGCAATGAACAGTGAATCTTCTTCACTCCTATCAACCTCATAGGAGTTTTCAGTGAGAATGCAATATGTAGTCACTGCATTACGACAGTCCACCGTCGATTTGAATACGGTTCCTGGAGTAAGCTCAAGATTCTCCCTATTCCATTCAATTGTTGGCATGTCCTCACCATCATGTTCTTGTAAAACTAAGGAGTCGATGTTCTCCTCCCTCATCGTCAGTGTCATCAAATCTAGCACGGCGCAATCCAGGAGAATTATTTTTGGAACGAATCAAAATGCCCTAGCTCTTCGTGAGCAAGCAAGTTGGATGCACACCCACTTAGTTTCTTTTGTTGAGCTTTCATACATTTATAGCTCTAGTGCATCCGTTGCATGGCAATCCCTACTCCTCGTATTGACATCAATTGATGGGCATCTCCATAGCCCGTTGATTAGCCGTGTCAATATGAGACTTTCTCCTTTTTTGTCTTCTCCACACAATCTCCACCATCATACTCTAGTCCACCCATAGTGCTATATCCATGGCTTACGCTCATGTATTACGTGAGAGTTGAAAAAGCTGAAGCGCGTTAAAAAGTATGAACCAATTGCTTGGCTGAAACAGGGGTTGTGCATGATGGGAGTATTTTGTGTGACAAAAATGAAGCATAGCCTAACTATATAATTTTGTAGCGATAAGCTTTCTTTGGCTATGTTATTTTGATAAGACATGATTACTTTGTTAGTATGCTTGAAGTATTACTATTTTTATGTCAATATGAACTTTTATTTTGAATCATTTGGATCTGAACATTCATGCCAAAACAAAGAAAATTACGTTGAGAAATATGCTAGGTAGCATTCCACATCAAAAATTCTGTTTTTATCATTTACCTACTCGAGGACGAGCAGGAATTAAGTTTAAGGATGCTTGATATGTCTCCAACGTGTCTGTAATTTTTTATTGTTCCATGCTATTATATTACCTATTTTGGATGTTTAATGGGCTTTACTATACACTTTTATATTATTTTTGGGACTAACCAATTAACCGGAGGCCCAGTGCAAATTGCTGTTTTTTTTGCCTATTTCAGTGTTGCGCGGAAGAGAATATCAAACGGAGTCCAAACAGAATGAAACCTTCGAGAGAGTTATTTTTGGAACGAACGCAATCTAGGAGACTTAGAGTAGACGTGTGGGAAGCAACGCGGTGGCCACGAGGGTCCAGGGCGCGCCCCCACCCTCATGGGCCCTTCGTGGCTCCCCTGACCGACTTCTTTCGCCTATATATATCTATATACCCCGAAAACATCCTGGGGCACAATAGATTGGGAGTTCCGCCTCCGCAAGCCTCTGTAGCCACCAAAAACCAATCGGGACCCCGTCCATCACCGGTGGCCATCTTCATCATCCCGGCGCTCTCCATGACGAGGAGGGAGTAGTTAACCCTCGGGGCTGAGGGTATGTACTAGTAGTTATGTGTTTGATCTCTCTCTCTCTCTTGTGTTCTTGAGGTGGTACAATCTTGATGTATCGCGAGCTTTGCTATTATAGTTGGATCTTATGATGTTTCTCCCCCTCTACTCTCTTGTAATGGATTGAGTTTTCCCTTTGAAGTTATCTTATTGGATTGAATCTTTAAGGATTTTAGAACACTTGATGTATGTCTTGCATGTGCTTATCTGTGGTGACAATTGGATATTCACGTGATCTACTTGATGTATGTTTTGGTGATCAACTTGCGAGTTCAGTGACCTTGTGAACTTATGCATAGGGGTTAGCACACGTTTTCGTCTAGACTCTCCGGTAGAAACTTTGGGGCACTCTTTGAAATACTTTGTGTTGGTTGAATAGATGAATCTAAGATTGTGTGATGCATATCATATAATCATGCCCACGGATACTTGAGGTGAGATTGGAGTATCTAGTTGACATTAGGGTTTTGGTTGATTTGTGTCTTAAGGTGTTATTCTAGTATGAACTCTATGATAGATCGAACAGAAAGAATAAATTCGTGTTATTTTACTACGGACCCTTGAATAGATCGATCAGAAAGGATAATTGAGGTGGTTTCGTACCCTACAATAATCTCTTTGTTTGTTCTCTGCTTTTTGTGACTTCGGAGTGGCTCTTTGTTTCATGTTGAGGGATTGTTATATGATCCAATTATGTTATTATTGTTGACACAACTTGCACTAGTGAAAGTATGAACCCTAGGCCTTGTTTCGTAGCATTGCAATATCGTTTACGCTCACTTTTATCATTAGTTACCCTGCTGTTTTTATATTTTCAGATTACAAAAACCTATATCTACCATCCATATTGCACTTGTATCACCATCTCTTCGCTGAACTAGTGCACCTATACAATTTACCATTGTATTCGGTGTGTTGGGGACAGAAGAGACTCTTTGTTATTTGGTTGTAGGGTTGCTTGAGAGAGACCATCTTCATCCTACGCCTCCCACGGATTGATAAACCTTAGGTCATCCACTTGAGGGAAATTTGCTACTGTCCTTCAAACCTCTGCACTTGGAGGCACAACAACGTCTACAAGAAGAAGGTTGCATAGTAGACATCAAGCTCTTTTCTGGCGCCGTTGCCGGGGAGGTGAGTGCTTGAAGGTATATATTTAGATCTTGCAATCGAATCTTTTTGTTTCTTGTTTTATCAATAGTTTAATCTATAAAATAAAACTACAAAAAATGGAATTGAGGGTGCCTCATATGCTTCATCTTTTTAATGTCTTCCGTGAAAATAAGAATTCCGATAATTGTGCTCAATTGCTAGAGGAAGAATGCATTAAAAATGTTTGGCACTAAATCTTTGAATGATGACCATGATTGCAATGTTGTTAGTATGAATTCTTTGAATACCCATGATGCTAATGATCAAAGCTACAAGCTTGGGAAAGCTATGTTTGATAAAGATGATATTTTTTGTCCCCAAAGTTTTGATGAGCAAATTTATTATGACGAAACCATGCCTCCTATTTATGATGATTATTGTGATGACACATATTCTATAAAGAATAAAGATAACCATGAAACTTGTCATCTTGATTTTAATTTTCAATTGGATTATGCTTCACATGATAGTTAGTTTGTTGAGTTTTTTCCCACTACTATTGATGAGAACAAATTTGCTTATGTGGAGAGTAGTAAAATTTCTATGCAAGTAGATCATGGAAAGAATGCTTTATGTGATGGTTATATTGTTGAATTGATTCATGATGCTACTGAAAATTATTATGAGGGAGGAATATATGCTTGTAGGAATTGCAATAATATCAAGTTTCCTCTCTATGTGTTGAAAATCTTGAAGCTATGCTTGTTTTGCTTTCCTATGCTACTTGATTCTTGTTCCCATATGTTGTTTGCTCACAAAATCCCGATGCATAGGAAGTTGGTTAGGCTTAGATGTTCTAGTCATATGCTTCATGATGCTCTCTTTATGTTTCAATTCTTATCTTTTATGTGAGCATCATTGAAATCATCATGCCTAGCTAAAAGGCATTAAAGAAAAGCGCTTGTTGGGAGACAACCCAATATTTAACTTTACTGTTTTTGTGTGTACACATGATTATGCTACTGTAGTAATCATTTTTTATAGCTTTTGTTTCAATAAAGTGCCAAGTAAGACCTTTAGGATAGCTTACGGTGATAGTTGTGTTGATCCTGCTGAATATCAGAAACTTTTGCATCCAGTAAATTAGTTTTGATAATTCACAGAAACATGATTTTGATCTGATTATTTTTGCTATGGATTGGTACACAAATTTCTCAGGTTTTCCTAATTTTGTAGAATATTTGGAGTTACGGAAGTATTCGAGAGTTACAGATTACTACAGATTGTTCTGTTTATGACAGATTCTGTTTTCTATGTGTTGTTTGCTTGTTTTGATGAATCTATGAGTAGTATCGGAGGGTATGAACCATAGAGAAGTTGGAATACAGTAGATATTACACCAATATGAATTTATAATGAGTTCACAACAGTACCTAAGTGGTGGTTTATTTTCTTATACTAATGGAGCTTACGAGTTTTCTGTTGAGTTTTGTTTTGTGAAGTTTTCAAGTTTTGGGTAAAGATTCGATGGACTATGGAATAAGGAGTGGAAAGAGCCTAATAATAGGGATTCCCAAGGCACCTCAAGGTAATATTCAAGGACAACCAAGAGCCTACGCTTGGGGATGCCCCGGATGGCATCCCCTCTTTCGTCTTCGTTCATCGGTAACTTTACTTGGAGATATATTTTTATTCACCACATGATATGTGTTTTGCTTGGAGCGTCATTTTATCTTGTTAGTATTTGCTTCATGTTATTTAGAATAATGTTATTCATCTATATTTTCAATAAAAATGTCAAGGATAGCCTTTACCATGCTTATTTTGCAAGTATACATGTTGTTGTTTCAAAACAGAAAGTTTACCGCTGTTGCAAAAATTCCCTAGAAAAGTCAGAAAATGATAAAATGTTGAAACTTTTTTAATATTGAGCTCTCATAAATCTTATACAGTGTGGTAGACTTTCATAATTTTTGTAGTTGGGGAAGTATGATGAATCTTGCATTCTTTACAGACTGTACTGTTTTGGCAGATTGCTGTTGTGTTTGCATTGTTTGCATATGTTTGCTTGTTTAATGATTCTCTTTGAGGATAGGAGTATTAAATATGCAGAGAAATTTAGTATGCAATGTTGAATAATAATTTTTGTGATTTTTTATAGTACAAAATGATAAGGTTTTTGCGTTGGTTTATACTAACTTATCTCACGAGTTCTTGTTGAGTTTGGTGTGGATGAAGCTTTCAAGATTTAGGAAACCGAGATATAAAAGGAATTAAGGAGACATAAAAGCTCAAGCTTGGGGATGCCCAAGGCACCCCAAGATAATATTTCAAGAAGTCTCAAGCATCCAAGCTTGGGGATGCCCCAGTAGGCATCCCACCTTTCTTCTTCAACAAATATTGGTTAGTATTGGTTGAACCTAAGTTTTTGCTTCTTCACATGATGTGTGCTATCCTTGAAATGTCATTTTGTTTTGTTTTTCTTGCTGTTTAAATAAAATACTAATATCTGAAATTCTTAAATGTTATATAGTCTTCACATAGTTGCATAATTATTCGACTACTCATTGATCTTCACTTATATCTTTTGGAGTAGTTTGTCATTTGCTCTTGTGCTTCACTTATATCTTTTAGAGCATGGCGGTGGTTTTATTTTGAAGAAATAAATGAACTCTCATGCTTCACTTATATTATTTTGAGATTCTTTAGAACAGCATGGTCATTTGCTTCGGTTATAAAATTAGTCCTAATATGATGGGCATTCAAGATGGGTATAATGAAAACTTTCATATAAAGTGTATTGAATACTATGAGAAGTTTGATACTTGATAATTGTTTTGAGATATAGAGGTGGTAATGTTAGAGTCATGCTAGTTGGGTAATTATGAAATTGAGAAATACTTGTATTAAAGTTGGCAAGTCCCGTAGCATGCACGTATGGTAAACATTGTGTGACAAAATTTGTAGCATGGGGTTTTCTTTTGATTGCCTTTCTTATGAGTGGAGGTCGGGATCGTGCAATGGTTAACTCCTACCAACCCTTCCCCTAGGAGCATGCGTAGTAGTACTTTGCTTTGAGGGATAATAAACTTTTGCAATAAGTATATGAGTTCTTTATGACTAATGTGAGTCCATGGATTATATGCACTCTTGTTGGAAATATGCCCTAGAGGCAATAATAAAATGATTATTATTATATTTCCTTGTTTATGATAATTGTTTATTATCCATGCTAGAATTGTATTGATAGGAAACTCAGATACATGTGTGGATACATAGACAACACCATGTCCCTAGTAAGCCTCTAGTTGAGTAGCTCGTTGATCAATAGATGGTTATAGTTTCCTGACCATGGACATTGGATGTCGTTAATAACGGGATCACATCATTAGGAGAATGATGTGATGGACAAGACCCAATCCTAAGCCTAACACAAAGATTGTGTAGTTCATATGCTAAAGCTTTTCTAAATGTCAAGTATCTTTTCCTTAGACCATGAGATTGTGCAACTCCCGGATACCGTAGGAATGCTTTGGGTGTACCAAACGTCACAACGTAACTGGGTGGCTATAAAGGTACACTACGGGTATCTCCGAAAGTGTCTGTTGGGTTGGCACGAATCGAGACTGGGATTTGTCACTCCGTGTGACGGAGAGGTATCTCTGGGCCCACTCGGTAGGACATCATCATAATGTGTACAATGTGATCAAGGAGTTGATCGCGGGATGATGTGTTACGGAACGAGTAAATAGACTTGCCGGTAACGAGATTGAACAAGGTATCGGGATACCGACGATCGAATCTCGGGTAAATATCATACCAGTAGACAAAGGGAATTGTATACGGGATTGGTTGAATCCTTGACGTCGTGGTTCATCCGATGAGATCATCATGGAACATGTGGGAGACAATATGGGTATCTAGATCCCGTTGTTGGTTATTGGCCGGAGAGTTGTCTCGGTCATGTCTGCATGGTTCCCGAACCCGTAGGGTCTACACACTTAAGGTTCGATGACGCTAGGGTTATAGGGAATAGATATACGTGGTTACCGAATGTTTTTCGGAGTCCCGGATGAGATCCCAGACATCACGAGGAGTTCCGGAATGGTTCGGAGGTAAAAATTTATATATGGGAAGTCCTGTTTTGGTCACCGGAAAAGTTTCAGGTGCTATCGGTAACGTACCGGGACCACCGGGAGGGTCTCGGGGGTCCACCAGGTGGGGCCACCAGCCCCAGAGGGCTGCGTGGGCCAAGTGTGGGAGGGTACCAGCCCCAGGTGGGCTGGTGCGCCCCCCACCAGGGCCCAAGGCAAAGAGAGAAGGGAAAGGGGGGAAACCCTAGGCTCAGATTTACGTGATGATCGGGTGTGATACATTCTTACGTTCACATACAACGGGTGTAAGCCAGATTTACACACGCGAAACACTTAGGTTGACTTGACGAGCCTAGCATGTACAGACATGGCCTCGGAACACAAGAGACCGAAAGGTCGAGCATGAGTCGTATGGTGGATACGATCAACATGAAGATGTTCACCGATGATGACTAGTCCGTCTCACGTGATGATCGGACACGGCCTAGTTGACTCGGATCATGTAATCACTTAGATGACTAGAGGGATGTCTATCTGAGTGGGAGTTCATAAGATGAACTTAATTATCCTGAACATAGTCAAAAGGTTTTTGCAAATTATGGCGTAGCTCGCGCTTTAGTTCTACTGTTTTAGATATGTTCCTAGAGAAAATTTGGTTGAAAGTTGATAGTAGCAATTATGCGGACTGGGTCCAAAAACTGAGGATTGTCCTCATTGCTGCGTAGAAGGCTTATGTCCTTAATGCACCGCTCGATGTGCTAAACCTCGAACGTCGTCTGTGGATGTTGCGAACATTTGACATACACGTTTTGATAACTACGTGATAGTTCAGTAATGTTAAACGGTTTAGAATTGAGGCACCGAAGACGATTTTGAAACGTCGCGGAACATATGAGATGTTTCGAGGGCTGAAATTGGGATTTCAGGCTCATGCCCACGTCAAGAGGTATAAAACCTCCGACAATTTTCTTAGCCTGCAAACTAAGGGAGAAAAGCTCAATCATTGAGCTTGTGCTCAGATTGTCTGAGTACAACAATCACTTGAATCGAGTGGGAGTCGATCTTCCAGATGAGATAGTGATGTTTCTCCAAAGTTATTGCCACCAAGCTGCTAGAGCTTTGTGATGAACTATAACATATCAGGGATAGATATGATGATCCTTGAAATATTCACAATGTTTGACACCGCGAAAGTAGAAATCAAGAAGGAGCATCAATTGTTGATGGTTAGTGAAACCACTAGTTTCAAGAAGGGCAAGGGCAAGAAGGGATACTTCATGAAACGGCAAATCAGCTGCTGCTCTAGTGTAGAAACCCAAGGTTGAACCCAAACCCGAGACTAAGTGCTTCTGTAATAAGGGGAACGGTCACTAGAGCAGAATTACCCTAGATAGTTGGTAGATAAGAAGGCAGGCAAGGTCGACAGAAGTATATTGGATATACATTATATTAATGTGTACTCTACTAGTACTCCTAGTAGCACCATGGTAATAGATACCGGTTCGGTTGCTAAGTGTTAGTAACTCGAAATAAAAGACTACAAAATAAACGGAGACTAGCTAAAGGCGAGGTGACGATATGTGTTGGAAGTATTTCCAAGGTTGATGTGATCAAACATCGCACACTCCCTCTACCATCGGGATCGGTGTTAAACCTAAATAATTGTTATTTGGTGTTTGAGTTGAGCATAGACATGATTGGATTATGTCTATCGCAATATGGTTATTCATTTAAGGAGAATAATGGTTACTCTGTTTATTTGAATAATACCTTCAATGGTCTTGCACCTAAAATGAATGGTTTATTGAATCTCGATCGTAGTGATACACATGCTCATGCCAAAAGATATAAGATAGTAATGATAGTACCACCTACTTGTGGCACTGCCATGTAAGTCATATTGGTATAAAACGCATGAAGAAGCTCCATGTTGATGGATCTTTGGACTCACTCATTTTTGAAAAGATTGAGACATGCGAACCATGTCTATTAGTGTATACGCATGAAGAAACTCCATGCAGATGGATCGTTTGGACTCACTTGATTTTGAATCACTTGAGACATGCAAATCATACCACATGGGCAAGATGACTGAAAAGCCTCAGTTTTAGTAAGATGGAACAAGAAAGCAACTTGTTGGAAGTAATACATTTTGATGTGTGCAGTCTAATGAGTGTTGAGGCATGTAGTGGATATCGTTATGTTCTTACTTCATAGATGATTTGAGTAGATTCTGAGTATGTTTACTTGATGAAACACAAATCTGAATTATTGAAAGGTTCAAGTAATTTCAGAGTGAAGTTGAAGATCGTCGTGACAAGAGGATAAAATGTCTATGATATGATCATAGAGATGAGTATCTGAGTTATGAGTTTGGTATGCAATTAAGACATTGTGGAAATTGTTTCACAACTAATACCACCTGGAACACCATAGTGTGATGGTGTGTCTGAACATCATAGCTGCACCCTATTGGATATGGTGCATACCATGATGTCTCTTATCGAATTATCACTATCTTTTATGGGTTAGGCATTAGAGACAACCGCATTCACTTTAAATAGGGCACCACGCAATTCCGTTGAGACGACACCCTATGAACTATGGTTTGGAGAAACCTAAGCTGTCGTTTCTTAAAAGTTTGGGGTTGCGACGCTTATGTGAAAAAGTTTCAGGTTGATAAGCTTGAACCCAAAGCGGATAAATGCATCTTCATAGGACACCCAAAAACAGTTGGGTATACCTCTTGTCTCAGTTTCGGAAGCAAAAGTGATTGTTTCTAGAAACGGGTCCTTTCTCGAGGAAAAGTTTCTCTCGAAAGAATTGAGTGGGAGGATGGTGGAGACTTGATGAGGTTATTGAACCGTCACTTCAACTAGTGTGTAGCAGGGCACAGGAAGTTGTTCCTGTGGCGCCTACACCAATTGAAGTAGAAGCTTATGATAGTGATCATGAAGCTTCAGATCAAGTCACTACCGTACCTCGTAGGGTGACAAAGATGCATACTACTTCAGAGTGGTACAGTAATCCTGTCTTGAAGGTCATGTTGCTAGACAACAATGAACCTATGAGCTATGGAGAAGCGATGGTGGGCCCGGATTCCGGCAATGGCTAGAGGCCATAAAATCCGAGAGAGGATCCATGTATGAAAACAAACTGTAGACTTTGGAAGAACTACTCGATGGTCATAAGGCTGTTGAGTACAGATGGATTCTAAAAGGAAGACGGACAATGATGGTAAGTGTCACCATTAAGAAAGCTCGACTTGTCGCTAAGATGTTTTCCGACAAGTTTCAAGGAGTTGACTACGATGAGACTTTCTCACTCGTGGCGATCCTAAGAGTGTGTTGGAATTATATTAGCAGTTACTGCATTGTTTATGAAATCTTGCAGATAGGATGTAAAAAACATTGTTTCCTCGACAATTTTCTTGAGGAAAGGTTGTATGTGACACAACCAGAAGGTTTTGTCAATCCTGAAAGATGCTAACAAGTATGCAAAGCTCCAGCAATCCTTCTAAGGATTGGAGTAAGCATCTCGGAATTGGAATATACACTTTGATGAAGATGATCAAAGATTTTGGGTTTATACAAAGTTTATGAGAAACTTGTATTTCCAAAGAAGTGAGTGGGAGCACTATAGAATTTCTGATGAGTATATGTTGTTAACATATTGTTGATCAAAAATGTTGTAGAATTTCTAGAAAGCATATAGGGTTGTTTGAAAGGTGTTTTTCAATAAAAACCTGGATTAAGCTACTTGAACATTGAGCATCAAGATCTATGAGGATAGATCAAAAACACTTAATAGTAATTTCAAATGAATACATACCGTGACAAGATTTTGAAAGAGTTCAAAATAGATCGGCAAAGAAGGAGTTCTTGGCAGTGTCATAAGGTGTGAGTATTGAGTAAGACTCAAGACCAGGCCACGGCAGAAGAGAGAGAAAGGACGAAGGTCGTCCCCTATGCTTTAGATGTAGGCTCTACAGTATGATATGTTGTGTACCGCACCTGAAGTGTGCCTTGCCATGAGTCAGTCAAGGGGTACAAGAGTGATCCAGGAATGGATCACAAGACAACGGTCAAAGTTATCCTTAGTAACTAGTGGACTAAGAAATTTTCTCAATTATGGAGGTGGTAAAACAGTTCGCCGTAAAGGTTTACGCCGATGCAAACTTTGACACTAATCCAGATTATTCTGAGTAGTAAACCGGATTCGTATAGTAGAACAGTTATCTGGAATAGCTCCAAATAGAGCGTGGTAGCTGCATCTAGGAGATGAGATAGAGATTTGCAAAGCACACACGGATCTGAAAGGTTTAGATCCGTTGACTAATAACCTCTCTCACAAGCGAGATGTGATCAAACCCCATGGGTGTTGATTCATTACAATCATATAGTGATGTGAACTAGATTATTGACTCTAGTGCAAGTGGGAGACTGTTGGAAATATGCCCTAGAGGCAATAATAAAATGGTTATTATTATATTTCCTTGTTTATGATAATTGTTTATTATCCATGCTAGAATTGTATTGATAGGAAACTCAGATACATGTGTGGATACATAGACAACACCATGTCCCTAGTAAGCCTCTAGTTGAAGAGCTCGTTGATCAATAGATGGTTACTGTTTCCTAACCATGGACGTTGGATGTCGTTGATAACGGGATCACATCATTAGGAGAATGATGTGATGGACAAGACCCAATCCTAAGCCTAGTACAAAAATCGTGTAGTTCATATGCTAAAGCTTTTCTAAATGTCAAGTATCTTTCCTTAGACCATGAGATTGTGCAACTCCCGGATACCGTAGGAATACTTTGGGTGTACCAAACGTCACAACGTAACTGGGTGGCTATAAAGGTGCACTACGGGTATCTCCGAAAGTGTCTGTTGGGTTGGCACGAATCGAGACTGGGATTTGTCACTATGTGTGACGGAGAGGTATCTCTAGGCCCACTCGGAGGACATCATCATAATGTGCACAATGTGATAAAGGAGTTGATCATGGGATGATGTGTTACGGAACGAGTAAAGAGTATTGCCGGTAACGAGATTGAACAAGGTATCGGGATACCGACGATCGAATCTCGGGTAACTATCATACCAGTAGACAAAGGCAATTGTATACGGGATTGATTGGATCCTTTACATCGTGGTTCATCCGATGAGATCATCGTGGAACATGTGGGAGCCAACATGGGTATCCAGATCCTGTTGTTGGTTATTTGCCGGAGAGTTGTCTCGGTCATGTCTGCATGGTTCCCGAACCCGTAGGGTCTACACACTTAAGGTTCGATGACGCTAGGGTTTTGGGAATAGATATACGTGGTTACCGAATGTTGTTCGGAGTCCCGGATGAGATCGCAGACGTCACGAGGAGTTCCAGAATGGTCCGGAGGTAAAAATTTATATATGGGAAGTCCTATTTTGGTCATTGGAAAAGTTTCGGGTGCTATCAGTAACGTACCGGGACCACCGAGAGGGTCCCGGGGGTCCACCAGGTGGGGCCACCGGCCCCAGAGGGCTGCATGGGCCAAGTGTGGGAGGAGACCAGCTCCAGGTGGGCTGGTGCGCCCCCCACCAGGGCCCAAGGCGAAGAGAGAAGGGAAAGGGGGGAAACCCTAGGCTCACATGGGCCTAAGGCCCACCTAGTGGTGCGCCCCCCCTCTCTCCCCCTTGGCCGCCCCCCTAGATGGGATTTAGGGCTTGCCGGCACCCCTAGGGGTGGAAACCTAGATGGGGGTGCAGCCCCTCCCTTCCCCCTATATATAGTGGGGGTTTGAGGCTGCCATACACATGAGAACATCTCCCTCTTGGCGCAGCCCTACCCCTCTCCCTCCTCGTCTCTTGCGGTGCTTGGCAAAGGCCTGCTGGGGTGCCACGCTCCTCCACCACCACCACGCCATCGTGCTGCTGCTGGACGGAGTCTTCCCCAACCTCTCCCTCTCCCCTTGCTGGATCAAGGCACGGGAGACGTCATCGGGATGCACGTGTGTTGAACGCGGAGGCGACGTTGTTCGGCGCTTAGATCGGAATCAACCGCGATGTGAATCGCTACGAGTACGACTCCTTCATCCGCGTTCTTGTAACGCTTCCGCTTAGTGATCTACAAGGGTATGTAGATGCACTTCCCTTTCCCTCGTTGCTAGATTACTCCATAGATTGATCTTGGTGATGCGTAGAAAAATTTAAATTTCTGCTACGATCCCCAACAACTCTTACCCTTCCAGAACTTGCTAGCCTCTACGGTACCGTGCATTGCCCTTTCTCACCTTGAGAGTTGGTGCAAACTTCGCCGGTGCATCCAAACCCCATGATACGATACGCTCTATCACACATAAACCTCCTTATATCTTCCTCAAAACAGCCACCATACCTACCTATTATGGCATTTCCATAGCCATTCCAAGATATATTGCCATGCAACTTTCCATGGTTTCGTTTATTATGACACGCCCCATTATTGTCATATTGCTTTTGCATGATCATGTAGTTGACATCGTATTTGTGGCAAAGCCACCTTTATAATTCTTTCATACATGTCACTCTTGATTCACTGCATATCCCGGTACACCACCGGAGGCATTCACATAGAGTCATATGTTGTTCTAAGTATTGAGTTGTAATTCTTGAGTTGTAAATAAATAGAAGTGTGATGATTTCCATTATTAGAGCATTGTCCCAAGTGAGGAAAGGATGATGGAGACTATGATTCCCCCCTAAGTCGGGATGAGACTTCGGACTTTATAAAAAATAAAAGAGGCCAAAGAAGCCCAAATAAAAAAAAGAGGCCAAAGAAGCCCACCAAAATAAAAATAAAAAAATGAGATAAAAAGAGAGAAGGGACAATGTTACTATACTTTCTCCACACTTGTTCTTCAAAGTAGCACCATGATCTTCATGATAGAGAGTCTCCTATGTTGTCACTTTCATATACTAGTGGGAATTTTTTATTATAGAACTTGGCTTGTATATTCCAATGATGGGCTTCCTCAAAATGCCCTAGGTCTTCGTGAGCAAGCAAGTTGGATGCACACCCACTTAGTTTCTTTTGTTGAGCTTTCATACATTTATAGCTCTAGTGCATCCGTTGCATGGCAATCCCTACTCCTCTTATTGACATCAATTGATGGGCATCTCCAGAGCCCGTTGATTAGCCGCGTCAATATGAGACTTTCTCCTTTTTTGTCTTCTCCACACAATCTCCACCATCATACTCTATTCCACCCATAGTTCTATATCCATGGCTTACGCTCATGTATTGCGTGAGAGTTGAAAAAGTTGAAGCGCGTTAAAAAGTATGAACCAATTGTTTGGCTGAAACCAGGGTTGTGCATGATGGGAGTATTTTGTGTGACGAAAATGAAGCATGGCCTAACTATATGATTTTGTAGGGATAAGCTTTCTTGGGCTATGTTATTTTGATAAGACAATATTACTTTGTTAGTATGCTTGAAGTATTACTATTTTTATGTCAATATGAACTTTTATTTTGAATCATTTGGATCTGAACATTCATGCCACAATAAAGAAAATTACATTGAGAAATATGCTAGGTAGCATTCCACATCAAAAATTCTGTTTTTATCATTTACCTACTCGAGAACGAGCAGGAATTAAGCTTGGGGATGCTTGATACGTCTCCAACGTATCTATAATTTTTGATTGTTCCATGCTATTATATTACCTGTTTTGGATGTTTAATGGGCTTTACTATACACTTTTATATTATTTTTGGGACTAACCAATTAACCGGAGGCCCAGTGCAGATTGCTGTTTTTTGCCTATTTCAGTGTTTCACGGAAAAGGAATATCAAACGGAGTCCAAACAGAATGAAACCTTCGGGAGAATTTTTTTGGAACGAACGCAATCCACGAGACTTGGAGTAGACGTAAGGGAAGCAACAAGGTGGCCACGAGGGTCCAGGGCGCGCCCTACCCCCTGGGCGCACCCCCACCCTCGTGGGCCCCTCGTGGCTCCCCTGGCCGACTTCTTTCGCCTATATATACCCCGAAAACATCCTGGGGCACAATAAATCGGGAGTTCCGCCGCCGCAAACCTCTGTAGCCACCAAAAACCAATCAGGGCCCTGTCCATCACCGGTGGCCATCTTCATCATCACGGCGCTCTCCATGACGAGGAGGGAGTAGTTCACCCTCGGGGCTGAGGGTATGTACTAGTAGCTATGTGTTTGATCTCTCTCTCTCTCTCTCTGTCTCTCTCTCGTGTTCTTGAGGTGGTACGATCTTGATGTATCGCGAGCTTTGCTATTATAGTTGGATCTTATGATGTTTCTCCCCCTCTACTCTCTTGTAATGGATTGAGTTTTTCCTTTGAAGTTATCTTATCGGATTGAGTCTTTAAGGATTTGAGAACACTTGATGTATGTCTTGCATGTGCTTATCTGTGGTGACAATGGGATATTCATGTGATCTACTTTATGTACGTTTTGGTGATCAACTTGCGGGTTCAGTGACCTTGTGAACTTATGCATAGGGGTTAGCACACGTTTTCGTCTAGACTCTCTGGTAGAAACTTTGGGGCACTCTTTGAAGTACTTTGTGTTGGTTGAATAGATGAATCTGAGATTGTGTGATGCATATCGTATAATCATGCCCATGGATACTTGAGGTGACATTGGAGTATCTAGGTGACGTTAGGGTTTTGGTTGATTTGTATATTAAGGTGTTATTATAGTATGAACTCTATGATAGATCGAATGGAAAGAATAGCTTCGTGTTATTTTACTACAGACTCTTGAATAGATCAATCAGAAAGGATAACTTTGAGGTGGTTTCGTACCCTACAATAATCTCTTCGTTTGTTCTCCGCTATTAGTGACTTCGGAGTGACTCTTTGTTGCATGTTGAGGGATTGTTATATGATCCAATTATGTTATTATTGTTGAGAGAACTTGCACTAGTGAAAGTATGAACCCTAGGCCTTATTTCCTAGCATTGCGATATCGTTTACGCTCACTTTTATCATTAGTTACCCTGCTGTTTTTATATTTTCAGATTACAAAAACCTATATCTACCATCCATATTGCACTTGTATCACTATCTCTTCGCCAAACTAGTGCACCTATACAATTTACCATTGTATTGGGTGTGTTGGGGACACAAGAGACTCTTTGTTATTTGGTTGTAGGGTTGCTTGAGAGAGACCATCTTCATCCTACGCCTCCCATGGATTGATAAACCTTAGGTCATCCACTTGGGGGAAATTTTCTACTGTCCTACAAACCTCTACACTTGGAGGCCCAACAGCGTCTACAAGAAGAAGGTTGCGTAGTAGACATCAAGTAGCACCATGATCTTCATGATAGAGAGTCTCCTATGTTTTCACTTTCATATACTAGTGGGAATTTTTCATTATAAAACTTGGCTTGTATATTCCAATGATGGGCTTCCTCAAATTGCCCTAGGTCTTTGAGCAAGCAAGTTGGATGCACACCCACTTAGTTTCCTTTTGAGCTTTCATAAACGTATAGCTCTAGTGCATTCGTTGCATGGCATCCCTACTCGCTCACGTTGATATCTATTAATGGGCATCTCCATAGTCAGTTAATACGCCTAGTTGATGTGAGATAATCTCCCTCTTTTTGTCTTCTCCACAACCACCATATTCCATTCCACCTATAGTGCTATGTCCATGGCTCACTCCCATGTATTGTGTGATAGTTGAAAAGGTTTGAGAACACTGAATGTATGAAACAGTTGCTTGGCTTGTCATCGGGGTTATGCATGATTTGAATATTTTGTGTGATGAACATGGAGCATAGCCAGACTATATGATTTTGTAGGCATAGCTTTCTTTGGCCATGTTATTTTGAGAAGACATGATTAATTTGTTAGTATGCTGGAAGTATTATTGTTTTTATGTCAATATTAAACTTTTATTTTAAATCTTATGGATCTGAACATTCATGCCACAATAAAGAAAAATTACATGGATAAATATGTTAGGTAGCATTCCACATCAAAAATTCTGTTTTTATCATTTACCTACTCGAGGACTAGCAGGAATTAAGCTTGCGGATGCTTGATACATCTCTAACATATCTATAATTTTTTGTTGCTCCATTATATTATCTGCTTTGGATGCTTTATATGCATTAATATGCTATTTAATATTATTTTTGGGACTAACCTATTAACCTAAAGCCAGTGCCAGTTCTTGTTTTTCCCTGTTTTTTAGCTTCATAGGAAAGGAATACCAAACGGAGTCCAAACAGAATAAAACTTTCGCGATGATTTTTCTTGGACGAGAAGACACCTATTGGACTTGGACTCCAAGTCAGAAGATCTTGGAGTAGATGACATGCCACAGGGGCGTGCCAAGGGGGTATGGTGCGCCCCCTTGCCTTGTGGCCTACTCCAACACCCCCTGACCTAATTCTTTGTCCTATATATTCACATATATTCCCGAACCTCCAGAAGCATCCACGAAAACACTTTTCCACCACCGCAACCTTTTGTTCCCATGAGATCCCATGTAGGGGCCTTTTCCAGCATCCTGCCAGAGGGGGATTCGATCACGGAAGGCTTCTACATCTATTCTATTGCCCTTCCGATGAAGAGTGAGTAGTTTACCACA
Organism: Triticum dicoccoides; assembly: GCF_002162155.2. Lineage (NCBI taxonomy): Eukaryota > Viridiplantae > Streptophyta > Magnoliopsida > Poales > Poaceae > Triticum > Triticum dicoccoides. The sequence goes on from NC_041385.1 coordinate 26,754,121, forward strand.
GACCTACGGGTACATAGCTGGTAGCTAGATGGCTTCTTCTCTCTTGTTGATTCTCAATACCATGTTCTCCTCGATGTTCTTGGAGATCTATCTAATATAATCTTCTTTTGTGGTGTGTTTGTCGAGACCCAATGTATTGTGGATTTGTGATCAGCTTATCTATGAATATTATTTGAATCTTCTCGGAATTCTTATATGCATGATTTGATATCTTTGTAATTCTCTTCGAACTATCGGTTTAGTTTGGTCAACTAGATTGGTTTTTCTTGCAATGGGTTCAATCTTGCGATGTCCTTTCCCAATGATAGTAGGGGCAGCAAGGCACGTATTGTATTGTTGTCATCAAGGATAAAAAGATGGGATTTACATCATATTGCTTGAGTTTATTCCTCTACATCATGTCATCTTACTTAATGCGTTACTCTGTTCTTCATGAACTTAATACTCTAGATGCTGGCATGAGTCGGTCGATGTGTGGAGTAATAGTAGTAGATGGAGGCAGGAGTCGTCTACTTGACACAGACGTGATGCCTATATTTCATAATCATTGCCTTAAATATCGTCATAACTTTTCGCTCTTCTATCAATTGCTCGACAGTAATTTGTTCACCCACTGTATTATTTGCTATCTTGAGAGAAGCCTCTAGTGAAACTTATGGCCCCGGGTCTCTTTTCCATCATATAAGTTTCTGATCTACTATTTTGCAATCGTTTACTTTCAGATCTATAAACCAAAAATCCCAAAAATGTTTTCTTTATCTTTTCTTTAGTTTCATCTATCTCTACCAGATCTCACTTTTGCAAGTAACTGTGAAGGGATTGATAACCCCTTTATCACGTTGTGTGCAAGTTGTTTGATTGTTTGTGCAGGTATTGGTGATTTGTGTGTTGTCTCCTACTGCATTGATACCTTGGTTCTCTAACTGAGGGAAATACTTATCTCTACTTTGCTGCATCATCGTTTCCTCTTCAAGGGAAAAAACAACACAAGCTCAAGAAGTAGCAACGCCTCATAGTTGTCGGGCAAGCCATACCGCTGAAATAATAGTGTTGGAGAACTTGATAACTCCTAAAAATATGCTAGCGGCCATGCGAAGTCAAGGATTTGAATCCAGGTAGGTTGCTTCCACCATGAGGAACCATCTAAATTGTCCTTAGTTTGCATTATCATCACCATTTTAAACTACATCAGCATTAACTTAGACTAAATGTCACAATATGGTTGACCCAACATGATTGATCTTCGGTAATCGGAATTAGTATTTTTCTGAAACTTGTGTACAAGGTGAATGGTCAAAGAAGACAGTGGGGAAGATTTAGTTATTCTACTTATTCGAGCACATGGAACTTCTTAAATTCTTAAATGACAGTTTATCCTTTTGCTCTTATTGGCTATGCCTCGAGGCAACCTCTGGGTAATGTGAAGCTCCGCTTTCTATTATTGCCTTCTTTTCTTCATCATTCTTCTCAGCTCTGCTTAATATAGTTGAACTTTCAATGTATTTCATAATTTCAAGAACTACAAAATGTTTTATTGTACTTTCAGCAGAGAATTCATTGATATCATGTAGCACTTCCAGTATGCTCAAAAGTACACAAATAATATGCAATCCACAACATATCAACATCTTGATTTATTATTTAGATGGATAAATCTAGCAAGGATTGCATCAATACTAAAACCATCACAAGACATCAGCTAATAAGTAGGATAAACAAGTATAAGAGAAAAATTCCAGTTCTAGTTTTTTTAGGGTTCCAGTTCAAAAAAAATCATCTACCTAGTTATTTTTCAAGCAAATGCAAAACCTTTGAATAGGTAGGCAAGAAAAGTAGTTTACATAGCCCAAAACAGGGCAAGCACAAAAAGTTGAGGGTAGGGTTCACCTTTTTTGACATAAGGCAAGGGTTCACCTTGTTTTGCAGCAAAGAACAAGAAAGGTCACCCATCTCAAAAAGAAGGGGGGACGAGGCCACAACATGACGTGGGGATAAGAATTAGCAAACATATGGATAGGAACCAACAAGAAAAGAAATGTGACTACTATTAGTATGCTCAAAAGTGCACAGATAGCCTGCAATCACTACTGCAGGATGCTGCTAACGCGACACTACGATCAAAGACCCTTCAATGAAATAGTGTGCGATGCAATAATCGCAAACGGTGGTGTAAAAACCCGTCAAAAAGGTGTAAAACATTTGCCATGACAGATGCATCAAACACAGTTCAAATTTTGGTTGCGTGTGCGATGCAGGGCATACGGTTCGGTTCAATGAACTGTTTGCGATGAGGAAGAAGAACGGAAACGGGCAGCCAAAATAAGGCGTGTGCGACATATGTCATACAGTTCGCTCGGATTAACTGTTTGTGATGAGTTGGAACAACAGAAACGGGCAGCTAGATAAAGGTGTGTGCGATTGAGGGCATACGCTTCAGAAGGATTAACTGTTTGTGATTAGGCAACACAACAGAAATGGTCAGCCAGATCAAAGTGTGTGCGATTGATGTCATACACTTCACGTGGATGAACTGCTTGCAATTAGCCACAACAAACAAAAACAGTTAGACAGATCAACGTGTGTGCGCTAGACGGGCACACATTCTAATTAAAAGAAGCGTGTGTGATGGTAATAACAAGCGTGCACGGTTCTTGGAACAAGATGTGTGCTGACATTGCCTATTGCGGTGCACCCTATGGTGCAAACACCACGTACGCGGCCGAGAAAGCGTGCCCACATCACGCCGTCCAGGAATAGTGCCGCACTTAGAAATTATAGAACGGTCAATAAATTTTGAGCCTTCGTCTCGTCATATTCCAAATTGTAAACCTGTTCACACCGATAAAAACCTAAACGATTTCCCACTTAGGAGCATACTAGTACTCGGTTATAAACACTACTACTCCAAGATGACTGCACATTCCTCCTCAACTCCTCATGCACAAAAACAAACAAGTCATTCATCATCGTTCCCTTGCATATGCCATGGCTAGCATGAGTTCTGGGTCGAGAGATTGCCACCCGGGAGAGGCGAGCATGGAAGCGGAAGCACAAGAGATGTCCCGCCTCGCCATGAAAGCAGCCGACATGTCCCGCCGCGCGGCCGTAGCAGCACAGAGGTCCCACCGCGCCGTCAATGCAGCAGACTGGTGCGGTCGTGCCGTGGAAGCAGCTGAGTTGTTCGGCCACGCCGCGGTAGCATCATAGATGTCCTCCCATGCCGTGGCGGCTGGGAAATTGTCTCGTGGGTAGGCGAGGACTCTTACAGGCGCATGCATGCGAATGTCCATAGCCAGATGGAATAGATCTCCGGCTGGGCGAGGTTGCAGGACGACATCAAAGCCTCGTTTGAATATGCTACCGGCATCATCCGGCAACTATGGGAGAGCAATGAGAAGCTCCAGGCCGAGCACGACCTACTTAGGGCGAAGATCGTCGAAAGTGCGGAGCAGCAGGAGGAGACCACTGCCTTGTTGAAGAGGACTAGTGTCATCATCGAAAAACTTATGGACGAGAATGTCGTGCTGCGCATGAAGCGCAAAAGGCTAGTGGAGGAATCCGTGGATGCTCTCAAGCAGCATATTGAGGACAGGAAAGAGCTCATCGCCGCTCGCCATGGAGACTAGTCCCGGCGGCCTGCAGCAACGCATCAAGAAAGTAGAGATCAGCGAGCCAGATCATTATCTTCTTCTTTTGGCCTTGTGTATTTCGGGCGTTGCCGCATGTGCTTTTTTTAAATTATGTTCCAAAATATGTAAGACAATTATTATCCACTTTCATCGTCCTCATATTCATCATCAAGATCCATGCAAAACTTTCTTTTCAGATTTTCATTTTTCTCTCTTAAATCTAAGTCCAGTGAGACATAGCCACGCCATGAAACAGGGGCTCGGGCGCCATTAATGGAGACGTTGGGAGGGAGGTGCGCTGCGGATAGAGGTAAAAGGGCTCTCCTACCGATGAGCACACGCAAGGGACTGATCGCACGCCTCCCATAGTCAAATAGCTACCCCGCATGGCACCTCCTAGCCAATAAAAAAGGGGATGCGTGGCGGCATGCAATAGGTAAGTAGAACGCCCACGGTTTCAATAATATTTGTGTTTCCTATTTGTAACATGACAGCACTTGTTCCAAAATGACTTTGTTGATTGTTAATGTGTAAGCCTTTGCAAATCCGATAGAAAAATTACCACAGCATGTTGGTGCCATGTCATGACACCATGCCAAGTTTCATGATTTTCAGGCGTGTTTTGGATTTACAAGAATTAAAAAACAAAGTTTCTCAATCTTTCCGGCCGAGCCACGACGCCCAGATGTTTGAATTTCATTCTCATTTCTTGCATGGGACCTAGAAATTCACCCAAGGACACACATGTGATTTTTCAACCAACTTTGGTGCATTGGAGCATGTGCTTGTAGTTCATATTTGAATTATGCACATTAAAAGCCCAGAAATTCAATTAATGTATAAAAAGGCCAAACGAACCCAGAAGAATTCCAAAATTTAGCATGATACTTCTATTTGGTCTAATCTAACTGTGTAAAAAATTAAGGCGGGAGAAGCCAGTGTACGTATGTCGTTTCGCACACGGAGGTGACACGTTCCCTCTCGGAACCACGAGCCTTCTTGAGAGAAACTCTGGTTTGCAAGAAGCATATACCAAAGCTTGTCCCAATTCGTCCAAAAAATTTACCGCAGCATGTTGGTGCCATGTCATGACACCATGCCAAGTTTCATGATTTTCAGGCGTGTTTTGGATTTACATGAATTAAAAAACCAAGTTTCTCAATCTTTCCGGCCGAGCCACGACGCCTAGATGTTCGAATTTCATTTCCATTTCTTTCATGGGACCTAGAAATTCACCCAAGGACACACATGTGATTCTTCAACCAACTTTGGTGTACTGGATCATGTGCTTGTAATTCAAATTTGGATTATGCACATTAAATGCCCAGAAATTCAATTAATGTACTACCTCCGTCTAGGTGAATAAGTCATTCACGTAGTTCTAGGTCATCGATTTGAGGAATTAAATATGTGTCATATGTCATAAAAAGTATATCACTAGATTCCTACACGGATGTAGTTTCTAAATATATATTTTTTGTCATGTATAATACATATTTAGTTAGTTAAATGGTCGACCTAGAACTACGCGAATGACTTATTCACCGAGACGGATGTAGTATAAAAAAGTCCAAACGAACCCGAAATAATTCCAAAATTTAGCATGATACTTCTATTTGGTCTAATTTGCCCGTGTAAAAAAATTAAGGCGGGAGGAGGCAGTGTACGTATGTCATTTCGCACACGAAGGTGGCACACGTTCCCTCTCAGAACCACGAGCCTTCTTGAGAGAAGCTCCGGTTTGCAAGAAGCTTATACCAAAGCTTGTCCCAATCCGGCCAAAAAAATTACCACAACATTTTGGTGCCATGTCATGACACCATGCCAAGTTTCATGATTTTCAGGCGTGTTTTGGATTTACATGAATTAAAAAACCAAGTTTCTCAATCTTTCCGGCCGAGCCACGACGCCTAGATGTTCGAATTTCATTTCCATTTCTTTCATGGGACCTAGAAATTCACCCAAGGACACACATGTGATTCTTCAACCAACTTTGGTGTACTGGATCATGTGCTTGTAGTTCAAATTTGAATTATGCACATTAAATGCCCAGAAATTCAATTAATGTACTACCTCCGTCTAGGTGAATAAGTCATTCACGTAGTTCTAGGTCATCGATTTGAGGAATTAAATATGTGTCATATGTCATAAAAAGTATATCACTAGATTCCTACATGGATGTAGTTTCTAAATATATATTTTTTGTCATGTATAATACATATTTAGTTAGTTAAATGGTCGACCTAGAACTACGCGAATGACTTATTCACCGAGACGGATGTAGTATAAAAAAGTCCAAACGAACCCGAAATAATTCCAAAATTTAGCATGATACTTCTATTTGGTCTAATTTGCCCGTGTAAAAAAATTAAGGCGGGAGGAGGCAGTGTACGTATGTCATTTCGCACACGAAGGTGGCACACGTTCCCTCTCAGAACCACGAGCCTTCTTGAGAGAAGCTCCGGTTTGCAAGAAGCTTATACCAAAGCTTGTCCCAATCCGGCCAAAAAAATTACCACAACATTTTGGTGCCATGTCATGACACCATGTCAAGTTTCATGATTTTCAGGTGTGTTTTGGATTTACATGAATTAAAAAACCAAGTTTCTCAATCTTTTCGGTCGAGCCACGACGCCCAGATGTTTGAATTTCATTCCCATTTCTTGCATGGGACCTAGAAATTCACCCAAGGACACACATGTGATTTGTCAACCAACTTTTGTGCATGCTACCTCTTGATCTTGCGTTGGTTTTCCCTTGAGGAGGAAAGAGTGATGCAGCAAAGTAGCGTAAGTATTTCCCTCGGTTTTGAGAACCAAGGTATCAATCCAGTAGGAGACAAAGCACAAGTCACTGAATACCTGCACAAACAATCAACAACTTGCACGCAACGCGATAAAGGGGTTGTCAATCCTTTCACGGGCATTTGCAAAAGTGAGATCTGATAGAGATAGATAAATCGTAAAGTAAATATTTTTGGTATTTTTGGTTTATAGATCGGAAACTAGTAAGATGTAAACAAGACTAAATATTATGGAAAAGAGATTCAATATAATGGAAAAGAGACCCGGTGGGCATAGGTTTCACTAGTGGCTTCTCTCAAGATAGCAAATATTACAGTGGGTGAACAAATTACTGTCGAGCAATTGTTAGAAAAGCGCATAGTTATGATGATATCTAAGGCAATGATCATGAACATAGGCATCACGTCTGTGTCAAGTAGACCGACTCCTGCCTGCATCTACTACTATTACTCCACACAGCGACCGCTATCCAGCATGCATCTAGAGTATTAAGTTCATAAAGAATGGAGTAAGGCATTAAGTAAGATGACATGATGTAGAGGAATTAACTCAAGCAATATGATGAAAACACCATCTTTTTATCCTCGATGGCAACAATACAATAAATGCCTTGCTGCCCCTACTTTCACTGGGAAAGGACACCACAAGGTTGAACCCAAAGCTAAGCACTTCTCCCATTGCAAGAAAGATCAATCTAGTAGGCCAAACTAAACCGATAATTCGAAGAGACTTGCAAAGATATCAAATCATGCATATAAGAATTCAGAGAAGAACAAAATAATATTCATAGATAATCTTGATCATAAATCCACAATTCATCGGATCTCGGCAAACACACCGCAAAATAATATTACATCGAATAGATATCCAAGAACGTCAGGGAGAACATGGTATTGACAATCAAAGAGAGAGAAGAAGCCATCTAGCTAATAAGTATGGACCCGAAGGTCTATGGTAAACTACTCACGCTTCATCGAAGAGGTAATGGTGTTGATGTAGAAGCCCTCCATGATCGAATCCCCCTCTGCCAGGACGCTGGAAAAGGTCCCTATCTGGGATCTCACGGGTACAGAAGGTTGCGGCATTGAAGAAGTTGTTTCGTGGCTCCCTTGGATGTTTTCAGGGTATAAGAGTATATATAGGCGAAGGAACTAGGTCAGGGTAGCTACAAGGGGCCAACGAGGGTGGGGGCGCGCCCTCCTACCTCGTGGTCACCTTGTTGCCTCTCTGACTTCATCTCCAGGTCTTCTGGTTTGCTTTCAGTCCAAGAAAGATCATCTCGAAGGTTTCATTCTGTTTGGTATTCCTTTTCTGCGAAACTCCAAAATAGGCAAAAACTAGAAACTAGCACTGGGCCCTCGGTTAATAGGTTAGTCTCAAAAATAATATAAAATAGTATATAAATGACTATTAAGCATCCAAAACAGATAATATAAAAGCATGGAACAATCAAAAATTATAGATACGTTGGAGAAGTATCAATGCACTAGAGCATGTGCTTGTAATTCCAATTTGAATTATGCATATTAAATGACCAAAAATTCAATTAGTGTATAAAAAAGGTCAAACGAACCCGGAATAATTCCAAAATTTAGCACGATACTTCTATTTGATCTAATCTGCCTGTGTAAAAAATTAAGGCAGAATAAGGCAGTGTACGTATGTTGTTTCGCACCCGGAGGTGACACGTTCCCTCTTGCACATGGAGGTGACATGTTCCCTCTGGTTTGCAAGAAGCTTGTCCCAATTCGGCCAAAAAAATTTACCATAGCTTGTTGGTGCCATGTCATGAGATTTCATGATTTTCAGGCGTGTTTTGGATTTACATCAATTAAGAAACCTAGTTTCTCAATCTTTCCGGCTGAGCCACGACGTCCATATATTTGAATTTCGTTCCCATTTGTTGAATGGGACCTAGAAATTCACCCAAGCACACACATGTGATTTTCAACCAACTTTGGTGCATTGGAGCATGTGCTTGTAGTTCAAATTTGAATTATGCATATTAAATGCAGAAATTCAATTAATGTATAAGAAAGTCCAAACAAACCCGAAATAATTATAAATTTTAACACGTCACTCATATAGTTCTATGTTGCCTCTGTAAAAAAATAAGGGGGGAGGCAGCGTATATCGTTTCGAACACAAGGTGACACGTCCCCCCTCGGGAACCATGAGTCTTCTCGAGAGAAGCTCCGGTTTGCAAGAAGCTTATACCCAAAAACTTGTCCAAATGCGGCCAATTTTTTACCACAGCATGTAGTTGCCATGAAATGACACCATGCCAAGTTTCATGATTTTCAGGCGAGTTTTGAATTTCCAGAAATTTAAAAACCAAGTTTCTCAATGTTCCCGACCGAGCCACGATGCCCAGATGTTTGAATTTCATTCCCATTTCTTGCATGGGACCTATAAATTCACCCAAAGACACACATGTGATTTTTCAACAAACTTTGGTGGACTGGAGCATGTGCTTGTAGTTCAAATTTGAATTATGCACATTAAATGCCAGGAAATTCAACCAATCCATAAAAATGCCAAATGAACCCAGAATAATTCCAAATTTAAACATGACACTCATGTAGTTGCATGTTCACTGTACGTAAATGTTCAAGCAATTCAAACACCATCCTTTCCCTCTGTAACACCATTTTGTCTATAAAAACATAATGAAAAAATCAGGTATACCACAAACTATTTACTAGAAAGAATCGTGTGGGATGCAATATAAAATATCTTGGCGCACTGTCTTGTCTGGCTTACACAAGAAGCTACGTCGTCTACAGTCCACCGCCCCCGCATGAACCACACTTGCGTGCTAGTTTCTCGTGGCACCGAGCGAAATGTTTTTGCCACCGCGGAAATATCTATCTCCCCACCCCCTCCCTCCCACCAAAAGCCACATTTCCATTGTTCCTCCTTGCTTTCCAAGTTCAAACCTTCACTGCTGCTTACTGACAACTCAGCCTCCTCGCCAGGGACCCTTCTTCTTGCAACGCTGCCTCCTTGTCGGCTACCCTTCTTGTTGTAGTGTCGCCTACTCGCCGACGATCCTTCTTCTTGCAGCGCCGCCTCCTCGCTGGCGACCCTTCTTCTTGCTACGCGGCCTCCTTATCTCTGACCCTTCTTCTTGTTGCACGGCCTCCACGATATATGGTCAAGTGATCTACACCCCACCCACACCATCCTCCTCCTTTCCCGACCCACATGCCCCGACCGACGGCGCGACACCTTCCACCGAAATCACTGTCCCTCACCTCCACATAAGCATCGCCCACAGCCATTTTGCATGCAGTATAATGTGGAGCTCAGTAGCATCTGGCAGCGGAGATGCAAATCGTGGCCGCACGCGCGCACGAGGTAGCTATGGCTGCCATGCGTGTCGATCGCTAGATCTTGGAGGAGCACCTCGTCTTCGATGCCACCGTCGACACCGCCATGCGGTTTTCTACTTGAAAATACAGTTCATGTTGTTTTCTCGAGGCCACTGCCAATGCCTTCTAGTGATTTGTCCTCTGTAATGTTAATATGCAATCTGATGTTCAGTTTATAGGTTGCTCCTCTAAAATGCAATGTTTAGTTAACAGTTTGGTCCAACAAATGCTACATTTTGTAGTAGTGTTCTCAAGCATTCTTTGTTTTGTTAACTGTCTTATCTTCTAGTACATGTTTATATTCTTCAATGTCGTGCTCAGTTAACTATTTTGGTTCATTTGTCTGTTGTCCATTTAGTTGTTTGGTTCAGTTCTGTAATTTGATTTTCAATTGCTGTGGGTACAATTTTGTATTATTACGTGTGTGAAATAAATCGAATTTGGTTGTACTCAATACATATTCTACTGATAGTATGGCAACTCTCAGTTAACCTGATCAAGATCTTCCTTATGAGTGTTGCAAGGAAACAACGGGAGACACTGGGGTCTACCATCGAGGTTTGTTCAAGCATGGTCCTTTGGCTAATATCACATTATTGTGCAGTTGGAGGAATCATTCTAATATTTAGGTTTCTTACAATTTGGTCTTGCACATGTAGGTCCTGCTGTCACAGGCTTAGACCCACTGTTCGACCCATTTTGCATATGGGGAATGAGATGTCCATGAATATCAATCAAGTTAAGAAACTCAGAAAGATTGTTAGGATGAAGAAACTTGCGACGAATAATAGCAAGATCTTTGTTTGCACAATGAAGAAGACATCAGTCAAGTATAGGATGGTACTAACTCTTTTACCTTGTTTTTACCCCTTGCTCCATCAGTCAACTATAGGATGGCACTAACTCTTTTACCTTGTTTGCATATCTTTGTTTTCAGTACTTTCCAAAGTAGATCACCAATGATTACCTCCCAAACCACCTGCATGGTCAAGAGGCGAGGAAGGTATTCATTTAACACCCACGGTGCAATATTGAAGTCTTGCCGAAGAGGACGAAGGTTGGGTGAGCAATTATCCATAGCCACTGGCCTAAAGTTGCAAGGACATTCAACATCATTGAAGGCTCAATATTTGCCTTCCGCTTCTACAGTTTGCCAGATGAGATTCATCTGTCTATTTACCGAGTATGATGCTACTTTCCAAAGGTTTTTGATGTTGCATGTGAAACTTGGTGCTGTTGTGTAATGGCGGACCTGAGTGCCGAAGCTATCTGATGTAACTCAATTATGAAATCCTGGTTGTTATTATACGGATATGAAATATCTGGTGTGTTTTTATAAGAAATATCAATTTGATTAGTACATGGATTATCAATAATAGGCTAATTACCTTGCTTATTGGGGTTTTCTATTGCAGACGGTTACTCAGACAACACCATGGGCGATGAACTCAAACAACCCACAAGGTTTCTAGAAAGTAGGCGTGTTCGATCAACTAACAATCACACATGGCTTCCGGCAGAGAACTGTTTGCGTTAGGCAACCTTGCACAAAAGTTTCCACACAAAAAACTGTGCGTGATATACATACGAACGGAAATGTTTTTTTGGGATTTACCGTGTGGGATGTACATACGAACCAAAATATTGGGTTTTGATGCCCCGCCAGATCGCACACGAACTCATTTTACCCTAGCCTATGTGCTAGGAGGGCCTATCCCCGATGGTTTCTGGGTGATGTGGGAAAGACCCCCCCCCTATCGCCCACACTCACTTAGTGACGGTTCCAAATGCCGTCGTGGAAAGGGGTTAAAAACCGTTTGTACAGCAGCTCTCTACACAAGTGAATCCTCAACAACACATCACACATCTTGATTTATTCTTTAGATGAATAAATCTAATCAGGATTACATTATGTACTAGAATCATGGAAGGAAGCTAATAACTAATATAAAGAAGTATACAAAGAAAACTTACATTTCTATTTTTAGCCTACCTTATTGTTTTTTGAGAAAATGCAAAAGCTTTGAACTGATAGGCAATGAAAAGTTATTTACATATCCCGAGAGTAGGGCAAGCAAAGAAAACCGAGGCAAGGGTTCACCATTTGTGCAGCAAATAACAAGGCCACCCATCTGTGGTAATTCCCAGTTTTCACTTCAACATTCATTGAACACTGAGCGACCTCAACAATCTCCTACAATGCAAATGTCTTGTCCAACATACACCATTATACGTTTATTTTTGGTTCGCATCTATCTGAAACAGTCTCCTGCAATGCAAATATCTTTTCCAACATACACCATTATACATTCCAATTAGGTTACATGTACATCAAATTTACATTCGCTTTGTTTCACACAGAAACAAGCGCAAAAATTCCACACGTACGTGCTAGCCACGTGGCAAGAAAGACTGGCAACAACAAGAAATTGAGATCGTTTCTTCACTAATTGTTATATTGTTGCAATACATTAATGGTGTGACCGTTTAGTGTTTCATTCCTTAGATTAATAGAATTCGCTCTGCAGCTCAAGGCCCTTCGGAAGTTCTGGCAGGACATTGCAAGTTCTCACTGTAGATAGTTATTCTTCGTGTGAACTGATCATTCTAGCAAACTTGTCGCCCCACTTCATTGGTAGTCCTAATCAAGATCCCTAGTTCGAACAAGCAATGTTGCTAGTACAAAAGGCACCAATGTTTCTTCTTATGCACCTTTGCCTTGAAGAGTCCAATGACGGAGCTTAATGAGCAGACACCACTTCAATTCAAGAACACAAAAGAGAATTTTGTGTCTTTAACTCGATAAGATGGTTTGCTATAAAAAGAAGGTATCAATTCGATTTGCTCGTGTTGGATAAGATGGTTTCGCAAAATGAGGGAAAAAACTAGCATGACATTGACTTTTACTTTCTTCTGGCTGCTAATCAACAAATTTTTTAATCAAAGGGGTCCCCCGCCGCAAATTTTCATTGAAAAAGCCAAGGCACAACAGTCCAGCAACATAAAATGTTAAGCAGCTCTCAACCACAACCAGAAAGTAGCTGCAACAAGAATTTATTACAGGCAATCACTTATCTGAAATAGTGTTCAAGCATGGACGATACAAAGAACCTAATCAATACCAAGCTATCCTAAGGAGCTCCCCATGATGACAGTCAAGTAGCCGAAGACCCCTGAGGAGCAACGTTGCTTGAATACCGACGCATATCACCTTCCATGAACGAACCAGAGCCCCCACTACGGCCAGGATGCACTTCACGGTTCGCCATGTTCGCCCCTGGGCAAAGTCATTTCACATAAGCCATAAGCCCCACAAGATGGCAATGGAGAAAATATTAATCACTTCAGTATTTTCTCACTACTTCCAAAAGAAAGCAAGATCAAGAAAGGAGCATGGTACATGGAAAGCTACTATCTCAGCTATGATATTCCAAGTGTTCTTAGCAACAATGTAATAGAAAAACAAGTGTTGAATGGTTTCTGTATCATTCCAAAAGACAAAAGTAAGATCATCTACATGTCTACGGTTAGCCAAATTATCTCGAGCAAGGCTCTTATTATTGACAATAAGCCAAAGGAACCCATGCAGGTTAGGAGGAACATTAATTTTCTAGATGCAATCTTTCAAGTCATATGGAATACCACCAAACCTAATTAGATTATAATAATATCTAACATAATATATCCTAGAAGTTTCAAGCATCCACACAGGAGAATCACTACGATTAGTAAGCGTCACAACTTTTAAAGTATTCAAAAGATCAAACCATTTGGCCATAAGGGAGGTGTCAACACATCTTCTCAAGGTCAATTTCAAAATGGAGCCATCCAAAACCTGAGCAACTAAAACATCTTGTTGTTGACATATAGAAAATAAATCCCAGTATTGGGTTTTGAGAGAACAATCCCACAGCCATAATTCATGGCAGAAGGAAATGCACTACCCATTTCCTAGTTGCCATCTATAAAATGGTTTGGCAGAAGCAAAAACCCAGGAAATGCTTTTCCAAAACAAAGGTCCATTTTCAGGTTTTTCTCAAAGAATGATAGGCTTGTCAGTGTTATATTTGAAGCTTAAAAGTTTCTTCCAATCTACATATCTGCCATCCAAAAACCTTTTACTCCAAGAGGCTAACATAGCGAGGTTATATTCCCTAAGATTAGGGACCGCCATACCTCCAAAATCTTTCTTTCTAGAGATAAGACCCCAATTACCAAGATGGTAATTGTGCTCATCACCTATATTGCCCCAAAAAATATGTGCCATTTGAGAAGTGATAGCATCAGTTGCCCACTTTGGAAATTTCATGGTAGATATCAAATATGAAGGAATGCTAGCAATACAAGTGGTGCGTAAAATAAGCTTGCTTCTATAGGATAAATTCCTTCCCAACCAGCCAGCAATGTTTTTGATAATCCTATTAACTATAGGTTGAATGTCCTTGCTCCTCAACTTTTTATAGTGAAGGGGGACATCTAAATACTTGAAAAGGAAAGAACCAATCTAACAACAAAAAATCAAGGCAAAACAATTTGCCAACTCATCCTCAACATTAATAGTATGAAGATCACTCTTTTGGAAATTAATCTCGATCCCCGATAGATTATCAAAACAAGAAAGAATCCGTTTCAAATTCCTAGCCTTATCAACAGAGGCCTCTAAGAAAAGTCAAATATCATCTACATATTGTAGACTTACCACACCTCCTAGAATGACACATGGAAGAAGACCAGAGATCAAGTTGTGGTTTACATCCTTGGATAACATCTTATAGTAAATACATCAAGAACTAAGTTGAAAATAAGGGGGGAGGGGAACCCCTAACTTAAACCCTGTGCCGCCTAAAAAATGTGGCCAAATAGTATCATTGATTTTAACACAAAAGGAACTCTGAGTTAAGGTGCTACAAACCCAACCTATGCGTTTACTACAAAAACCTCTAGAAGTGAGCATTTCCGAAGGAAACTCCAGTTCACCCTGACATTGGCTTTTTCATAGTCTAACTTTAGGACCAACCCACTTACACTAGATCTATGAATTTTATGGATGACCTCATTAGCCATAACAACACTCTCCAAAATGAATCTCCCTCTGACAGAAGAAGTTCGATTGGGGGAAATAAGTTTGTCGCAAATAGGGGAACCCTAGTGGTAATAGCTTTCGTAAAAATCTTAATAGCCCAATTGCTAAGGATAATGGGGAAAAAAATCCAGTTCCTTGGCTTTTGGCTCTTTAGGGATTAATGTAATAATAGCAAAGTTCAGCCGATGACTATCCATATTACCACCCTCCAAATCTCTGACCATCCACATAAATTCGTGCTTAATAAGATCCCAGAAAGTTTGATAGAAAAGAAAAGACATGCCATCAGGACCTAGGGCACCTAGTTTCTCACGTTGCCTGCTAAATTTGGAATTGCTCTAGATTGCTAAGGCTATCATATGAAGATATATAACAAGGCCATAAAAGAACAATACAGCTGCAGATACTTGTGCAGGAGGGTAGCTACATCTTAATTTGCAGAACATTGAACTCAGTAAATCTTTGAAGCTAGGTATGAGTGCAAGAGTAATGATTATACTCTCAAAGATGACAAGATAGTAGTACTAGTATAGCTAAGAAAAGTCTAGGCGATATAAGTCAAAATCAATTTAATGATCTGTTCTCATCCTCACCAAAATTGTTTACCAAATGGAATCTATGTGGAAGTTGTTTTATCTAAAAAGAAGAAATGTAGCAGGAGATGAGATTGTAACTTCTAAGGTGCTGAAGAAATAACTGGTCACCTTTCTTAATTTCTGGATCTATTTGTGAAACGATGCAATCAAGAAAAGTATAAAGATAACATATACTCCCAACAGCCTAGTTGCATCACAAAGATGTTTTCCTAACAAGGCACACAAACTTGAGATAAGTAATGCCAATAAAAATCAAGATAATCTCATCTAGTGCAATTCTCTACTAGTACAGAGAACGTTAGTGATATATATTGCTAGGACCAATATGCCTCTTCACAATCACACCACGAACCTTTCTATTAAAACAAATGGCGTGCAACTGGAAAAAAATACACTACAAACCATTTTCTACATAGGACAGCCAGGTATGTGATGTCTCATTTTTTTTCTTTATGTATGAACATGATGAACAATAGAACTTATGTAACCTTGCTAAGGGCATCTCCAACGGTGACCGGCACATTTCCTACCGCATCTCTCCACGGACAGGGGGACCAGTTCGTGGACATGGATGCGGGAGGCCGCCATCCAATCATAACCGCATACATTTCAACAACTATTGGAATGAAAAGGATGAAATTCGTTCAAACCGGGAGGATTCATAAAAGTTTAGATATAATTTACGTAAACGGACGGTATTTTGACCGTTTTACTAAAAACTATAAACAAAAACTAAACCCTATATTAGACGACCACCTTGTAAGCGTGGTCGCCCTATCCTGCCGCACCACCCCTGTCGCCGTCCGTGTCGTCATCATCGTCGCCGCCGTCGTCGTCCCTCCAGCGATGCAAGGATGCCATACGGTCATGACAGCTTTGTCCGATGGTTGCTTGACGCTCATGGAAGAGCCGCTCAGCCTCCTGTTGCGCTGTGCTAAGGATCGCCTTACCCACTGCTGAAGGCGCCGAAGGCACCCATTCCCTACCAGCATTTGCAGAGCAGTCGCTAAGCGATCACTCCACGCCGATTTTGGCGAGCTCGCTGTCAAGGCGGTTGCGGCGCCTGGCGGTTGTCTCCATGGTGGAGAAGGAGTGGTCCAGTGCCCAAGCTGCAACAAGGTCCAGGTCGTTGTGGACCCATTCTGGCACCACGTCTGTCTTGGCGAACGCAAAGCGGTGACCGACATTGCGTTGGTCGTACCTCGCCTACTATCATGCCACATGCTCCACCTCAACCATTTCCCGAGAGCCAGAGGCACCGCCGTAACCGCCTCCTCTGAGGGAGTGGAGGATGCGACCACGCGCCTTGGCAATCGCGGGTGGCAGCTCCTCATTTAACCGGTAGCAGTGGCGTCATTGTAGAGAGGAGGGCCCGTCGATCCACGCACAGAGGCTATGCAGCAGGGGCGACACCGGCTCGTCCTTCACGCGTGAAAGCGTTGGGGGCATGCCAACTCCTGCTTCATGCAGTCGCCGATGTGGAGGTCATGGTTGTGCAGCATCCCCGCCGGCTCGTCCTTCACCTGTCGGGGTGGGGATGCCGGCTCTGCTTAACTAGGGCGAACGATGGGAACGGTGGCTCCTCCTTCATGTGCGCCAATGATGGTGGCGTGGGGCCCATTCGACGGAGCAAACACCCTGTCATGATCTCTATCTGATGAACGTATTCTTCGTTCGTCAAAGCCACCTCCGAGAGGAGACGAGGCCATTGCTATGGCTGGTCCTCCTCGTCGGAGGAGATGACTATATCCTCCTTGCAAGAGAAGCCCGACGCCATGGATGCAGATGGTCCCGGTGAGTGAGGGCGGCGGCGCCATGATCCGCCTAAAGTGGAACTTCCACCAGTGCCGACTACCGGTACAAAAAACCAAGACATATGCATCGCCGCTCAGCTCAAAGGGGAGGAAGGGCTTGGCAAGGTGACAGCGATGGGGAGGAGGACGGTGTGATGCTTGAGGAGGGGGGATGCAGATTTGTGCGTCCCCGGTGCAGGGCTAAATAGCCACGTCCAAGCCAGGCAGATGGACGGGCAGACCGCTTTAGTATGATGCAGTGGTCAGAATTGGTTTCTTGGGATGTGGTATCCGTATTGAAGCAGCGACACCCAAGAGGTCACGCCCGTCTACGCCGCCTTCCCGTCTGGTCAAATCACAGGCATGAATGTTAGCCGGTGCATGCTTTGGGCCAGCATGAATGCAACATGACAAGCGGCTCGGCGCATGGGATGGAAAGCGTGGGAGGGGAAGGTGGGGGTTTGCGTGGGCCAAGGCGGTCCGAACGCTCATGAAGCCCCCCCCCCCCATGTTTGTCTCTGGTTTGCAGGAGAAAGTGCGTCCGGACCATCCTGTAGATCGATACAGGCACGTGTTGTGTTACACAACACTTCCGGACAGCGCATTCCAGACATATGAGGGTGGTTTTGAGGGTCGGTGTTGGGGATGCCCTAACAAAAGTAAAATGAGAAACAAGTTAGTTCCTGTTTGACAATGTAGAAATCTTACTGATCGCCACCAAATATCTCTAGCTGTTTGGATATATAAAACTCATTACATTCTCATAAGATAACTGTAGCTATTCTTTGAGGGAATCTTTGGCAAATTATTCCTTTTGTTTCTTGAAGAGAATTTTAAAATATCCTACAGGCATTTCAAATATGCATAGAGTAGGAGTATGATTGCTAGTATGTTCAAAGGTAGGAGTATGATAGACAATTCTCAACAGAACCACGCCATCTTGATTTATTCTTTTTCTAGATGAGTAAATCGGATTACCATGGCAACATTCCTTGAACATCACATGAACCAGGCATTTTGCGGAGCTTGACCCATGCCCACTCACGCGATCCCCCCCCCCCCCACACACACACCCACGCTTGTTGCCGACACCGACGCACCCACTGCCACACTACCTAGCCACTCATGCCTCGCCCGACTGGATACACATGCTCATCGCCTGCCCCGCATGCATTGCCTTGTGCAGAGGTGCCCGGATGTTGCTCCCGTTCGTGTACCAGGCATTCCGAGAGATGCTGCGACTAATTGGATCTGTGTCACTAGAGACACTAGAGGCGACAAGGGCCCAATGTTGGAGAGAGTGAGCGATGTGCATAGAATGGAAGGAAGAGGAGCAGGCCATGGACGAGACTAGGGATCCAATCATGAGAGCTAGGCGATTGAGGTATGACCTGATATGCAACACCAAGCAAACTAGGAGCTGCTGAACCTGGCTCACCGGATTTACTTCGAGGGGACCGGTGAGGATAAGCCCAGGATGCCACATCCAACTACTCCACCAATTTCCTTCATCAGTTAGGCTAAGCAGGAAGCAAAGTCAGGGGTCATGCAACACAGCACGAGATGGGAGTGTCTTGCAGGGCTGATGCCCACGAGGATCTTGTCAGAGCCAGAAGAGGTGGATCCATGGTCATTTCTGTCGCTGACACTAGCAACGGATTGAGTTTTTGGTTGGGTCTACTTGGGATCGCTGGTCAATCCCATATGGAGGTGCTCGATGCTAAAGACAAGGGTCGATTTGCTCCTCCTGACCAGAGATTAAGGAGGCGGAAGGGGGAGAAAATTACGATGAGGAAAATCCCAACATCTCCACATCTGCACCATCGGGGTGGGGAATGGGTCACGATTCAGAAGCATTAGATGATCAGCAGGCCGATGGAGAATGGAGACAGTGGAATTGGACAAAACTTCTGTCAATTGTGACTCAACAGTGACTAAGGCCGATGTGTGCATTTGTTGACGACATATATTCAGCAAAGGGTGATTGAGGGAGTACCCCAGTAAGCTCAATACACATGATTTCAGGATACACCACCCACCATCGCCACCATGAATGTGAGCACGGAGCTGCAAAATCCGGATCGCATCATAGAGGATGAGCTTATCGAGGATCAAATTCGGAGGATGACGGTGAGCATGAGACTGCCAAGGAGAGGTTCAGGCTAAGTGCAGAATATGGAGACTCAGATTTTGGTGGAACCATCCAAGATGGAAACAACTTTGATGACCCCGGGCAAAAATAATGCAGAGGTGGTTGCCTGGGTGCTGGCGCCATGAGAATCACTGAAGCAGAGCAGAAGAATGAAATGGGAAGCGTTCTAGAGACTGCAGCTGCTAGTGAGTCGTGCTTAGATCCACTTCCCTTTCGTGATTGATCTGGGTTCCACCCCCATGAGGATGGAGGAGAACCCGAAGTCTACTGAAAAATCCCAAGAACTGGCGCATCTGAATGGAGATGGCAACGATGCCCTGCTGGTCATGAAGTTGTCTAGAGGGTTTAGGTTTCTACAGAGGAATAAGCCTGCTAGGATTCGAACTAAGAAAGCTGTTGACGTTGACGCCATGTCGCCACCTCTCTTGTTGGGCGACCATGGCGACGAGGCGGAAGAAGCTTTGTACAGTTAGTTGTGGGCGGGTACAAAAAAGAGCATGATGTGTGATCAACCTAGGGTTCCCCCTTCGTACACACACCCCAACAAACCTGTGGTCGCCACCAGCGACCAAGAGAAGATGGCGGATGGAGGCCGGGACAGTGTTCATGGAAGGAACAAAGGAGGGCAGGGCAAGAACCTTAGTGGTTGATAGCAAGAGCAACAGCAGATGCATCAATGGGGCCCCCGCCGCCGCAACCGTTCTTTGGGTATGGTTTCCGAGGCCCTCTGCCTCCATGGGCTTTCCCCGGCCAATTCCCAGCAACAATGGGGAGGAGCTCAAGAGTAGTGGTATGGCCCGACCCGATAGATGCAAGGGTAGTTGGCAGGCAGACAAGTGGCCGGGGGGGAGGGTAGAGTGGAAATCAGAACAAATTCAGGAATTAGTCGAAAGGTCAGCAAAAAAGAAGGAAGAAACAGGTCAGGGGAATCTCCAAGCAAATCTGAGGTTGATGACTTATGCTAATGTGACGTGCTTCAATTGTGGAGAACCAGGGCAAAACAAAGATAAGTGTGATAAGCCCAAATGTTGCTTTATCTGCACAATGGTCACCCACAAGGTTGATGATTGTCCTATGAGGAAGAAACCTCACTCTTTAGCAAGATTTGTAGGGAGTGTTGCACCAGGTTTAGGTTTCTATCATCTGTATGCCTGCATTTGTGAATGCACAACATCTGGGCTGGTTGAAGAAAGTTTGAATTGTCTTTGTGGAGGCCGGTGAGATCACCAAACAAGAGCTTTCCAAAGAATTTTAAGCATCTAAAAGACCAACTGACCATGGCCCATCAACACCCTAGATTAATGGACTTCCCTAGTGAAATTCCCTCCTGAGATAAATGTTGAACAAGTAGTTGGATACCCATGTTTTGGTTTGACAAAAGAGAACACCATTATCAAATTTGAGGTCTGGTTAGACAATGTAGATGCAGAGGATGAGCTTCAAGTGGTGTGGCTCAAGCTCAGGAAGCTTAACCCAAAGTGGTGTCAGTGGTCTCTCCTGGATCAAATCACTTCCACCTGATGTGGACTGGCAACACAATTTCCAAAGCTTCTATAAGATAGTTAGTCTCAAGATTTCTTGCAAGTATTATAACAGGATTCTTGGAGAGAGAATGTTTGGGATCAATGGGAAGCTATACAAGATCTTATTTGAAGTAGAGCCACCAAATGTTGATGATAATGTAGTTGTCCAAGACCCTCCAACTACTATCACCCAAGTCTATGGAAACTATGAAAGGAGATGATCTATCTGCCAAGGATGTTGGATATGACAAAACTTCCAAAAATGGCTCTAAAACTGGCTCTGTCACTAGTGCTGGAGGAGGGAATACATCAAGGATTTCCTCTTGCAGCCTTTGCCAGAATGCCATAGAGCCCCCTACCACAACTTCACTTCTCAAGTCATAAGTTCCAGAAAGTCTGCGGAATAACAGAGCAAGGGCACTGGACCTCCTCCTAGGCAAAGATGGTGAGATACCTGATGGTTTGGGGTTACTGAGGAAAATGGAAGCCTTGGATGATGATGAGAAAAATTCTGAGGATTGGGATGAACCTCAGGGGAGCAGCAGGATGAATTACCTGAAGACGTTAGGGGAGAAAATGATGAAATGTCTCAATGGCAGTATGAGGCTGAATTCCCAACTCTTTCAACCAAAACTGCTGACAAAAGAAGAGGTGGAGCACTATACAAGCTCCTTGGATGAGTGTCAAGAATGCTGGAGACACCAGGACTATTCTTCAAAAAGCCAAACAGTTCAAAGAGGTTCAGAACATGGAGGTCCACAAAGATCCTTGTAAGAACCCCATGCATTTTTTTCCTTTTTAACAACCATTCCTTTATTTCTGTAGCTTCCAAAAATTTTGTGGATGTACAGATGGCTACCATTAATGTTGCAAACCATGAGGGCATTGTTGCCTCTAAATCTTTGACTTCTGATAGAACTGTTGGTTCTGATGCAGAATTCACAACACCCACTAGAACTGCTAATAGTCATTATGCCAATACAGTAGATGATAGTAGCTCATGTATTAATTCTGAGGAGTTGTGGTATTTGGTTTGTAAAAACAAAATGGGCAAGAACCCTGAGACTAAGTTGTTATCATGAATGCCTTGTTCTGGAATGTTAAAGGGATTGCTACCCCGAGTAGGAAATCTTTGATAATTGATACTATTAACAAAACACATGCTTCCATTTTAGGTTTTCCGGAGACAAAAAGGGAAGAGTTCTCCGACTCTTACGTGAAATCTCTAGTTGCTAGTAGAAACATTTCATGACACCACCTTCCATCTAAAGGCTTTGCTGGTGGCATCCTGGTGGGAGTGGATGGGCATGCCGTTGATGTAATCTCTCGGTCATGTCTAGATTTTTCAGTTAATTTTGTGTTGAAACTAAGAAGTAGTGATGTTCCTTTTAGAGTCATTAATGTATATGGCTCACCCTATGAAGATGGGAAAGAGGCTTTATCCCTGAACTGCACTCAATGTTCATTGAAACCCATTTGCCTACTATAATAGGGGGACTTCAATCTTGTTAGGTGTGCTAAAGAGAAAAGTAATTGAGCTATCAATCATAAGTGTATTGATAACTTCAATGCTTGGATTGAGATCTGGAGCCTACTAGACATCAAACTCTCTAGTAGAAAATTCACTTGGGAAAACAATCAGGTTGACCTGATTATGTCCACTATTAATAGGTTATTTTGTAATACTGAACTAGATAAAAAAATTCCACTAGCAGCTTGTAGAGCTCTACCTAGGTGTGGCAGTGACCATGCCCCATTATTGGGGACTCTCGGGTGAACCAAACTCCAAATAGTAGAAGTTATAAGATGGAAAAAAGGTGGCTACTAATGAAAGATTTCTCTGACCTCGTTGCCATGTCTTTTTGGTCTTTTCGAGTCTCATGGGATACTAGTAAATGCTTTTGAAGAGAAATAGAAGCACTAGAGAGCTCAAGTTCACTTCATTCATCATAAGATGCAAATGATAATAAAAATGGTGCTAATTAGGAAGAAATGACTTCTACTTAAACTTAAATAGTGAAATACCAACCAACACACAAAGCAATAACTCGATAGATTGAATGATAATTTGGTAAGAAAAATTAGGAAGCTCATGAAAACCAAGGTTGGAGCTCCAATGAAAAAGCCAAACTTAGGAGATATAAAATAATCATTTTGGATGAATATGATAAATTAGACATTCAGGCAAAGACTGTGAACCTCTCTGAAGCTGAATTCTCCAGATTTAGATTCTTTCATGCTGAACTTCGGAAAATTTGGCTTCAAGTGAAAATAAAGGCCAAGCAAAGGTTTAGGGACAGGGATGTGAAAGAGAGTGATAGGGATACTGCTTACTTCTATGCAGTAGCTAACCAGAGGAGAAAAACTGTTATACATTCCCTGGATGGCCCTATCACTGACACAAAATGTTAGAGATAGCTAGCAATTTCTATAAGGCGACTGATAGGCGCCCACGTGCCAGCCAGAAATTTTGGTCGGTCCCGTGTGGGCAATTCGATCTTCCTAATACGGAGCCCCGCGGAACCGTTTGATCACACTCATATCACTATAGACTCAGTCGTCACCCCTGCGAATCCCACGCACC
>NC_041385.1:26778159-26795974 GCF_002162155.2 Triticum dicoccoides
CCCGGCTGGTCGCTGCCCGTCGGAGGTCAAAAACATCCACCCCCGCATATTTTATGGCGACCATGGTTCCAACAAAAAAATGATGCAGTCCCAACAAAGTTCACCACCAGTTCCAGACATTTTGTGGGAAGCGACCACCAACGACCTATGGTTCCAACAAAAAAATTGATACGGTTCCAGCATATCTCATAGCCGGTTGTAACACTCGTTCCAGCAAAAAATCTCACAAAACAACAAATCTCTGTAAAAATATGATTGTAGCAAAACACACAGACATTTCTAGCAACAATTTAATCTGGTTCCAGCAAAAATCCTACAAACAACAAATGCAGCAAAAATTCACCTCACCGTCGCAGCTCAAGAAGAGAATTTGGTTCCAACAAAAAATCATTTGGTTCCAGCAAACAGGATCACAAGTTGTAGCACCTAGCTCGCCGAGCCCCATTGCAAGCTGGGAAAGAAGGCCGGTTCCAGGAAAAAAATGTTGTTTCCATCAAAATGGATCTCTGGTTCCAGCATCCTGGCACTGTGCTTGCTTGCCGCATGACCGTGGTAACACTCCTCGTCTCTGGTGGCAGCACGCCCTATCGGTGGTTGTAGCTCCTCTACGTCCAGTTGCAGCACGCCACACAGGGGTGCGGTGTAGGGAGTCGCACGATTCCAGCTTGCCATGGCGCCATTGCAGCATCCCGCGACGCGCGGTCCAGGACGTCACTGAAGCTCGCCGGCCGCCGTTGCAGCATCTTGCTTCGCTGGATTCCGTCACCAGGAGGCGGATTTGCTACCGTGGGCTCGCCTGAGGAGTGGGGAGGAGGGGAAGGATCAGCGGAGGAGCCACACCGACCGGGATGGGGAGATGGAACTGGAAGAGGAGGAGAAAGAGAAGCGTCTCGTGGAAGGAGAGAGGTTGAGCGGTCGACATCGATGGCAAAGGATAAGGTGAACTGGTTGAGCGGTCATGCGGCGCACAGCTGGCTTAGTGGCGAGGGCCACGTGATCGATCCAACGGTGCAACCGGCCCAGCATTCGGTCGACGCACTGGCGTAAAACGTTTCTCTATAAAGACCTTTTCAAATTAGGGGAGAGGAAAGGATTTTAGCTAAATTCTAGCTTATTCTCCGAAGATGAAAAGGTCAAACCTGAAGAAAATGAACTATTAGAGGCTCCTTTCTTTAAAGATGAGATTAAAAAGGCAGTCTTTGACTATTATTCTGATGGAGCCCGAGGCCATGATGGAATACCTTTTTTCTTCTATCAGCATTTCTGGGGCTTGGTCAAGAAGGACCTGATAGCTATGTTTACAGAGTTTCATAATTGTGATTTTGACATTTTTTAGGTTATATTTTGCCATGTTGACCTTCATTCCAAAAGAAGTTGATGCCTCTTCTATGAAGAAGTTCAGACCAATTTTCTTACTAAATTGTAGCTTTAAGATTTTTTACTAAGGTACTCACTAACAGATTGGCCAAAGTTCTTCAAAGACTCATAGCTAGTAATCAATCTGACTTTCTTAAAGGTAGATATATATTAGAGAGTGTGGTTACTGCTCATGAAGTGCTACATTTTGTTCATTTGAGCAAGAGACAACAGTTGGTCCTTAAGCTAGATTATGAAAAATCCTTTGATGAGGTCAATCCTGAATTACTTAATGAGCTTTTAAGGATTAGATATTTTGGGGGGAATGGCTCCACTGGATCCATCAAATCACCCATGGGGGGCCTATAGGGGTCAAACTAAAGGGGGGCGTCTTTGGCCATTGGAGTAAGTTTAGGATCACGGATCAGAGTGAAAACTTCAAATCTCCAATCAAGAAGCGAGGCCCAGGGGACAAGAGTGCAACAAACAGCCTGGTGTCAACCCTCCTGGTCTCCACGAGGTACTATGGTGCTGACATTGAAGTTTAGGAGGCTGGCAAGGTGACCATGATGTGATGCGGCTATAGAGTGTTGCCCCACTTTCCGGCATGCATGCCAAACTATTGTAGAACCGTATTGTTTTCTTCCAGATTTCATTTGCTGAACTGCTCCTCTCAGCTGTGGCGGAGACAAGGGGACCAGCCTCGGCCCTGCCCCCCCCGCGCGCGCGCGGTAACATTAGTGATTTACTCCTAATTTCTTGATGAACAGTGTAATGTTGGTGACCTTTTGTTGCTAAACAACCAATTTTTTTTTGTAGACTGGTCCTCCCTAATTAGTTTTAACAGCATCCAGCCGTCCTGATCCTAATTTCCTGGCTCCGCCACTGCCTCTCAATGAGCTGATTTGTATACGACTATGTTGGTTTCATTCTGGTAATGGAGCCGGGGAGAAGCCTCCCTGTTCATCTAAAAAAATTACCATGGCAAGGCAATAGTTCATGTTCATCTAAAAAAATTACCATGGCAAGGCAATAGTTCACAACTTAATGATAAATAAAGCTTAGTACGTAATTAAACATGATCCTAGTTAACCAACCTTGATCCGAGGGCTTACCGGCTTAGTCACCTTGTTGTGTACCAACCAAAGAACGAGGCCACGGCATGATGTAGGGATAGGAACCACCACTAGGGATGCGACCAAGCTTGTTTAGAACCGCTGTTTCCACGCAGAAGGATAGGAGCCAGAGAGTCGAATGATGATGCCGAAACACCCCACAATAAGCAGAGAAGTACACAAAGCCATCAATAATCGCCCTAACAGTCACTTGAAATTTAACATTATCCTCCTTGTATCCACACCGAACGATACCAGCTATCTCCTGCAATGGGAGTGACCTGTCCAACATCCACCTCTCTGCGCCGTCGTCATCGGCTCTCCGGATCCAAACAGCAAGCACTGATTCGAATGTCAGTGGCCCCAAAGGTGCGCAGACCACACAGAGTCTTCCATCCTTGGTCTCACCAGCCGTCAATATGTCATACCCTCTCCTGCGCGCGCGGCCGCGTCGGGCCAGGCTCGTGAGGAACTGCCGATTCGGCAGTTTCCGTCAGGCCAGGTTGCGGGCTGCTTTGAGGTTCGTGCGGGCCTCAAACCGCATGCAACCTAGCCAACCAAACAGGCCGCGCACATCCCTCGCGAGCCTGGTTGGACTGCATCCGGGCAACCAAACACGCCCTAGAGAAACCGAGAAAAAGGAGATGTGGTTGGATGGATAAGGAAGAAGCCTCATGAAGTAGCATGTGTACTTGATGGGGCCAGGCAACTCGCTGAGCCTGGTTGGCCTCCAACAGGGGACGAGTTGCACTCGAGCAGTCTGAAACAGGGGACGAGTTGCAGAAAAAGTGGACTGGGTAGAGGTTGGCTCCCGACCGTCCGATCAAGAACAGATCCTACGGACGGATACATCGTGTTATATACCTCTTTCCAGCCGTCGCCTCCTCCTCCAAGAAAAGCTAGGGTTCGTGCCTCTCATCGGCTCCGCCGTCCGCCTCGTCTCTGGTGGCCCTAGGGCCATGGGCGCGCTGGATCCTGGCAAGGGCCGGCGGGAGGGCTCCGTTGTTAGTCGTTTCTTCAAGATTTGTTAGGGTTTGTGTCCTATTTAGGAAGACGAGACAGCGGCGGCTCCCTGAAGATGGAATAAAGGTCTCCCCGCTTAGTCCCCGTTCCGGTGGTGCGTCTAGCATCGTTGGTGGGTGTGTGAAGGTGTGTCTCCGGCGGATCTATCCTCGATGGATTTGCTCGGATCTTGTTGTGGTTCGTCTATGTTCGTGTGTCTTCAGGTTGGATCCTTTCGATCTACGTTATTCTCCATCGGCGACGGTTGTTGTTCTGGTGCGCTGGTCCTACGGGGCCTTAGCACGACGACTTCCCGACTGTCTACTACAACAAGTTGTGCCCGATTCCGGCGAGCGAGGGGTGATGACGACGGCGCGTCTTCGGCTCGCTTCAGTGATTGTAGTCGTCGCTAGGTGGTCTACGGATCTGGATGTAATTTTTATTATTACTAGTGTTCATTGTACTGCCATGATAGAAGATGAGTAGATTGAAAGTTTTCTCGCAAAAAAAAAAGAACAGATCCTACGGCCACGGAGGCGGCCGACGCGTGGGGAGAAATCAGCCGGGTGAACACAACTGTTTCCCTTACTATTAGTATGTTCAAATGTGCATAGATGGCCAGCAATCATCAACAACACATCAACATCTTGATTTTTTTTTCTTTTGATGAATAAATCTAACCAGGATCACATTTGTACTAAAACCATAGATAGGCAATAACTAAGAAAAAGACAGCTAATAACTAAGAAAAAGAAGTACAAAAAGAAATTCCCAGTTCTAGTTTTCTTCCTATCTTACTGTTTTTCGAGAAAATGCAAAAGCTTTGAATAGATAGGCAATGAGAAGTTATTTACATAGCCCGAACAGGCAAGCAAAGAAGTTATTCACCTTGGTTTTTTTCTTTAGGGACAAGGGTTCACCTTGTAATGCTCTGCCAAACCCGACATATGAGAAGCTTGATCGGGTTCTCGCCAGCGTGGAGTGGGAACAGAAGTTCCCTCTTGTTACGGTGCAAGCTCTCACGCGGGGAATCTCTGATCACACACCTTTGTTCGTGGACTCAGGGGAGCCGAACCATATAGGAAACAAAAACACCTTCTCTTTTGAGATGGCCTGGTTCGAACGCGAGGGATTCTTAGACATCATAGCCAGGGAGTGGGCTAAGGGTGTTGGAGGAAGGACGGCGGTCGAGCGCTGGCAGAATAAAATTAGGCATTTGAGAAGCTTCTTACGGGGTTGGGCTAAGCATCTAAGTGGGGTGTATAAGGTTGAGAAGGATAGACTCCTCTCTCTTATACAGGCATTGGACGTAAAAGCTGAATCTGCGCTGTTATTGCCTACCGAGCTCCAAGTTAAAAATGAGGCGGAGAAGAGGCTAAAAGAACTTCTCCGCGAAGAAGAATTGAAGTGGGCTTTGCGTGCCAAGGTCCGCAAGGTAGTCCAAGGGGACGCGAATACTCAATTCTTCCACCTCATTGCTAATGGTAAACACAGAAAGAAGCGGATCTTTCAGCTAGAGCAGGATGAGGGTACTATTCTAGGGCAGGATAATCTCAAAACCTATATTACCGAATACTATAGACAGCTATTTGGACCGCCGGAGGCCAATTGTGTGTCCCTCGATGAGTCCAGGGTTGAGGACGTGCCTCAATTGACTGCTGCTGATAATGATATCCTGGCTGCCCCGTTCTCAGAAAAGGAGGTGTTTGAGGCTATTGCACAAATGAAAAACAATAAGGCTCCCGGTCCGGATGGGTTCCCGGCTGAGTTTTATAAAAAGTGTTGGCACATTATTAAGGGGGATTTACTTCCTATGTTTCATGATCTATTCTCTGGACAGCTTCAATTATTTCACTTGAATTTTGGAACTATCACCTTGCTTCCGAAGAAGACGGATGCTGCGAGGATTGAGCAGTTCAGGCCGATCTGCCTCCTCAATGTTAGTTTCAAAATCTTCACCAAGGTCGGAACTAATAGGCTCACACAGATTGCGCAATCTGTGGTGCAGCAATCCCAAACTGCTTTCATGCCGGACAGGAACATCCTTGAAGGGGTGGTTGTCCTTCATGAAACGCTCCATGAAATCCATTCCAAAAAATTAGATGGAGTAATTTTTAAGGTGGATTTCGAAAAAGCATACGATAAAGTTAAGTGGCCATTCCTCCAACAGGCATTGCGTATGAAAGGTTTTGATGAAGCCTGGCGCCGACAAGTCGAATCATTTACGCAAAAAGGGAGTGTGGGAATTAAAGTGAATGACGACATAGGTCATTATTTCCAGACACATAAAGGCCTAAGACAAGGAGATCCGATGTCCCCTATCCTGTTTAACATTGTGGTGGATATGTTAGCAATTTTGATAGGCCGGGCTAAGGAAAATGGTCAAGTGGGTGGGTTGGTTCCTCATCTTGTGGAGGGAGGTGTTTCCATCCTTCAGTACGCCGATGATACAATCATCTTTATGGAGCATGATTTGGCCAAGGCGAGAAATATGAAGCTTGTGTTATGCCTGTTTGAACAATTAACCGGGTTAAAGATTAACTTCCATAAGAGCGAATTGTTCTGCTTTGGTAGAGCCAAAGACGACCAGGAGTCTTATAGGCAGTTGTTTGGGTGCGAGTTGGGGAGTTTACCCTTCTCTTACCTTGGTATCCCGATTCACCATCGTAGGCTAACAAACAGAGAATGGAAGTGCATCGAGGATCGTTTTGAGAAAAAACTGAGCTGTTGGAAGGGTAAGCTCATGTCATACGGAGGCCGGTTGATTTTGATTAATTCGGTGCTCACGAGTATGCCTATGTTTCTCTTATCTTTCTTTGAGGTCCCAGTTGGTGTTAGGAAAAGACTGGACTTCTATCGGTCGCGCTTCTTTTGGCAGGGTGATGAACTTAAAAGAAAGTACCGGCTTGCTAAATGGGACATCATCTGTAGACCGAAAGACCAAGGGGGTCTCGGTATTGAAAATCTTGAAGTCAAGAACAGATGTCTTCTTAGTAAGTGGTTGTGGAAGTTGTCCGCCGGGACTGAGGCCATGTGGGCGCAGATCCTTCGTAACAAGTACCTCCAAACTAAAACATTGTCCCAGGTCGCAGTCAGGCCGACTGATTCGCCTTTCTGGAAAGGACTAATGAAAGTCAAACAATCTATGTTCAATAGGACGAGATTTGTTATTGGAAACGGTACAAGTACCCGTTTCTGGGAGGATACTTGGCTTGGTGAATCACCTTTAGCCATTCAATATCCGTCTTTATATCGGATTGCTCAACGACGTGAGGTGTTCGTGGCAACGATATTCCAATCTATCCCCCTTAATATTCAGTTTCGACGGTCGCTAGCGGGCAATCGTTGGGAAGAATGGCTTCATCTAGTAAGGAGACTAATGGAGGTTCAACTTTCTCACCGACCCGATGTATTGCGTTGGAAGTTGACTAGATCTGGAGTATTTACAGTTAAATCAATGTATATTGATGTTATTAATTCGACTGATATTCCAACTTCTAAGTTTGTTTGGGCTGTCAAGGTGCCTTTAAAAATAAAAGTGTTTATGTGGTTTGTCCATAAACAAGTTATTTTAACAAAGGACAACTTGATTAAACGCAATTGGACAGGTCCTACTAGGTGTAGTTTCTGTGATCGGGATGAGACGATTAAGCATTTATTCTTTGATTGCCCGTTGGCTAGAGTTCTTTGGCGGACGATTCATATTGCTTTTAATCTTCCTCCACCGACTTCTGTCTTTGCTTTATTTGGGACATGGCTTCATGGGGTTGGGCCTGTTCTCACAAGACATATTCGGGTTGGAGTTTGCGCTTTGTTATGGACTATCTGGAATTGCAGAAATGATTTGATTTTTAACAGAACATCACGGATTCATTTTTTGCAGGTTATTTTCCGAGCTACGGCACTGATCCGTTCATGGTCGCTAGTCACTCCGATGGAGGCCAGGGAGCATTTGGTTACTGGATCTATCCGTTGGGAGATGGTCGCTCGGGATATCTTCAACCGGTTTGGATGGCGGTCATGTAATAGGATAGGCAATTAGTTTCCCTATCTATTGTTAGCCAGCCGGTTGTGACATCTGTTTTGGGCTAGTCTGTATATCTAGCCGCTTGGAGCTCTGTGTGAGCTGCATTTCTCTTTTTCCTTTTGGTTTAGCTGGAGACTGTGGAACCTTGTTGGCACTTTTGCCTTGTTTTAATAAGATGGCCATATGCATCGTTTTGATGCAGAGGCCGGGGAGCCCTCCCTTTTCGAAAAAAAAAACCAGCAATCTCCTGCAATGGAATGTCTTGTCCAGCAATGGAATCTCTCGGCACCACTATAGGTTATTTTTGTTTGCATCAATCTGAAGGATATTGCTACGTATTTGTCTTCCGGTGTGTGTATATCAAATTCACATTCGCTCTGTTTCACATAGAAACACATGCGAAAATTCCACACATAGGTACGAGCCGTGTGGCAGGAAAGAATGACGACAATGGCAAATTCTGATTGTTTCTTCTCTAATTGATGTACCGAAACTGTTTCAATACATGAACGGTTGGTCGTTCAGTGTTTCATTCCATAGACTGACAGACATTAGCTCCACACCTTGAGAGCTCTACGGAAGTTCAGACAGGGCATTGCAAGTTCTAACTGCAGATAGTTTAGATTCTTCATGTGAACCAACAATTCCAGCATATTGATGAAGCCCTGCTTGCAAACTTGCTGCCCCGCTTCCTCATTCTCCAGTCAAGATCCTTAGTTTGAACCAACCATGTTGCCATTACAAACGGCTCAAATGTTTCTTCTTCTGCACCTTTGCCTGAGGAGCCCAGTGACGCAGCTTAATTAGCAGACATCAGTTCAATTCAAGATCACAGAAGAGAATTGTGTGTCTTTAACTGGATAAGCTGGTTTGCTGTAAAACAGAGATATCAATTCGATCAGCCCATGTTGGATTAGATGGTTTTACAAAAAGAGACAAAAAATCGACTTTTACTCTCTACTGGCTGCTAAATCAGAGAATTAGTTCTCAGTTCCTCACCCTGCCTGATAAACCTGGAGTTGCTCTAGGTTGCTATCATTTCAAGATATATAACAAGGCCATAAAAGAAAATTTTAGCTAAAGATACTTGTGCAGGAGGGCAGCTACATCTTGATTTGCATAACATTGAACTCAGTAGATATTTGAAGCTTGGTGCACGTGGCAGAGTATTGATTTTACTCCCAGAGATGACAAAGATAGTAGTATCAGCTATAGCTAAGAAAAGTCTAGGCGATATAGCTCAAAATCTATTTTAA
Organism: Triticum dicoccoides; assembly: GCF_002162155.2. Taxonomy (NCBI): domain Eukaryota; kingdom Viridiplantae; phylum Streptophyta; class Magnoliopsida; order Poales; family Poaceae; genus Triticum; species Triticum dicoccoides. The sequence continues at coordinate 26,786,916 of NC_041385.1, forward strand.
GATATGTCCTCAGCCTCACCAAATGGAATGTATGTGTAGGTTGTTTTATCTAAAAAGAAGAAATGACAATGGGAGATGACATTGTATAACTTGTAAAGTGCTGTAGAAATAGCTGACCATCTTTCCTGATCTCCGGGTCTGTTTGTGACACGATGCAATCATGAAAAGTATAAAGATAACATATACTCCGAACAGCCCAGGTGCATCACAAAGATGTAATCCTAACGAGGCACACAAACTTGAGATAGTAATGCCAAGAGAAATCTAGCTAATATATTGTCTACTAGTACAGAGGGTGTTAGTGATATATTGCTAGGACCAATATGCCTCATAAAAATCACACTACAAACCTTCATATGAAAACAAATGATGAGCACCTGCAAAAAGAATTACACTACACACCACATTCTACATAGCACAGCCAGCTATTTGATGTCTCTGTTTAAATGTATGTGCATGATAAACAAGAGAACTTATGTAACCTTGCTAACAGAAGTAAAATGAGAAACAAGTTAGTTCCATTTGATAATGTAGATATCTTACTGATCACCACAAAATATCTCTAGCTATTTGGATATATGAAACTTGTTACATTCTCATATGATATCTGTAGCTACTCTGAGGGAATCTCTAGCAAATTACTCCTTTTATTTCTTGAAGATAATTTGAAAATATCTTATAGACATTTCCAGTATGCATAGAGTAGGAGTATGATTGCTAGTATGTTCAAAGGTATGCAAATGATTGACAATTCTCAACAGAACCTCGGCATCTTGATTTATTCTTTTTCAGACGAGTAAATCAAATTATCATGGCAAGACAACAGTTCATAACTTCAAGATAAATAAAGCTTAGTAACAAAATTTGATCCTCCTAGTCAATCAACCTTGAGCCGAGGGCTTAGTCACCTTGCTGTGTACCAACCAAAGAACGAGGCCACGGCATGATGTAGGGATAGGAAACACCACTAAGGATACGCCCAAGCTTGTTCAGCGCCGCTGTTTCCAAGCAGAAGGATAGGAGCCAGAGTGTCGAATGATGATGCTGCCACACCCCACAATAAGCAGAGAAGTACACAAATCCATCGATAATCGTCCTAACAGTCACTTGATATTTAACATTGTCTTCCTTGAATTCGCACCGAACAATTCCAGCTATCTCCTGCAACGGGAGTGACTTATCCAACATCCACCTCTCGATGCCATCGTCATCGGCTCCCCGAATCCAAACAGCAAGCACGGATTCGAATGTCAGTGGCCCCAAAGGTGCACAGACCACACAGAGTCTTCCATCCTTGGTCTTACCAGCCGTCAATATCTCATTCCCTCTCCTGCGCGGTGGCTTATCCATCCGAGAGAATTGCATTGTAGAAGTGTTAAGCACACGGGCATCATTCATCCCAATGGTCCAATAGATGCAGCCATTCACCAGCTTAGCAGTTTGAGGCCAGAGCCCATCAATGTCTATCCATGGGAAAATCTGCCACTTGCTGGTGTCCGATGATAAAACCATGGCGCGCGCCCCGCGTTCGCTGTGCCAGACGCACACGACGCGATACGGCAAGTAGTCTTCTTCTTCTTCCTCGGCGAGGATGTAGTAATCAGAATACTGGCCCTCGCAGTCCTCCCGGCGGGGCGGCAGGGGGAAGAGGTCCAGGGTTCGCGCGAGCGGGTTGTAGACGGCGATCTGCTGAGTGCTCCAGTTGTCGAGAACAACGAATCCGTCGCGGCAGTCCTCGATTGACCACTCGGGGACGGGATCCTCGTCGTTGTCTTCGGAGCCAGAGACGGTATCCTCGCCGTCGTCTTCGGGTGCGGGGGCGGGGACAGGAACGGACACGCCATCTCCGTTGTCTTCGGGGGCGGGGGCGGGGACAGGAACAGACACGCCATCGCCGTTGTCTTCGAGGGCGGGGGCGGGGACAGGAACGGACACGGCGCCGTCTTCGGGGACCGGGAGGCGGGTGAGGAAGAAATCGCCGCCGCGTACCGCCGCCGCGATGTCCGGGTCGGAGCGGCTGCGGAGAGGCACGAAGGTGGGGATGGTGGTGTCTTGGGTGGTGAGGAAATGACCTAGCAGCGGGGGTGGATGGAGCGCGCGGAAGCGGCGGCGGAAAGCGGGGGACGAACGGACGGCGTCGAGGAAGGTGCGGCAGCTGAGGGCGGCGCGGACGAGGCTCGGGAGAGAGAGGAGGCAGAGGAAGATCTCGCGGAGGGTGTCTAGGTCCAGGGCGCTTATGGTTGTCGGCGAGAGTGGTGGGGGTTTCTTCGCCGGCGGCGGCTGCTGCGGTGAGGCCATGGCGCACCCGCACACAGGAGGAATGAGGGTTTCGTTTCAGCTAAAGGAGGCAGTGACTATAGTGTGGGCTCTGACGGCCCAACAAGCCGACGAAAAAATCGGCCACCAGGCAAACGTGCCACTTTTTCCCTAAAAAAACGTGACATTATCTGACTGAAACCATTTTTTTTTCATTTGCGGGTAGACTGAAACCAATGTTTTTTTTTAAGAAAAAAGACCATCATGCCCAGCTTTATGTATTAAGAAACGAGGAGTGCACTGTTCACAAACACACTAAAAATACAGTCAAGGGCTCATTCAACCAACTAGCCAAAGTCTTATTACAATAAGATAAGAAAATTTAGTCAGCACATGTGCCGCTTTATTAGCTGACCAAAAACGGTGTTTAATGATGACCTTCACAATCAATGCAGAAACATCCACGCATTCTGCGAAAATCGCAGAAGCGACATCCCACCATCTTGCGACATCCCACCATCTTGATTGCCTGGAGAAGAATTCAACAACAATTTGAGAATCAGATACCGCTTCTACCCGGTTGAATCCCAGAGAATTTGCCAATATAAATCCATCGCACATTGCCATCGCCTCTATTGTGATCACATCAGCTGCATTATTAAGGTATGAGAAGGGAGTTTTTATTGAGACCGAAATCAATGTTGTCTAAACTGTCGCGTTGGATGATGCGGAGGTGATTATGAACATAAGCATAGTAGATATAATTTTTATTATTTCTGGCGTTCATTGTACTACCATGATTGAAAATAAATTGATTGGAAGTTTTTTTCCGAGAAAAGTAGTCGCTGTCACTACCGTGTCTCTACAACACTTAACGACGTACAAGAGCATCCTCAACAAGTCTCATTTCCCATATAGAAAAACTGGTATAACATGAATTGGGCTAAAAAAACTGTTCCAAAAGGTCATGTAAAAAAATGGGACTCCCAATCTCGAGTGTGGTGATTTGTGTCATAAACAGTAAAATTAAATATAATTGAAAATTAATTCAAAAAATCTATTCTTTTTCCAACTAAGATGCTCGAATGCGTGATGTGCCTGGAAATTTTTGTGGTGTTTGTACATTCGAGGAGGCCGTGACAAAAAAAAACAAATATTGGTTGTGAAATTAACTTTGAGAAAACAACACTATTTGAACCCATTTTTTTCAAAGAGCTCACCCCGACCTGACTGTCTCTCCCAGCCGCGCTTCCCAAGCTCGCCGGACCTCCCTGACTGGCCACCGCTTCCTCTTGTTCACATCGCCTTCGGACGTCCAGAAGGTGTTCGAGGAATTTCCTCACCAATTTTTTTGTGATGTCTGAAGAATTGTCATTGAAATTGATGTGCATATTTTGCAGGATGAACTCTCTTGTTGAGTTATTTTTTGATGACTCATCATCGATGAGGATGCAAACTTGATATGGCGATTTGTTATGTTTATTTTGAATGGTTTGGATGATTTCTTATGTTCAATTAGATTTGGATTTCATAACAAATTTCATATATTGTGGTTTCCAATTAAATTCAATTATGTGTCCATCCATGAGCGGTGGAGGGCAATGCGGAGCACGAGCTCCTTCTCGTCCGAGGTGGATGAGTTGAAGTCCTCCTTGACGAGCTCTGCCCAACCGATGGAGGCGAATTCACTGCCGGATCCGTCGCCGCCCATGGTGTAGAGGAGGGTTGAAGAAGGGGAGGAGACGGGCAGTGGAGCAGTGTGATCAAGAGGAGTTAGGGTTTGACTATGGTTTGCCGTCCAGGTGGGGTATTTGTGGGCACAACGTGGGCCAACTTGAGTCGGTCTCGCGCGGCGAAGGCGGCCGGGCGTGTCCAGTTCGCCCCATCTCCGCCCCATATATGGGTTGGGTGGTGCCAGTAAGCCCGGACATTTAGGTTGGCCATGCGCGGTTCGCTTGGATGGCAATTTGTTGTTCAGGTAATGATCAGGCATTGTCGCATACACATTTAGGGGGGAATGGGGCTCCGGTTGTATATGCTCTGAGGGCATGTCCAATGCCGTCCTGGAATTAGAGTCACTATCCTTCTGCGGGATGTGTCTGGACATGTCGGCGGACACGGACACGAGAGCTGGCCATCCAGTGCAATGCCCTAAACATCTGAGCCGCATTTCAAAGGTGACTTGAATAAACATGACAAATTTAATGCAAACCGTACGATTTTTATTTAAACCGGATCAAAATGAGAAAAGGTTTGACATGTTTTATTAAACATTTTTTTGCATAGCTAAAGTCATTAGTCCAAATCTTCGCCGACATGGAAACGTCTATATTCCACTTGCCCAAATATGTCTCCCACGTCCCGCTTTTCCTTGTCGGAGTCCGCCGCTTGGCCATGGATGTCACATGTGAAGCTAAGGTCCGTGATGGACGTGGACGGGCCAGCCACATGGTCATTGCTGTACTGCATGAATTGGGTGGGTGACACAACCGACACAGAGTTGCCGCCGTAGGCAGTAGCTTCCCCATCCGCAATCGCCTGCGCCGCCTCAGCGTCCGCCTGTGCCTCGATCTCTGTGAACAAGGCGTCACTCCCCGTCCGCATGACTGCATCCGCCATCGCTCGCGGCGGATGTCGCGGGCATTACCATGGACTGGTACAACCCCTGCTGATCATCCAGGAGGGTCGGATTCTCCGTGGCCATAGCCATGATGACATCATCATTCCCCTGCTCGCTGACAATTTGTCCCTCCGTGAACTGGTGCTACTCGAGGAGCCACAGGTTGTGCCCATGCTCCTCCTGCAGCATCTCCAATGCGGTGCAGGGAAGCATGCACATGGTGGCTTTTGAGTGGGACCCAGAAGTCTGGACTCCCACAAAGTCTTTTGATTTGCATTCAATTTGCGGGGTACGAACACATGTACACATTTGCGGACAAATATGGATCCTCGTTGAACGGCAAAGTGCGTCTAGGCAGCTCGTGCGGGCGGGCCATGTGAAGGTCCGCGTTGAAGATGACTTTACAAAACAAATACATATCGCCTAATCCAGTCTTGGTCGCGTGACACATATTTGAGGTGGTTTTCAGCAGATGAAGCACACATCGTCCCTGACAGGCGTCGCTAGTCGCGCCATCAGATGGGAACCTGCCCGAGCGGATTTGCCTTCGAGGGCTCGAGGCCTGGAGCACTGCTGCCGTGCTGCGTAAGTGCAAAAGCTGCGCTCAAAGCCAGATAGATGAGCTAAATTCCTTGTGAAACGAAAGCCAGATCTATCTCCGCTGGCCAGGGAGCACATTAAGCCGGCGAACTTTGGCTGTGAGCCACGATTTTGTTGTCGGGAAATTGTAGGCGGCAAGGTGCAGAGTGAACCTTGTTATTCTGCACTGAACTCGGTGACGCGGCGCACAGGGACGGAGCCAGGAATTTGGTATAGGGGGGGGGGCGAGTTCCACACCTGAGGTCTTATGGACTAATGAGCATCGACCCAAGCCATAAAACATTTAGAGTTTTAGACAATGCAAACTGCCTAAACTGAAATCATGTTTTCATTGATCTAAACATTAGAAGAAGACTATCAAATTGTCCATCTTTGACTAGACATAATAAGTTTTTTATTTAAATAGCAAAAAAAAAAATCGGTAAACTGTATTATAAGTAATTGATTCCAATCCAATTTTCATGTCCATCAATAAATGATCATTAATGTTAGACAAAAAAGAAAGATTTGAAGTTCATGAGAGAGACCGTACCATGCTGGCACAGAGGACGCCATTCATCCCTAGCTAGGTCCATGATCGCTCATGGTAATGGCGCTTCCCCTAATCCCTTTCTTTCTCTTAATGTCTACACAAACACAATTGAACAATTGGAAATTTTCTAATTAGTTTTTAATGTCTACAATTACATTCTAAGACTCAAAGTAACAAATCCTGAAAATATAATCTAACCTTGCCTTTTCTCGTTTGGTCGCTCGTCCGTGCGGCCGGCCTACCGGCTGGACTGCGCCCGTGGATTGGCGCGACGGTGCTTGTCTGTCTCCTTTCCTTCTCGACGGTAGACAATCTTGGTGGCCGGCGGCAGCGAGCAAGGTTTTTCAGATCGCGAGTAGCAGATTAGAAAGGAAAGTGACTAGAGGAGATAGAAAAACTGCCGTATACGTGCGTGTCCTGATTGAGCGCGGGTCTGGCTCTTCCACGCTGGGCTGTTTTTCCTTTTTCCTTCTCCTGATATTGGGCCTTTGACCAGCTGCCTGCTGCAATCATTACTTACATGGGCTTGACTTTGGCCTAGGAGGTACAGGGGGGGCAAGACAGGCCAAAATCATGCGCGTACACGAAAAAAGGTTCGACTGCATGATCGTTATCAAGGGGCGACGTGATCGTTAGGGGGGGTCTCGCCCCCCCTCGCCCCCCCTTGGAATCGTCCCTGGCGGCGCATGTGGGTGGTCTTCGCTTTGCTGGCCGGAGGTAACACGACGGCCGCCGCCGATGCCGACCCTGTGCCCCATGCGATGCACGAAGGGTTGTCGAGGGCCCGATCAAACCCATCCATGGACGCCCGCGCGCCTTTACAGAAACCCTCGTTTGTCAAGTGGTTTCAGTGCATTCAACTTGCGGTTGCGGGTGAGGCTGGTGGTGGTGATCACGCGCGCATGATATACCATAATCATTTGAGAAGGGCAGGGCACGATACGATGTCATCTCAGCTGCTGCCATACGGTGGTACGGTGGTAAAAGCAGAGTGGCGGTGGTGCCCGTGCCGGCACGGTCTGTTGGGGTGGTGGTTGGATCGGATCGGTCGAGGAGGAGGACACCGCATGCCGTGCGTCCGGCCGACCGTGCCGGTGTTTGGAAACGCAATTAACCTCCGGAAGCCAATAATGGCCACTTAGGTCTTATACAACGGGAGGTGCTCAGAGAGATGCTTAGAAAAATAAACCAGATTTTTCTAAAGCATCGGTGCCTATTTCTACGGGAGAGACGCTTAGTTAAGCGTCTAGTCAGTATAAATAAGCACCGATACTTAAGAAAAGTCTGGTTTATTTCTCTAAACACCTCCCCTAAGCACCTCCCCTTGTACAAGGCCTTATAGAAAAGAAGAAAATCTGAATCTGCATCTGTTTGCGCGCGGAATCTAGCCTCGAGAACTACTGGCGGGTAGCTACTCTGATGTGGGGTGGTGGTTGGATCCGAATTGAACCACCCATCGATCCAGTGTTAAACTGCAGTGCAGACACACTGACGCAGAAAAAAATAACCGCAGACACAATGAACTTTTCTGCTTTTGTTTTTTGATGAGGGGTACTGAACTTTTCTGCATTCCAGGATAACCCCACAGCCCAACGAAGCCCGAGGCCGAACAACCAAAACCCAACAGCTCAGCCTCGCAGCCCATTTCTTCATATGCATTTTTAGCCCAGCCCATCTCCTTCCGGCCTTAGCCTTAGCTCGCCCGCAACCACCGCTCGCCCGGCTCGCCTCCAGGCTAGCCAGCACCGCACGCCGCCGCCGCCGCCGCCGCCACGACCGCATCGCCTCCCCCCGCCGTCGCACGCCACCGCCGCTCCCTACCAGGCCCGCCATCGCCGTCTGTCGCACCTCCTACTTCCAAGTTCCCGCGCCGTGCTCCTCCCCGGCCGTCCCTGTCTCGAGGCGTCCGTCGTCCTCCGGCCACGACAACGGTGGAGGTGCGCCACCGACGCGACGACTCCAACCAGTGAATCCGAGCACGCACCTCACACTATTCTCCTCCGTTCTTGACACCTTCCTTGCCACAAACAAAACCCACCTCTCCCTCCTCGTCGGCATGGCCTGCTCCCACCTCGCCGTGGCCTCTTCACCGGCGACCACCAGCACTGCGTTGCGCTCTGCGGCGACATCCCCCGCCGCAGGTTTCGCGCGCCTTCCGGCGACTCGCCGTACGAATCGCTCCATGTTTCATGCCTCCATTTCGTAGCGGGTCTACCGTATCTTACATTGATTGGATTCCATCCCCCTCTCGCAGGTCCTGAGAACGGCGGGTTGGCCCTTAGGGGTAAGAGGGCGGTGACGCCAGTGGTTGTTGCCACCGGGCGTGCTGATGCGGCGCCGGCGGCCGACCTGGACAGACGCCCGGGCGCCGTGAAGCAGCCTATCATCGTTGTTAGCGAACGTGTGTTCGTGTCCTCTGTGCATGCCTAGTTTTTAGCCTAGCATCGGTTGAGTCAGTTGAGCTGTACATATATAAACCAGTGTAACACCAGATGATGAATACAAGAGCTGTTGCACGCCCTCTCTCTATATCTCGCTCTGGCTCCAACATGGTATCAGTTTAACTGAGATCCGTTTCTTCCGCTGCCCCACTCTTCCCACGCCATGAGCTCCTCCTCCTCCAACTCTTCCACCGGCGACTCCTCCGACGACGAGCCGTTTGATCTCCCGGTTGCCACCCAAACCCTGCCCACTCTTCAGGTCCAAAGCCTTCGCATCCGGGACCACGTTCTCATCACCCTCGACTACGAGAAAGAAAACTACGGCCTCTGGCGCCGTCAGTTTCTCTCCGCCCTCGCCAAGTTCGGCCTCACCGATCATGTCGACGGCTCGCCGGCGCAGGCTACATCCGACTGGGCGCTCAACGACTTCGCCGTCCTCTCGTGGTATAACGCCACCGTGACGCCCTCAACCTTGGAGATCGTCCAGGAGCGCAAGAACTCAGCGTACACCATATGGCGCTCGCTCCGCTCGCTCTTCCGTAGCAACCGCGATGCGCGCATCACCTATCTCCTTGATGAATTTCACAGTTTTCTTCAAGGAGATCTTTCC
>NC_041385.1:26796484-26815264 GCF_002162155.2 Triticum dicoccoides
GCCTCCTTCAACCCGGCCCTGCTCGGCCCTCTGCCCCACGCCGCCGGCAGCTCGGCCGGCTCCTCCGGGGCACGCGGCCGCCCAAAGAAGCGCAAGGCCAACCCAGCGGGGCCTGGAGGCTCCTCTTCCGGCGGGGTTGCTCCTGCTGGGCTTCTCCCTGGACCGCGTCCTCCTACTACTGTCGCCGGCACCTTCCAAGGGATACTTGGTGCCCGGCCACCTGCCCCGACTCCGCCCCAAGCGCACCAGGCCACAACGGTGGCGTCGCCTTCCCCACAATGGGATCAGGCGGCTCTCATCGCCGCCCTCAATCAGATGGCGCTGCATCCGCCCTCTGCACCCGGCGGCGAATGGGTCCTCGACAGCGGCGCTTCGTCCCACATGAGCTCCGGTTCCGGTATTCCCTTCTCCCTACCCAACCCATCCTCTCCTTCTTCTATCATCGTCGGCAATGGTTCTCTTCTTCCCATTACCGGCGTCGGCTCTACTTCCTTCTGTACCCCCTCCCGACCTCTCTCCCTTCTTGAAATTCTCATCTCTCCCTCCCTCATCAAAAACTTAGTTTCCGTTCGTGCTTTCACTCGTGACAATTTAGTTTCAATTGAATTTGATCCCTATGGTTTTTCTATCAAGGATCTGGCCACAAAGACGGTGCTTCTCCGATGTGACTCCTCCGGCGACCTCTACACCTTCGCCCCGTCAAGCCACTGCCTCACCGCCGCCGTCACCGCCGACTTGTGGCACCAGCGCCTCGGCCATCCTGGAGCCGCCGCCCTTGCCAAAGCCTCTTCTTTTTTTGATTTCAGTTGTAATAAAACCTCGACGACACATTGCGAGGCTTGTCGTCTAGGCAAACACACTAGACTTCCCTTTAGTTCTTCTTCCTCTCACACTTCTTTTTCTTTTGAACTTTGTCATTGTGACTTATGGACGAGTCCGATCTCAAGTGTATCTGGTTATCAATATTATTTGGTCATTTTAGATGATTTCACACACTATGTCTGGACCTTTCCCGTACGCCGCAAATCTGAGGTTCATAGTCTCCTTGTTCAGTTTTATGCCTACGCTCAAACACAATTCTCCCGTCCTATCCTTGCCTTTCAGACCGACAATGGGCGTGAATTCGACAATCTCGCAAATCGCTCACTCTTTGCCTCCCACGGCACGCTCTTCCGCCTCACCTGTCCCCATACTTCCCAACAAAACGGCAAGGCCGAACGGATACTCCGTACCCTCAACGACGGTGTCCGGACCCTCCTCCTACACGCCTCCATGCCTCCTCGTTGGTGGGCCGAAGCCCTTGCCACGTCCACCTATCTCCTAAATCGGCGTCCCTGCAAAGCCAATCTCCTCACCACACCATACGAACTTCTCTTCGGGACCCCACCCGATTTTCGTCATCTCCGTGTTTTTGGATGCCTCTGTTATCCCAACCTCATTGCTACCGCCCCACACAAACTCTCCCCTCGATCAGCGGCTTGCATTTTTCTCGGTTACCCGGACGAGCGAAAAGGCTATCGTTGTTACGACCCCATTACCCGGCGCATCCTATTCTCCAGGCACGTAACTTTCGTGGAGTCTATCTTTCCATTTAAAACGCTGCCAAAATCTCCTGAAGACTCGCCCGAATCAGCTCGTGATCCACCTCCCGCGGACTACGTCGACGTTGCATGGCCACCGCCTACCCCGACCCCTCCTGGATCGCCACCTGGCCCACCCATGCAATCCCCGCCTCCCACTCCGCACTCCACTCCTTTCCCCACGTCCCCGCCCGGGCCCAACTCTACACCCGCTGGCCCACCTACCCCACCAACTCCCATGCACCACGTCTCTCCAGAGCCGCCTCCTGCGCATGTTCCACACCCAATGCTCACGCGTGCACGCCATGGAATATTCCAACCGAACCCAAAATACGCCAATCTGCATGCCACCACAATCTCTCCAATTCCCACGTCCGTTCGAGCTGCTCTCAACGACCCGAACTGGCGCTCTGCCATGCAATCCGAATTCGATGCTCTTCTCGCCAACTCCACGTGGACCCTTGTCCCTCGCCCACCTCACACTAATATTGTCACGGGCAAGTGGGTTTTCAGGCACAAAACGAACGCCGACGGATCCCTCGAACGGTACAAAGCTCGTTGGGTTGTCCGCGGCTTCACACAGCGCCCGGGCATCGACTTCGGCGAGACTTTCTCTCCGGTGGTAAAGCCAGCGACGATCCGCACCGTGCTCACTCTGGCGTGCTCACGCGGCTGGCCGGTGCACCAGCTCGACGTGAAGAACGCCTTCCTTCACGGCCTCCTCGACGAGCAGGTCTACTGCTATCAACCTGCTGGATTCGTCGACGAGGCTCGCCGCGATCATGTGTGCCGCCTCTCCAAGTCCCTATACGGCCTCAAGCAGGCTCCGCGGGCTTGGTTTCATCGCTTCGCCACCTTCGCCGCCACCATTGGGTTCACCGCCTCGCGCTCCGACGCCTCGCTATTCATACTACGGCGGGGCGGCGACACCGCCTATCTTCTACTGTACGTCGACGACATCGTCCTTGCTGCCTCATCGGCGGTCTTGCTTCGCACCATTGTCGATCAGCTTCAGCACGAGTTCGCGATGACGGACATGGGTGCTCTCCACTACTTCCTCGGCATACGCGTGCAGCGCACCTCGCGTGGGTTCTTCCTCAACCAGACCCAATACGCCGAGGACCTTCTCCGTCGCGCCGGCATGTCGCAGTGCCATCCCGCTTCCACTCCGGTTGACACGTCGCCCAAGGTTGCCGCCGACGTCGGCCGCCCCGTGGACGATCCCTCGGAGTATCGCAGCCTCGCAGGCGGGCTGCAATACCTCACTATGACACGCCCTGATCTGGCGTACGCGGTCCAGCAGGCGTGCTTGCACATGCATGATCCACGGGACAGTCATCTCGCCATCATCAAGCGCATTCTACGCTATGTTCGCGGCACCTCCACCCACGGTCTTCTACTTCCGATCTCTCGGTCGACTGAGATCATCGCTTACTCCGACGCCGACTGGGCCGGCTGCCCCGACACCCGCCGCTCTACCTCTGGCTATTGCGTTTATCTCGGTGACACGCTTGTCAGCTGGTCCTCGAAGCGGCAGGCCATCGTGTCACGATCCAGCGCGGAAGCAGAATACCGCGCCGTCGCCAATGCCGTCGCCGATTGTGTATGGCTACGGCAACTTCTCCATGAGCTCGGTGGCTCACCGCCGAAGGCTACCATCGTCTTTTGTGACAACATCTCGGCCGTGTATATGTCCACCAATCCCGTTCATCATCGGCGGACAAAACACATCGAGTTGGACATTCATTTTGTCAGAGAGAAGGTGGCCCTCGGCGATTTTCGCATTGTACATGTACCAACGACTCAACAGCTCGCAGATATCATGACCAAGGGTTTGCCAACATCGGTCTTCCAGGCTTTCCGGTCCAGTCTTTGTGTCTTGCCAAGCAGCGACGACACGACTGCGGCGGGGTGTTAGCGAACGTGTGTTCGTGTCCTCTGTGCATGCCTAGTTTTTAGCCTAGCATCGGTTGAGTCAGTTGAGCTGTACATATATAAACCAGTGTAACACCAGATGATGAATACAAGAGCTGTTGCACGCCCTCTCTCTCTATATCTCGCTCTGGCTCCAACAATCGTCATCGACAACTATGATAGCTTTACCTACAACCTGTGTCAGGTATATGGTTTCACAGGTAGTGGCCAAAGTCATGAATTGTTTTATAATTTAGTTTTGTTTCGCTTGTCTTGTTTGCATTAAGATGAAATGATTTAATAGGTGCGCGCTTGGAGGTCTTACATAAATGTATTTCGACATTTGAGAAGTAACATGAATCTACCACACATTCTGTTAATATCTAGTTGTCCTCAAAATTGTTGAAAACAGATGATAACCGATTGGCAACCAATGCCGCGAGAGATATTTAGTTACAACTTAGATGTACAAAGTTGGATCCTCGGAACTATTAAACGATTTTTCATTTCACAATGTACCCTTTTGGTGTAGCACTCCTTGTCTGGAATGTCCAAATTAGAATCAAGAATGCATGGTTTGGTTAGGTTCCATGTTTTTTCAGTGGAATATCTTCAAGTGCTTACTGACTTCTTTTTGAATTATTTGTCATTTAGAATGGTACAGAAAGTCTTCGACCGAAACAAACGTATGCAATGTAACATGTATCATTTAAACTGGATTACTAAATTAGACAAAATTGACTTGTTAAAGGTTATGTTACTATGTAACAGGAACCACAAAAGTATATTACTGGGAAATATTATCTGTGTATATCTTGATTGGGTTACCCAAGTTAGCACGACAAGTATACATCTATGAGTGGTAGTGATATGTGTTTAGTTTTTGTTGTGAAAAATCATTCCTGGAAATAATGTGATTGCAATAGTAAAAAAAAAAATTGTGTTTGCATGTCTTTAGCATGTTGTCTCTTACAATTGCTGAAGAAAAAATGTAGCAAGGACTAAGGAGCGATACAACATATAAAGGAACAATTGTTTTTGATGAAGCGACATATAAAGGAACAATTTGTTTAGATGTGAGAATAATATGGGCCATGTGAATTTTTTTCTTCAAGAAGCACATGCTTATGAGATGGTTAAGTTTATTTTTGTACCTTTATATTACGGCATGAACACATGCTATGAAATACAAGTCTTGCTGAAATTGAGTGTTTGATACAGTATATGGGGGAGCTTGGAGTACATTTTGAGGTGTACCGTAATGATGAACTTACCATAGAGGATGTAAAGAGGTATAGTTCTCTGAGCACATGTTCAATTACCATTTATTTTCTGTCTGATCCATCTAAAGGGATTATACATATTACAACTTTGCTGATGATGTTCCCTTTTAAAAATCTCTTCTAGGATGAAGCCACGAGGAATACTTATTTCTCCAGGGCCTGGTAAGTTTCTCTTGTTGAATCTCATAACAGTTTTAAGTTTCTGAGCTTAACAGTTACATTCATATTTCTTTAGGCGAACCGCAAGATTCAGGTATATCATTGCAGACTGTTCTGGAACTCGGGCCAACCATCCCAATATTCGGAGTTTGCATGGGTCTGCAGTGCATTGGAGAGGCTTTTGGAGGTTAGATTTATCTCTATGGACACAAGGTTTTTCATGACCTGTTCTTCTGTCTTGCTGATGTTTTTTTGTTACAGGGAAGATTATTCGCGTTCCTTCTGGTGTGATGCATGGAAAAAGCTCCCCAGTTCACTATGACGAAGTTTTAGGAAAGGCCATATTTGAGGGCTTGTCAAAGTATGATTTCTCAACAGTTCAGTAAATCCCATGGATATTTCGGTTCTAGCTTACATTGCATAACAGTCAACTGACACCAGTATCGCAAACATTAAATTACACACATCTCATGATTGCTTCTGTTTTTTTATGATAATTAGGATTTACGAATGCTGTTGGGCTCTGTTTACCTGTTTAGAGCACTTATTTTTTGTCTTGAGAAATTCTGTAGCATGTGCCATGCAAATGGCAAGTCAAAATGTCAACATATGCAGTTAGTATTGATGATAGAATTTTAGTCTGGGGTAGCTTTTCTTTTACTCCCTCTGTCCGGAAATACTTGTCACCAAAATGGATAAAAGAGGGTGTATCTAGACGTATTTTAGTTCTAGATACATATCTTTTTATCCATTTTGATGACAAGTATTTTCGGACGGAGGGAGTATCAGGGAACAAGTTCTGTTTGTTTCCTTGTTCAGTCTGGCACTTGTCCAAAGTGAGCCTTTTGATTTGACATGATCCTCGATCACTTGCATGGACAGCCCTTTTACCGCTGCAAGATATCATAGCTTGGTCATTGAGAAGGAAAGCTTCCCACACGACGAACTGGAGATCACGGCATGGACTGAAGATGGACTTATCATGGCCGCCCGCCACAAGAAGTACAAGCATATCCAGGTATTTCTTAGCTCCATGCTTCATGCCGTGGTTGTCATGGTAGTACTAACTGATAGATTATAATGTAACTCTTTCAGGGGGTCCAGTTCCACCCAGAGAGTATCATCACCCCTGAAGGCAAGAGAATCATCCTCAACTTTGCGAGATACGTCGAGGAGTTTGAGAAGCAGGCCTCGGACTCAGTAGGGAACTAGAGTAATCGAGAAGTAGAGCACTTAGGGGAACTACATAGATGCTATTGTTGGGGAGGGGCCTAAGCCAAACAGATTCAGAGATAAGGAACAAGGGAAAAGAGCTTTCCGTTGCCATTCGCTTGGTTCATTGTAATAATGTTCATTGTGGATCGACATCTCTTGTAAACTTGATCAACTTTGTGAATCGCGGTGGCTCTTTGTGAACGATAAATCAGTGGAAGCTGAGCTGTTTAACATCTTGGACTGGTTCTGGGCGGGCCAGGCCTTGCCGTGCTCCATTTCATTGTTGGGCCCAATTGTTTTGGCAGCCTGAATATCATTTCCTCCGTCGTGTTTCACAGGTGGAATGAGTGGGCAAACATGTTTACCTGATCATACAACATTTTTGCCTCGATTCTGTACCGAATGTTTGGCCAAAAATGCTCTGAAAATGGTTAGTGAATGCCTCCATGGCACCATCAACATGTAGTTTTTTCTGCTACACTGTGCGGAAGGCTTTCATAAAAGGCCCTTCAATGCATTTGCAGGTACACTCAAGTTTTCCTGGTACCATTCCTGGAAGCCATAGGATATTAGGATGGATACGATCTGGATGGCCCATAGGTTTAGGTTAAACGGATATAAAATGTAAAGCTATCTGCTAAAAAGTGATTTTGACCTCCTCCCTCAAAATACTCCCTCCGTAAACTAATATAAGAGTGTTTAGATCACTAAAGTAGTGATCTAAACGCTCTTATATTAGTTTACAGAGGGAGTATGTATTTAACTGCGTTCAAAAAAAGTATGTCTTGGAAGTTACAAAATAAATATAGCCTAAAGCAGTCTTTGGTCACGTGACACATTTGAAGTGGTTTTTAGCACCTGAACTGCACATCATCGTCTGTGTGGCAAGTCCAAGTCACACCCTTCACTCAAAACTTCTAAAAAAAAGAAGAAGAAAAACGTCTATGTGGCAAAAGAGTTGTTATTTGTACTCCTAGATAGAACCCTCGTGTCACTTGAATTCATCACTGCGAGTACTGAGTAACACATACAATTATCTAGGAGTACATTGTAAGTAGATTATTCTGTGCTAATAATCTACTTACAGTGTATCAACACCTTATATCGTTGGGCCAAATGGATTTATGTAAAAAAAAAAGCGGGCCGATAATGGCCGTCGCCATGGGTTGAAATCTGAAGATCCATCCGCCACCGAGTTGACATTGACACCACAAAGCAGCCGCCAGAACACAAGGATAACTTAAGAGTCAATTACACCGGTGGTGCTAGAACTTGGCGTAAACGGTCACTTTAGTGCTAGAACTTATGGCATACATTGAAGTGATGCAAAAACTTGGCTCAGACGTGCAAATACGGTGCTAATCATGTTTGTATACGTCTGCGACACTGACGAGGCCTGTCAGCATGGCGTAGGACCCGTTGTCTGTGACCAAACAATGAAGACAAGGCGTGTTTTTGTTTTCCTTTTTCTTAGAAACCCCCTTGTCTTATATATTTTTTTCACCAAAAAGACCCTGAGAGGCGGGTCTTAGCTGTCAGCAGCAAAAATAATAATTGAACAGAAAAAAGGTGCGCTTAGGTTTCAAACCAGTGACCTCCAATTAACGTGTCCGCTGCGAACCACCTAACAAAGATCATGCTCGTTCTCTGAAGAGGATACACAACCTTATATTCTTTAATATTTTTAGGTGAATATTCTTTAATTAAACAACACAAATTTGCAAAGGTTTGTTACTCTTTACATTTTTTAGACAATGCTACAATTTACGTCTATAACAGAACGTGCTCATGGGCCAAAACTGACAACAGTTTGTCAGTTAGTGTGCCCTATTTTTAATATGTTACTATTTTATTTTTATTTTTTGCAGTTTGTAATAAAAATTAATTATAACTATAAATAGCATACATATAATTTTAATTATGTATTCATTTGAGGAACAAAGTCTTTGTACATATATTTATATTTTTAGTTATATAAATTCATTTTTTGAAAACACACAAACTTTATTAGAAAACATCTCATAAAAAAACCTTTGTTAAAATCGCATGAGCACTTTTAAAACAAATCAATTCTTTTAAAGACTGGACACTTTTATATAATAGGTGAACATTTTATGAAACTACATGAGCATTTACTTAACGTTATTTATTTTATTTATATGTATATTATTTAAAAATATAATTCTATTTTTAATAAAATTTTGGAAAAAACCAACATTTTGAAAATTTTAAAAATGCTAAGGGTACGCTCAGGGTTCGAGTCTCTGCGGCTGCATCTTGTTTACTATATTTTCTTCTTTTTCTTATTCAATTGAAGATATATAGCTTGTGTTTCCTCTTTTTTGGCAAAAATATAGCCAGTGTTTCCTTAATGTACATGAACGGTGAATGGGTTGGCTGGCTAACTTCACGAGTACGGAACTTGAGGTTTCTCAGGTTGGAAACCTGAGCATACCTTTAATTTCATTCAATTAAAATTTGTGCTGCAGATAGCTGGGACCCGCTTGTCAGCAGCTTTTCTATATGAAAAAAATAAAAGGTTTCCATGCAAAAAAGCATGCCGCACGCCTTGTCTTCATTGTTGGGTCACTGACAAACGGGCCCACGCCACGCTAGCATGCCTCGTCAGCGTCGTGGACATATACAAACGTGATTAGCACCGTATTTGGACGTCCAAGCCAAGTTTTTACACCACTTCGATGTATTCCACAAGTTGTAGCACTAAAGCGACCGTTTACGTCAAGTTCTAGCACCACCGGAGTAATTGACTCATAACTTAACTACTTCCTCCGTCACGGTTTAGAAGACGCGTTTGGAAATTCTCTGAGATCTAGATGGTTATCTATTGTTTGTAAGATGGGCTAAAAAATAGCATTCACACTACGCATACATATAGAAATAGTACTCCGGAGTACTAATTAGCTACTAGAAATAAATGCAATGTGCCCTAAACCTTCTCTATTATGGAAACGCATGTAAATTTAACTGTGACTTCTAAACTATGACGGAGGGAGTACTCCTACATCTATTTGTCATGCAGCGATTAGTATTGACCTTTTACATAAGCACCACCTGCATGTGCATCTCGCCACTGTACTGGACTGGGGCCTGGAGTGGATGCAAAGCAAAACCACCTACTACCCTGGCCGCCTGACAAACCCGGGTCAAACAAAGATCCAAGGCAAATGATAGAAAGTGAGGTGACATTGTGCTCCACAGACCGACCGCAAACCTCAGCCACGAATGATTGATTCCATGAACGATAGAATACGGCAATGATAATCCGGTGCTCCTAGTCTCATCGCCTAGCATTCGTTTTGACTGAGCACAGGACCCCAGGTCACCAGTGAGCGTCACGCGCCACGGGCTCATGTAACCACGTGAGGTCGAATTTCGTGTTTTGACCTTTTTTGCAAACAAAATCAAGATCTGACCCCTGTTCGAAAAAATTTCAGGATTTGATCCTTTTGCTATCGCCAGAGCCCCTGGCGATAGGGTTAGACAGGCTACCGCCAGATACCCTGGCAGTAGGGTGTGACGGAGGGAGACGGGGGCCGTCACCACACGCTGACGTGGATAAGTACCTTACCGCCAGACAACCTGGCGGTAAGCTGTCTAACCCTACCGCCAATGACTCTGGCGGTAAGGTGTGGCAGGGTTTTGCCGTGCATGCCTTCTACAACGAGATATGCAAGCGTCCTGGCGGTAGGTTCACCCTACCGCTACCGCCAGGGCTCATGGCGGTAGGCTGTCTGACCCTACCGCCAGGGAGCCTGGCGGTAGGGTCCTGTGTTTCGTGTAAAATTTTGTAGACATAAGAAGTTTGATCACATCCAAATAGTGTGATCACAATTTCATAGACATCCAAATAGTTTGATCACAATTTCATAGAAATATGCAAGGGCCCTGAACATAAGAACCAATAGGCACAATTTCATAGACATAAGCATAATTAGTTTTGCCATTACAGATTAAGAAACAAGTACCAAATAACATAGTTTGATCATAATTTCATAGACATAAACATAACATAGTTTGATCACAATTTCATAGACATAAACATAACATAGTTTGATCACATCCAAATAGTTTCACCAAGCCAAAATAGGTAGCAATCAAACATGACGATCATCAGCAGCCACACACATATATAGTTTAGATGATATCGATGACGATCATCATCTTCAAGCCTTGACGGTTGGTCTTCCTGATAGTAATAAGGATGGCCTGTCCAACATGAAGATTCTTGTCAACGAGGAAGCTCTTCCACCCATCTGTGCTTAAATTTGTGCGACCGTCCGTGTCCACGCCGTACGCACAAGTAGTGACGGGGCCCCTTGCGGTATGGCGTATTCCAGCATAGCCTTCTTCATCAGCCTCGATGCCACAACTCTCAGATAGGCTCTTTGGCAATTTCTGAATAAGAAAAACATATCAATTAATAAGTATAGATTATCTAAACTATTAACAATTCCTTGGATTCTACACTAATAACATACCATGTCATGTCGATTGATCATGGTAGTTGTCAGACGGGTCACGAATGGCGCCCCGATCAACTCAGCACGTGGCAGAAAGTTGTCCCATAGGTTGCACACCTCCTGTTCGCTCAGCCTCACTCTTTGAGCACAGATGGTTTCCTCAAGTGGGTCTTCATAGTCATCATCCTCATCAAGTGGTGGTGGTGGCGCCATGTTCCTTATATAAGCATTGATTGGATAAAGTTGATTATTTCCCGCAAAAAAAAGGATAGAGTTGATTAAGCAAATATCACATATGAAGATATATAGCAAAACAAACATCTACAATATTCACACAAGAAATCATCACATATGGCTATAAGAAAGACTAAATCTAGGGTTCATCTAGGTTCTAGGGTTCATCATATCAACTAGAGAGGGTTCCTCGTATGGCTATAAGAAAGACTAAACCTAGGGTTCATACATTTGCAACTATATGAAATAGAAATACACACATTTTCACACTATGCATTAACCACCTACCGATTTTGCAAAACATCCATCTTCACAAATTTGCAATACATTAACCATCTACGAATTTTGTTATGCCTTTATCCTCACAATCTTGCATTCAACATACAGAAAGATTTCTTATAAAATTCATATATACATAACAAAATAAAATGGACCAACATATATGCATTCACCAACATATCCTCACATATCTTGCAATTGTTTCACCCACACATCCTCACATAGGCCTACTACTAAATCATATACTCCTAAACAACTAAAACATCATAAAAAAATCAACACCAAAACCTAGGTTGCACCTAGTGCCAAAAATAACTTCAAAAATAAAAAACCATTGCGAAAACTGATTGAAGGGAATGGAGGAGCTTACCGGCCTCTTCGATTTGGCCCAAAGATCCGCGAAAATAGTGGAGGGAAGAGGGAGATCGAGGGAGGGGATCGGGATGAGGAGAGAGGCGGCGCTCGACTCTGTTCGAGTCGAGGGGAGGAGGAAGAACGGGCTGGTGGGTGGGATAGGGCCGCCCGCAGTATCACTTGCCTCTTCGATACCTACCGCCACCACCTCGGGCGGTAGGCCACCGAACCCTACCGCCTCAGACTGTGGCGGTAGGCCCTTTCCCCCGTCAGTACGCGCCGACGGCCGTCAGTCGCCGTTAGAGGGCCTACCGCCACTGCTGATGGTGGTAGGGCGTGCAAACCTACCGCCGGCCCTCCTGGCGGTAGTCAAAAGGGTCAGATTCCGAAATAGTTTCAGACAGGGGTCAGATCTTAAATTTCTTTCTAAAAAGGGTCAAAACATGAAATTTTGCCACCACGTGACCGGCGGCGACCTCCACTGCACTGGACGCTGCGCTGCAGACACAGCCTGCCGTTGCCGGTCGCCAGGAAGAAAACATCGAGGAAACGGGCGGAGTTCACCATGCACATGCAAGTGGACGGGGGCAGCTAGCGCTGGTGCCGTGGCAGAAGAGAAAAATCTCCGTGCCAAGTGCAGCTCGATCGAGTACCTGGCGTCCTGGCCTGGATCTGCTCGTCCACAGCTTTAGTTTCACTGGGAGCCTCCTCTGGGCGAGCACGTGACATTAAAGATGCGGTAGCGATGGATCGATCAGGACAGGTTCACCGCGGTTTTGACCGTTCTTCTGGCTCCTCGTCGGTTGATGTTACCCATAGGGAAACTACAGGCGATATAGTAATATTGTTGTGGATAATTATGTTGGGAATTTGGACTATCTCGCGACTTTTTGTGGAAGTTCACTAGCGCCGAGATTTGAGTTGGATGTCGATGGGGATGTGGACAGCCCACTAGCCGGGAGCACCAACAGGAGCCACGCGAGTAGGAGTAGTACGTACGTGCATATGGCGTCCAACTGGCTTGGATCCCATTCCCATCCGTTTTCCTGAGCAGATCGATGCTTATTCAAGACCGCCATAACTTCTAGTACGTACTACTTATCTGAATGATCGATCGACGTCAACTTTTTAACACTCGGGTCGCCATCGATACACAACAGCTTACTTAAAAAAATCTGGATAAACAGCGGCTGGGGGGTGAAGATTCAACGGAACTGCGATGGAGTGTCCGAAGGAACCTCCTCTTTCGACCACGCAACGTGAGTTCTGCCGCCGCTCGATCGTTTTTGGCTGCGGCATGTGTGCCAAGTGCCGCAGAAATCACACATTTGATCTGAGGCCGAAATCAAATCACAAACTGGCCTACTCTCGAAAAAATTTCACTCTGCTGACTCTTTAGTGTGGCGCCCGGCAGCTAGGCGCCGCACCCTACAGTGCAACGTCCTTCCTTTAGGTGTCGCAGATATAGCCAGCGTGGCAGCCCTGGTTCAGTTGCGGCCCCACAGACAGCAATGCAGCGCCTAAGGCTAGGGCGCCACACTTGTAATGTGCAGCGCTCGTGTCTTAGGCGCTGCACGTTGACTTAGACCACATCGGGCTAGCCCCTCCCAGGCAGTTCTTCCACCTCTGAGGAAGTTGCTCTCTGTACAGAGAGCGGCGGCGGCGCCCCCTTCGGATCCCCCCCACCCCCTCTCAGATATGAAGTTTAGGCGCCCAACGCTTAGGCGCTGCACTGTACAGTGCAGCGCCCTTTCCATAGGCGCTGCTCAACTGGCCATGGCTATCCAGAGGGCCACAGAAGACTTGCGGCACTGATCATCCATAATACTTACAATGACTGCAGCATCACAACAATTTGAACAAACACAAATTTTATGCCGATGAGTTCATAACTTAAGACAATTCAAACATTACTACGACATGGTTCACGACACATTCATTACAAATGACAAATGACAGCTTGCCCTAGAAGATAGTTCACCAACATCTCACATGCCCTCACAAGTTCACGATACATTCATTAGAAGATAGTTGACGACGAGTGCACCGAAGCGAAGTCCCTACTGAGTAGAGCGAGGCCATTTCCCCTTCTTGTCACATGCCGAGTCCTCCTCTTGCGCCTCGCGAGCCTTTGCAAGCTTTCTTGCCCTCTCCTCCTCACGAGCAAGTTTCGCTTGGCGTGCCCTCTCCTCCTCTCGTTTCTTCCGCTCCATCCTCTCCTTCTGACGACGCTCTTCCTCCAAGCCTCTTCGAAACGATTCTTCGAACCGCCGTTGCCGCCTAAGACAATCTTGGTATTGGTCATTTTTGACATCTTCTGGCACTTCAAGATCTATCCACGTGAAGTACTTGCATAGAAGAGGCGGTGACTGCATAAAAATTTGTTGTTAGTGTTGACACACATTTGAGAGTAACATTTTACTTCTCGAGCTTACCAGTGGTTGGTCATAGGCGTTAGTTGGAAGTGCACAATCATAAGCATAGTTCGGGTATACAAAATATCTCCGCCCTTCCGTCCATGATTTCTTTTGGTCGGTGGACACCTTCACCTTGCAAACATCTCCACACCAACATGGTGGGATGTTGACATCTTTCTCTTTCACCTTGTCCAAAGATGCATCCTCCCACTTGTTCGGCATGTCTTCTTGGTTAGCACACGGTGGGCTCGTCATGGAACAGGATGAAGCCATGCCTACAAAACCGAGAATTCTTGGTTAACCCTAACCCCCACTTAACAATAACCACAACCCTAACCATAGCATAACCCTAACACCAATATCAAACACACATAACCCTAACCCTAGCATACTATGAAATCCTAACCATACCAAATTAGCAAAGAAACATAACACGATTCAACACAAATTTCCAAATCCAAGCAAAAACTAGGGTTTCCCCAAACTAGCAAGATTTGAGCAAATGTGACAATTCCTATGGATGAAAACGAGGGGATCGGAGGAGATTACCTTAAGGGAGGGGTTGGCTTCGAAATCCACGGTCAAATACTCCGGATCTGAGAAGGATTTGAGAGGGGGAGAGAGGAGGGCAGAGGGGAGGCACTGAGCTTCGGGTTTGTGTGGGGGGTGGGGGTGTGTGGGGTGGGGATGGGTGGGAGGGAGTTGGTGTAGCCTAATAGATGTCCAGGTGTGCAGCGCCTAAGGGAAAGGCGCCACACTACACAGTGCAGCGCCTTGCCCTTAGGCGCTGCACTGTGTAGTGTGGCACCTTGCCCTTAGGCGGTGCACACCTGGACATGCCAGTCCAGAGAGCAACAGAAGCGTTCCAGTAGGTTTTGCACCCAAAAACAATGTTAAGTCAGTGTGCAGCGCCTAAGGGCAAGGCGTTGCACTGTGTAGTGTGGCGCCTTGCCCTTAGGCGCTGCACTACCTGCCGTTTTCAAATACCAACTGCTTTTTTGTTTTGTGATTCACATAGATGGCACATAATCATATCCAAATTACATGTAGTAGTCCAAAACACAGAAAGAGTAGTCCAATCACATAGTCATACACACATAGCACATATACTCGTCCAAATCACATAGTCATACACATATAGCAATAGAGTAGTCCAATCACATAGTCATACACAAACATTGAGCCAAAGCACATAGTGGCACACATTTTGGTTCATAAGAAGGTCATGGTCCTTGTCCCTTCTTCTTCTTCCTCTCTTCTTCTTCTTCTTCTCCCTCCTCCCACCACCAAGGGATCTCACCTCCCCCCTCCGTGTCCTCCACCCCATTCATTGTTTCCATACCTATGAAAATGGCAATATAATAGTTAGTCACACAATACAAAATGACAACACAAGCATTGAGCCAAAAGAACAAGATCATAGTAAGTCACATACGACAATGGTCCATGGAGCCAAGAGAACATTCCTCCACCACGGCCGCCGCCAAGGCCAAGATCACCACCACGGCCTCCACCAGCACCACGGCCTAGACCACCACCACGGCCTCTACCAGCACCACGGCCAAGACCATCACCACGACCTCTTCCAGCACCACGGCCAAGACCATCACCACGGCCTAGGCCTTCACCACGGCCTCTACCACCACCACGGCTTCTACCACCACCACGGCCAAGACCATCACCACGGCCTCTTCTAAGACCTAGTTGACTCCCTCTTTGTTACCTAGTTCCTCGTTGGCTTGTTTGATTTGATTGGTTTGGCACTCCACCACCTGTTTGACTTGGTTGGCTACTACTTGGTTGACTTGGTTGGCTATCATTTGCTTGGCTTGTGCTTGCACCATTTTTCTTTGATCTCTTTCTTGGTTTGAGACAAGTTCTTGTGTTGTGTCCCCCATGACTGTAGTCCCCACAACGGGATTGCTCACGAGGCTCTTGGAAATTGCCGGTGCCGTATTCTCCACCGCCACCACGACACCATACGTCCATGTCACCTCTAAGACGCTTTATCTTACGTCTTCCCCGTCTAACAACCTTCAATTCCGGGTCCGGCCATAGTTGAACTCCATGATACTTCGGCCATTGTGATTGGTCCAAGTATGGTTAAAACCGTGGTGCTCATGTATTCTTTACCGTCATGATTGAGAACTTGGACTCCCTCACGGTAAGAGGGTGGTTGACGTCGACATTCCTAACACGGGATGCGTTTAACAAGTGCGAGCATGGGAGATGAAGCAACGATGGCCTCATGCAGCTGCAATCACACCGTGTTAGGGAGACCTTGAAAGCCCGGCCTCCGTGTTGGTGGCCATCGTTTGTGGTTCCTCCAGGCTTTTTGACCTCATACTTCCAATCGTTGTCGTCATATAGTACAACTTCTTGGGAGTCTGCCTTTCGTGATTGAAATTCCAACCATTCTTCAACCTTTGGTGCGAAATTGTACTTGTGCTTATCCTTGTTCTCACCAGCAATCTGCTTATCCGTCTCCATTGAGTACTTTAAAAAGTATCCATTCATCTTGTCAAATGTGTATTGAACTATTGCCGTCACGGGTAATGCACGCACACCTTGAGCACCTTATTGAAGCATTCTGCCATATTGCTTGTCATTTGACCGTACCTCCGGCCATCTTCATCGAAAGCACGTGCCCACATATTCCTTTCGACAATGTTCTTATTGAGAAACTCATGACCGTCGGGGTCAAGTTTCTTTTGTCTGAGCAATGCATTGAACAATGTGGCAAACCGCTTGTTGGTGAAAGCGAGACAACAATCCTGAAGATCATCGACCAACTCCTTGATACCACATGCCCTATAGAAGTTTGCACAAAAGTGCCTCATGCACCATCGATGGTGCAACTTTG
Organism: Triticum dicoccoides; assembly: GCF_002162155.2. NCBI lineage: Eukaryota > Viridiplantae > Streptophyta > Magnoliopsida > Poales > Poaceae > Triticum > Triticum dicoccoides. The sequence goes on from NC_041385.1 coordinate 26,813,264, forward strand.
TATGTCCGGGAATGTCAACCACCACCGCATTTAGAATTCCTGGATGGCGATCCGATATGACACAGATTTCCCTTTCAGCCGATAATACCCTTGTTCTCAGTTGACGCAAGAACCACTCCCAGTTATCATTGTTCTCCACCTCAACCAAAGCGAAAGCCAAAGGCAACACCCAGTTATTGGCATCACTTGCTATTGCAACCAATAAAGTGCCCTTGTATTGTCCCGTCAAGAACGTGCCATGGCGATGACTGGCCGACAATGCTCAAAAGCCCTCACGCATTGCTCAAAGGCCCAAAATGCACGGTCAAATACTAGGACGGTCCTCCCGTTGTGAATCAATGTTTGGTGCCCATGAGGCTCAACCACGTGAACCATGCCTGGGTTTGTGGCGGCCATAGCTAACAACAACCTAGGGAGTAGGCTGTATGCTTCCTCCCAATTGCCATACAACATCTTGAATGCGGCTTGCTTCTCCTTCCATGCCTTGCCATACTTCACCTTGTAATGAAAGATGGCTTTCACAAGGTCAATGACACTCTTGATGCTCATTATTGGAAGTGTGGATATTTGGTTGGATAACCTGTAAGCAATGAACTCAGACGTGAGTTTTCTGTGTTGTTGGTACACAAGCTTGCCATCCGCATTCTTGTGCCAGCACATGTGAGTTGGTAGACAACTCACTATGCGCCAAGTGGGACCTCCTTTCCATGGACTTGCACGCACAATCCATGGACATGTTGGCACTTCACATTTGACCGTGTAACGCACTTTGACGTCCGAGTTGGCCACTTTATGTGGACGATAATGCGTAACCGAGTAGTTATCGAGCCACATCTTCAATTCCAAGAAGGATTGAAACTCACAACCGGGATATATCCCGTTCTTGCCGTCTTCCAAATCACGGTGAGAACTTGGCCTAGCTCCAAGAGATGTGCATTTGCCACCATCCACAACGGCTTCATCCGCGAGACTAAGATCCTTGAACAATGGTGTCTTGTGATCCCGCCTGAATACCTTCTTGAATGCTTGGGCCTCCTTGGGCGTGAACCCCTCCTCATCAACTTCTTCATCGGGACCATCATCATCGGAGTCTGATGCATATGCACGGGAAAAAGGGATGGATTGGTCCATTGTCTCTTGCACATTATATTGGTCTACATCACCCACATTGTTGTCATGGAGATCAACTTCATTGTCATCCTCCTAGTACTCATCATTCTCCTCTTCAAAAGCTTCATTTTGGTTGTTTGGAGTCGGGCTCAATGTTGGCCAATCTTGTTGAGTGAAAGGAGGTTCACTCATTTGATCTTGATTCATTGGTGGGGGAGTTCTAGCAACCAATGGGGAGGGGTTCCGGTTCAAGTCCAAATTCAAAGTAGACTCAACCTTCTTGGAGGCAAATAACTCAAGAGCCTTGTCTAGAGATTTGGCAACCGTCTCCTTGTATGCAACCCAACGTTGCTCGGAGTTCACACGCATTGTCTTCCAACGGATGTGCATTCCAAAACCAACATTATGCCTTCCCTCGAACTCAACAACGTCACTTGGGTCCATCCAATTCAAATCATTCCTCACTTGTTCCAAGAGCTCCGCATAGCTAGGACTACTCTCAAACACCATGTCAAGCTCATCCGGGTCCGGCTCAACATTGCCTTTCAAAAAGGCCTCTTTATCCACATGATGAACATAAACACATGTTCTCCCCATCCCTACAATAATCAAAAACATGCATATATCAAATAAGTACTTAACAAAAATATTTGCACAAAATACATATGCCCTAACATATATATGAATTAATAACCCTAACCCCCACTTAACAATAACCACAACCCTAACCATAGCATAACCCTAACACCAACATCAAACACACATAACCCTAACCCTAGCATACTATGAAATCCTAACCATACCAAATTAGCAAAGAAACATAACTTGATTCAACACAAATTTCCAAATCCAAGCAAAAACTAGGGTTTCCCCAAACTAGCTAGATTTGAG
>NC_041385.1:26815713-26834003 GCF_002162155.2 Triticum dicoccoides
GGAGGAGATTACCATAAGGAAGGGGTTGGCTTCGAAATCCACGGTCAAATACTCCGGATTTGCAAGATTTGATAAGGATTTGAGAGGAGGGGAGAGGGGAAGAGAGGAGGGGCACAAGGCTAAGGGTTTGGGTGGGGTGGGGGTGTGTGGGGTGGGGGTGGGATGGGAGAGAGGGTGGGGCCAGCCTAAGTGGCACATAGACAGTGCAGTGCCTAAGACACGGGCGCTGCACATTACAAGTGTGGCGCTCTAGCCTTAGGCGCTCCACTACTGTCTGTGGGGCCGCAACTGGACCAGGGCTGCCACCCTGGCTATATCTGCAACGCCTAAGGGAAGGGCGCTGCACTGTAGGGTGCGGCGCTGATAACCCAAAAGTATAGGGGATCACAACAGTTTTCGAGGGTAGAGTATTCAACCCAAATTTATTGATTCGACACAAGGGGAGCCAAAGAATATTCTCAAGTATTAGCAGCTGAGTTGTCAATTCAACCACACCTGGAAACTTAGTATCTGCAGCAAAGTGTTTAGTAGCAAAGTAATATGATAGTGGTGGTAACGGTAACAAAAGTAAAGACATCAAAAGTAATGTTTTTGGTATTTTGTAGTGATTGTAACAGTAGTAACGGAAAAGTAAATAAGCAAGAACCAGTATATGGAAAACTCGTAGGCACCGGATTAGCGATGGATAATTATGTCGGATGCGGTTCATCATGTAACAGTCATAACATAGGGTGACACAGAACTAGCTCCAGTTCATCAATGTAATGTAGGCATGTATTCCGTATATAATCATACGTGCTTATGGAAAATAACTTGCATGACATCTTTTGTCCTACTCTCCCGTGGCAGCGGGGTCCTATTGGAAACTAAGGGGTATTAAGGCCTCCTTTAAATAGAGAACCGGAACAAAGCATTAGCACATAGTGAATACATGAACTCCTCAAACTATGGTCATCACCGGGAGTGGTCCCGATTATTGTCACTTCGGGGTTGCCGGATCATAACACATAGTAGGTGACTATAGACTTGCAAGATAGGATCTAGAACACACATATATTCATGAAAACATAATAGGTTCAGATCTGAAATCATGGCACTCGGGCCCTAGTGATAAGCATTAAGCATAGCAAAGTCATAGCAACATCAATCTCAGAACATAGTGGATACTAGGGATCAAACCCTAACAAAACTGACTCGATTACATGATAAATCTCATCCAACCCATCACCGTCCAGCAAGCCTACGATGCAATTACTCACGCACGATGATGAGCATCATGAAATTGGTGATGGAGGATGGTTGATGATGACGACGGCGACGAATCCCCCTCTCTGGAGCCCCGAACGGACTCCAGATCAGCCCTCCTTAGAGAGATTAGGGCTTGGCGGCGGCTCCGTATCATAAAACGCGATGATTTCTTCTCCCTGATTTTTTTTCTCCCCAAAAGCCAATATATGGAGTTGGAGTTGGCGTCGGAGGGCCACTAGGGGGCCCACGAGGTAGGGGGCGTGCCCAGGGGGGCGCCCCCACCCTCGTGAGCAGGGTGTGGGCCCCCTGGTCTTCATCTTTTGCGAGAATTTTTCTTTATTTTTTCTAAGGTGTTCCGTGGAGTTTCAGGACATTCCGAGGATTTTTGTTTTCTGCACAAAAAACAACACCATGGCAGTTCTGCTGAAAACAGCGTCAGTCCGGGTTAGTTCCATTCAAATCATACAAGTTAGAGTCCAAAACAAGGGCAAAAGTGTTTGGAAAAGTAGATACGACGGAGACGTATCAACTCCCCCAAGCTTAAACCCTTGCTTGTCCTCAAGCAATTCAGTTGACAAACTGAAAGAGAAAAAGAAAAACTTTTACAAACTCTGTTTGCTCTTGTTGTTGTAAACATGAAAAGGCAGCATTCAAGTTTCAGCAATTATTATGAACTAACCATACTCACAATAACACGTAGGTCTCACAATTACTCATATCAATAGCATAATCAGCTAGCAAGCCATAATAATAAAACTCGGATGACAACACTTTCTCAAAATAATCATAACATGATATAACAAAATGGTATCTCGCTAGCCCTTTCTAAGACCGCAAACATAAATGCAGAGCACCTTTAAAGATCAAGGACTGACTAAACATTGCAATTCATGGTAAAAGAGATCCAGTCAAGTCATACCCAATATAAACCAATAATAATGAATGCAAACAACAGTGTGCTCTCCAGCGGGTGCTTTTTAATAAGAAGGGTGATGACTCAACATAAAAGTAAATAGATAGGCCCTTCGCAAAGGGAAGCATGGATTTGTAGAGGTGCCAGAGCTCGGTTTTGAAATAGATAAATTATATTTTGAGCGGCATACTTTCATTGTCAACATAACAACTAAAAGACGATGATATCTTACATGCTAAACAGATTATAGGCGGTTCCCAAACAGAATGGTAAAGTTTATACTCCCCTTCCTCCACAAGCATCAATCCATGGCTTGCTCGAAACAACGAGTGCCTCCAACATTCAACAGGTCTCAAAAGGAGTTTTGTTTGCAATTATTTTGATTTAGTTTGCACGAAGCATGGGACTAGGCATCCCGAATACCAGCCATTTTCTCGTGAATGAGGAGCGGAGTCCACTCCTCTTGATAATAACCTGCCTAACATGGAAGATAAGGGCAACTCTAGTTGACATATGAGCTATTCGAGCATGCAACACAGAATGTTTATTTGAAGGTTTAGAGTTTGGCACATACAAATTTACTTGGAACGACAGGTAAATACCGCATATAGGTAGGTATAGTGGACTCATATGGAATAACTTTGGGGTTTAAGGAGTTTGGATGCACAAGCAGTATTTCGCTTAGTACAGGTGAAGGCTAGCAAAAGACTGGGAAGCAACCAACTGAGAGAGCGACAACAGTCGTAAACATGCATTAAAATAAATTCACACCGAGTACAAGCATGAGTAGGATATAATCCACCATGAACATAAATATCGTGAAGGCTATGTTGATTTGATTCAACTACATGCGTGAACATGTGCCAAGTCGAGTCACTCAATACATTTAAAGGAGGATACCATCCCATCATACCACATCATAATCATTCTAATAGCATGTTGGCACGCAAGGTAAACCATTATAACTCATAGCTAATCAAGCATGGCACAAGCAACTATAATCTTTAAATGTCATTGCAAATATGTTTACTTCATAATAGCTGAATCAAGAATGATGAATCATCATATTTACAAAAACAAGAGAGGTCGAGTTCATACCAGCTTTTCTCTTCCCAATAAGTCCATCATATATCATCATTATTGCCTTTCACTTGCACGACCGAACGGTGTGTATAATAATAAGAGTGCACGTGCATTGGACTAAGCTGGAATCTGCAAGCATTCAACTCAAGAGAGAAGACAAGTAATATGGGCTCTAAGTTAAATAAACAATCATGCATATAAGAGCCACTAAGCATTTTCAATATGGTCTTCTCGACCCCCAAAGAAAGGAAAAGAAATAAAAACTTATTTACACGGGAAAGCTCCCAACAAGTAAAAGAAGAATGGGAAATATTTTTGGGTTTTCTTTTTAATTCTACTACAAGCATGAAAAGTAAACTCACTAATTTTTTTGTTTTTTCTTAAGGTTTATCAAACACACAAGAAGAAAGCTGGAAAAAGAAATTTAAACTAGCATGGATATTACAGTGAAAAATTATGAGCACCGACATCTAGCAATGAGTGTGTGTGTGAACATAAATGTAATGTCGATGGGAAATACGTACCCCCCCAAGCTTAGGCTTTTGGCCTAAGTTGGTCTATTGCCAAGGATGGCCTGGCGGATACCCGTAGGTGTAGCTGGGGTCATACTGTGACGCAGCGGCTATCGCCGCCTGAGCTGTAGCGTGGAGTCGAGCAGCCTCCACTCTCCTTTCATACTCATCTGCCTCCTCTCTAGTAATAATATATCTTCTTTTTGCCTGTGAATCAAAGAAAGCAGGAGCAGGAAGAGCAACATGGACTACATGACGTTTGTCAAAGATTAGTTGATACTGGAGAGGTGGTTCAGTCCTCTCGACAAACTGGTGGGAAACCATAGAATCAAAGTCTAAATAAGAAAGGGGTAATTCCATATCACCCTCACGAATGTCTATATCAAGAACATTAGCTAAGAGGGTTGCATAAATTCCTCCAAAGAAATCTCCGCTATGTCTATTCTGATGCAACCTGCAAGCTACAATGGCTCCCATATGATAAGATTGCTCTCCTAACACAGCACTCCTGAGAATACTGAGATCAGGGACACACATGTGACATACTTCATCCTTAGCATTTATGCATCTACCTTGAAGAGAGCAAAATAATGTATAGCAGGAAAGTGAATGCTCCCTATAGTAGCTTGCATTATATCTCTAGATTCCCCTACAGCTATTCTAGTAAGAAAGTCTCTATATTCAGATTTAGGGGGATCCCTGACATTACCCCAAGATGGAAGTTTGCAAGCAGAAGTAAAATCCTCTAAGTCCATGACATAAGATTTGTCATAAAGGTCAAACATGACTGAAGGAGAATTACGCGAAGATGAAAACACAAACCTCTTCACAAATGAACTTGTGAGATCATAATACTGGGGGCATTTGTCAGCTTCAAAGTCCTCAAGACCGGCGTTACTCAAATATGTGCTAAATTCTTCTTTGATTCCCACTTGGTTCATAAAATTTTCCGATGGCCATTCACAAGGCCTCACAGGAGCATCTCTTGGTGGTTCCTCGTCAGCATCACGTATTGCAAACCTGGGACCTTGCTTCCTTGAAGGACCACCTTGGAACATCCTCCTAAGCATATTGTTTCCTCTGAAAAATTTCTGAAATTTTTAGTAACTTCGAATAAAAGTGAACCAACTCCAATAAAATTGATAGTAACAACTCCCACAAGTGCCTAGAGCCTATATAAAGCATTGGAACTACTTGGAACCATATTAATTTGACATGCAAGATCAAGAACATGGTCACCTATGCAGCACAAATTTGCAATGAATAAAGCACTAGAACAAAAACTAATTGGACCAATGGAGGAGTCACATACCAAGGAACAATCTCCCCAAGCAGTTTTGCAAGAGGTGCTTTGAGCAAGGAGATCGAAAATCACAACAACGGGGGCTGGAACTCGTGCTTGAGTTGGGTTTTCGTGTTTGTGTGAGGCAGAGGAAGAAGATGGGTGCAGGAATAAGTGGAGGAGGGCCACCGTGGGCCCACGAGGCAGGGGCGCGCGCCTAGGGGGGTAGGGCGCGCCCACCACCCTTGTGGCCAGGTGGCAGCTCCCCCCGTGGTAATTTTTGCACAGTAAATCCTCAAATATTCCCGAAAAAATCATATTAAATTGGTGTGGCATTCTGAGGACTTTTATTTTCGGGATATTTTTTATATTGCACAGATAAGTCAGGAAACAGATAGAAAAATATTTCTTTTACTTTATTTCTACTAAATAACAGGAAATATAAAGAGGGTACAGAACATTGTGCTTCTAGTTTCATCCATCTCATGTTCATCAAAATGAGTCCACTAACAAGGTTGATCAAGTCTTGTTAACAAACTCGTTCTGAATAATCACGGAACCGGAGAAATTTCGAATGGCACTAAGTTACCTCAACGGGGATATGAAAATCCCCAACAATAAGAATATCATACTTTTTCTTGACAGTAGGGAGAGGAAATTCAAAACCTCCAAATATAATCGATGGAACTTTTCCAATAGAGTTGATACTATAAACTTGAGGTTGTTTCCTTGGAAAATGTACCGTGTGTTCATTGCCATTAACATGAAAAGTGACATTGCCTTTGATGCAATCAATAACAGCCCCTGCAGTATTAAGGAAAGGTCTTCCAAGAAAAATAGACATACTATCATCCTCGGGAATATCAAGAATAACAAAGTCCGTTAAAATAGTAACATTTGCAACCACAACAGGCACATCCTCACAAATACTGACAGGTATAGTAGTTGATTTATCAGCCATTTGCAAAGATATTTCAGTAGGTGTCAACTTATTCAAGTCAAGTCTACGATATAAAGAGAGAGGCATAACACTAACACCGGCTCCAAGATCACATAAAGCAGTTTTAACATAACTTCTTTTAATGGAGCATGGTATAGTAGGCACTTCGGGATCTCCAAGTTTCTTTGGTATTCCACCCTTAAAACTGTAATTAGCAAGCATGGTGGAAATTTCAGCTTCAGGTATCTTTCTTTTATTAGTAATAATATCCTTCATATACTTAGCATAAGGATTTGTTTTGAGCACATCAGTTAATCACATACGCAAAAAGATAGGTCTAATCATTTCAGCAAAGCGCTCAAAATCCTCATCATCCTTTTTCTTGGATGGTTTTGGAGGAAAAGGCGTGGGTTTCTGAACCCATGGTTCCCTTTCTTTACCGTGTTTCCTAGCAACAAAATCTCTTTTATCATAACGTTGATTCTTTGATTATGGGTTATCAAGATCAACAGCAGGTTCAACTTCTACATATTTATTATTACTAGGTTGAGCATCAACATGAACATTATCATTAGGTTCATGTTCGTCACCTGATTGTGTTTCAGCATCAGAAATAGAGATATCATTTGGATTCTCAAGTGGTTCAGCAATGGGTTCACTAGAAGTTTGCAAAGTCCTATCATTTTCCTTTTTCTTCCTCTTGGAAGAGCTAGGTACATCAATATTATTTCTCTGAGAATCTTGCTCGATTCTCTTAGGGTGGCCTTCAGGATACAAAGGTTCCTGAGTCATTCTACCAGTTCTAGTAGCCACTCTAACATCATAACCATTTTTCTTACTATTCATTTCATCAAGCACTTCTTTCTGAGCTTTAAGTACTTGTTCTACTTGACTGGTAACCATAGAAGCATGTTTGCTAACAAGTTTAAGTTTAGCTCTAATATCAGCCATATAATCACCCAAGCGTTTAATCATAAAGGTATTCTGTTTTAATTGTCTACCAAAATAAGCATTAAAGTCATCTTGCTTAAACATAAAGTCGTCAAACTCATCCAAGCACTGGCTAGCAATTTTAGTAGGAGGGACTTCAGCTTTATCATATCTACAGAGAGAATTTACCTTTACTACCTGTCGGGGATATACCCCGCGGTATGACCCGGCCGGAGTCGTAAACCGGCCGGGACTTGGTAAACCGGCGGATGGTAAACCGGCAGACAGTTAAGACAGATGGCTAAGTCAGACGGTAAATTGGCAGGGTTAAACCGGCAGATGCCTAAGACAGACGGTAAACTGGCAAGTGTTAAACCGGCAGAGTTAAGACAGATGGTAGCACCGGCAGACATTGTTAAACCGGCAGACATTGTTAAACTGGCAGACAATGTTAAACCGGCACAATGTTAAACCGGCAGACGTTGAGAAGCCCAGGAAAGGAAGTCAAAATAGTTTAAGTTAAAGTCCGAGTTGGACTCCACATGTAACCCGCCCCTTCAACATATATAAGGAGGGGCAGGGCACCCCAAAGAGGGACAAGCTAGAAACAATCTCTAGGGCTAGACACAACTAGAGGAGAGCCGGTTTACGGTGACTCCCTCATGATGATAATGAGATCTAGCCTCAAACAGCATGTAGGGTTTTTACCAGATGATGTTTCCCGGGGCCCGAAGCTGTCTAAACCCTTGTCTTGTGTTGCGTCTCTCGATTCCGCTCAACCCCTCTCAAGCTACCACATAGATGCGTTGGCCTCGCGACTAAGTCCTCACACTAGGACATCTGACGTGTTAATTCCACGACAGTTGGCGCCCACCATGGGGCTCGCGCACGGTGGTGTTAAGTTCTTAGAGGGATCTCTCGCAAGGATTGAGAAGTCTGTAAATCTTCCGGATAAAGAGGAGCTGGCTTGGAAGGATCTGGGTCAGATTTGAAGTCTGAAGGGAGAATTAGGGTTGCACATGAATAAGCGTAACCCGGCGATCCGTCAAATCCGAAGACGTTTGTCCTATGCTACAGTCAACAAACCAACATCAATTAGAGGACTCGATTATTGAGAAAAGATCCGAGTAACTGCTAATAGGAGAGAATATGGCATCATGGAGGGCCAAATCAGCTACGACCCGGAAGGAAATCTTTATACAGACTCATAGTACGCCGTTGATCTGACTTGGCGGGTGTCCGGCTCGCTGTTGCCTTCGCTCACACACCGACCCACCATGGCTGACCCTGAGTCACCATAGAACTCGCTGCTCAACCACATTGGCCAAGCCGCTCTGTTGAACTGCCGGGCCCGTAACCCGCCGCTCGCCTCCGCCAGAAGCTGAATAGCGAATTACCGGAGAGCCTCGCTATCGTGGATTTGTCATGGCAGATGTCCTTGTGAAAGGACTTAGTCGTGGAGCCATCGCTACGGGTTAACTTGAAGGGGTTAAAGCGGACACAAAGACACAAGGGTTTATACTAGTTCGGCCCCTTCGATGAAGGTAAAAGCCTACGTCTAGTTGTGATGGAATTGATGTGGTTTCGATGGCTAGGGAGCAAACAAGCTTCGCCTAGGCTCGAGTTGTTGTTGTCTGTCCTTGAACCGCCGCCGGGTCGTCCCCTTATATACACGGGTGACGCCCGTCGGTCCACAGAGTCCCACACCGGTTCATACTCGTATCCCGGTTGGTCTCTCTCTATTCCTAACTTACAATGCAAGTTTACATATCAAGTCGGTTTACGGCTACAGGTTCTAAACCGACTATAGGCCTTGGGCCTTCATCTGCTTAATCACCTTTAAACTACTAATGAAGCTAACCCGGCCCAGGTAGACCGGTTCACGCCCAGTGGTAATATCCCCAACATTAGGCCCCAGATTGATTTGAACTGGTTCATGTCAATCCTTCACAAAAATCTTTGTCTTCAACATCTTCTGGTAATTGGTAAACCGCTATGTCGTCATCATCTCTGGTTGCTGTAAACCGGCATGACGTCATCATGAAGTTAACATTTATGACGCCTTCTTTTATTAATAGATCTGTGATACCCAAGGCAGCAGCTCCACTTCCGAATCTTGTGGCTCCTGGATTCGCGCGCCTGACACACGTCCCCTGCCTTATAAATAGGGTCGAAGGGTCATTTCCTTTTCTCCCCTTCGTCTCTTTCTCTTCGTCTTCCTTGCGTCACCAGCCTCGGAGCTCCGCCGCCACTGTTGACCTCTGCACCGTCTTGGGCCGCTGCATCAACCTGAACGCACCAGAGCACCGCGGTAGCCTTCCGCGTCTTCCTCGACTCTGGTAAGCCTTCTGTTCTTCTTAACATAGATCTGTTCTAGGGTTTCGTGTTCTTGCCGTGTTCATCACTTGTTCATACTCGTACCCAGACTCCTGGACATATCTGTGAAACCCTGCTCTGACCAGCAGTAGCTTTTTAGCATCCGCCTGTAGTTTTACGCTCAAGTCTATAGATCTCATCCACATTCCTACCCATTGATTTACTTCTGTTCTGCTTTAACCTTTTGAATATTTTCTGTTTTTCTGAACTTGCTTCAGATCCATTGCTGCAATAAGACCTTGTGAAACCTGTTTCTGCATACTTAGCCATCCGCAACCTCAATTGCTTTCAATATTTAGATCAGGCGGTTTAACTTAATATAGAAAAAGTTAATAAACCGGTATATACCATTAGTCCCCTTGTTGAACCGCCAGAACTCTTTAGCCATATGATGCCACTTCATAAAACTCCCGTTTAAATATACTGCCTCCGGTTTAGTATTGTTCATTCTAGCGCCTTCTTTTATCCAACATGTTCTTGAACCGGAATCACCTATTTCTTGTAGATCTCACCATGGCCAAAGAAGTATATTAGTGCAACTGGGTTCCTTCTCGTGTCACAGAAACTCAGTTGGATAATTTATCTCAATCGGCGCTTTAGACAACAAAGAGACTATCCATTGGAGGGTTCCTGGTGATGAATGTCCTCCCACACCTCAAGAGGGAGAGGTTGTGATCTTTGCGGATCACTTAGCCCGGGGCTTCAAACCGCCCGGCTCTAAGTTTTACCGGGATGTGTTAGCCAATTTTCAACTCCGCCCGCAAGATACTGGCCCCAATTCTGTTACCAACTTATGTCACTTCCAAGTGCTCTGTGAGGTATACCTTCAAGAGAAACCCACAGTTGAATTGTTCAGAGACTGCTTCCACTTAAACCGCCGCACAGAATTCACTGATGGTCCCAATACCGAATTGGGCGGTATGGCAATTCAGAAAAGGAAAGAAATCACTTATCCCCATGCCAGACTACACAGTCACCCCAAGGAGTGGAATGCAACATGGTTTTACTGCAAAGATATTTCCCCTGATGATGAAAATCCTTTGCCTGGCTTTTGTCCGAAGAGGCTCAGCAATACACACCCCTTCCCACAAAGGTTAAGTGCCAAGGAGAGGACTAAATACGCTCCGCAATTATCCAAGCTCCGAGCCTTCATGGCCAACGGTTTAACAGGAGTAGATCTCGCACGCTGTTGGATATCATGGAGCATACTGCCTCTCAGCCGGCGCTCCGGTTTAATGTGCAAGTATACTGGTAGCGTTGATGACCCACTCCGACACACCAACATCCAGCTCTCCGATGATGAAGTCACAAAGGCTGTGAAGAAAATCCTGAACGAACCGGAGCACCTCTGCGCTCAAACCGGCCTGCTCCCTTTCTGTGCTACCAACAAACCGCCAGCTGTAAGATTTTGATTGTACTTTTTACTGAACCTGTTATTGCTATCTCTGTCTGACATCAATTGCTGCTTAACCAGGGTGATAATTCATTTTGGAGCAAGAAGCTTCCACAAGACAAACCGGAGAAAGCAGAACGGTCAACCCGGCTAAAGACCAAGGTCATCAAGAAGCCTGCTAAAAAGAGGAAAACCACTGCTTCATTTGATCCGGCTGTTGATGATGATGTGGGTAGCTCGGACCTTGAGGTAGAACTCGATTCACTAGGCTTACTTTTTACACGCCTTATTGATGATGATACTTGTCAGGACGACGCTGAAGCCAGTAATGCTGATGTCGCTGAGGTAACTATTCTCTCTTTCGATTCAGATCCTTTGCCTTTGCCAAAATTTCGCCAGGCAAACCGGAAAGTTAAATTTTCTCATCCTCTTGCTTACTTGGATCCCAAATTTCTTATGAAGACTCAGCAACATGAAGCTCGCCGCACAACCCGGCACAGCGGCCAGGTAGTTACCTCCACCGGTTTACCAAACAGTCCGGTTCGAAAATGCCGCTCCGAGGTCTCCGACCTTTTTATTAATTTATATCCTAAAGCGGATTTCATCCGTCAACCTCTTAATCCGTCCGACTCCGATTATCAGGTTACTTCCCATTCTTCCTCTGGTGAATCGTCAGCCACTCAGCTGCCACCACTGAAAACGGTTCTTGGGTAAGCTAGACTGAACATATGCTTCTGGTATACCACGTTATAACTTATGTTGTTCCTTGACTCTTTGTTTCTCTTTCAGGGCTAAACCTAAACCGAGCAAGAAAGCCCGCCTGGATAAAGCGGCCGAGGAAGATGTCGCCCCTGAACAGGATAAAGCACCAGATCTTGAAACGTTCGTTTATGAGGATATTCCCAATGATCCTCCCTGGCAAGATGATGCTATTCCTGAGAAAAGGCCTATCAATACCTCAGTCCCTGTTGACCAGCCTGCCAGCTCCGTCCGGATTGATAGATCCCGCAGTCCTTCAAAGCCTGCCGATAAACCGACCGCGCCAACGCAAACCGGCGAGTCCAAGGATGATGACGTTGTAATTACCGGTGTAGGTCGCTTTGAACCAGGGAATCCTGTCGCTTTGGCCAAGCATACTGTGAAAGAAGATTTTTCTGCCATGAACAAAGGCAAATGGGATGTTGATCTGGAAACATATGCTGCTCTGAGTGCCCAAGATCTTCATTCTGGTTACTTGAACCGGCTATATACTAGTCGTGACTGTGAAGCTGGCCTGGTAAAGATGATGAGAGATAAATTTGAGGTAACTTCCTTGTGCTTCTTCTTTCTTTAATTACTGCCACTGTATTAATCCTCCTAGCCCCCAAGGGCCGGTTTGTAACCTTCTTCAAGCCGGGACTTGAATATAGTCCTCAATACTTTGAAATCCATCAATGTAGCCCCCAAGGGCCGGTTCAACTTAGTATAGTTAAACCGGGACTCCAATAAAGATTCTAACATCAGAACATAACTGAGCAAATAGCCATTAGCCCCCAAGTGCCAAGTTGAATACCTGTATTGAGCTTGGGACTTTGCGATTTAGTAATAGATGAAAATTGAAGGTGCATTAGCCCCCAAGTATCAAGCGTATAACTTGTTATGTGGTTGGTACTTCAAATTCTTGTACCGTTTGTTTAAAGCCAAGCACTGTCTTTATGCAGGCTGAAGTGAGGATCAAAGAGGACCGGATTACTGATCACTAGGAAACTTTGAAAACCCAACAAGCTGAAACCGACAAGGCAAGGGAAGAAATAACCAGCGCTTTGAGCATCACAGAACAGCTGAAGGAGGGCTTCAAGAAGGAGCGGACTGATTGGGCCATTGAGAAGGCCGCTTTAATAAAAAGAGCTGAAAACGCTGAAGCTGCCCTTAAACCGGTGGTAGATGAGCTGACCGCCGTAAAGCGGCAAGTACATTCCATGACCGCTGCTATCTTTGGTAAGCTCCTTTTGGTTTCCTGGACAACTCTGGCCTGCTTATAATAGATCCGGTTTGTGATCTTTCCTGTATTGTTGCAGGTACACGCATTGGTCACTTAGGGTCAGATGTTCGGAAGAAGTTGAAGGCTGTCTACACTTTAATTGAACAGCTGTATACCGGAGCGCAGCGGATCATCACCATTGCATCTCATAACAATCCGGCACCCACTTTAATCCAAGACACTCTTGATAGGTTGTCAATGCTTCCTGCTCGGATTGAAGAACTGAAAAAATCTGCTTCTCGAACCGGAGCCATTAATGCCTTGATCCGGGCAAAAGCATGCGTGCCGGATTTCGATCCTGTTGAGGCAGCTCAAGGCTATCCCAACTTGAAGGAAGACGGCTCAGAGTTCAATGAAGATGATTTGAGGGCAATAAATCATGCAGTACGCCCTCTGGCTTGTCAATTGGCTGAAGAGGCAGACTTGTCGCATTATCAAGCTCAGTACAATGATCAGAACAAACGAGTGCCTGCACCAACTCCTGAAGCGGAGAATCTGATTCCTCCAATCCGTAAGCATACTTACGCTCCTGATATTGAACCGTCTTCTCTGATCCACGAAGAGGCTGTCTTTCAAACTTTAATGGGAATCGACTAGACCACTGTTGATTTCCAGCCAATGGATAGAGATGAGGAAGCTGAAACGGCGTGGGACGACCCACAATCATCAGACCGGGGCGATGAACAGGCTTGAACCGGAAGCCAGTTTAAATAGCTGCTTTATTATGATCCACCAGAACAACAATGATCTTATTTGGGCACCGCGTTGCCTTGTAATAGGATAGTCAATACTTCTGCCTTGAATATGCCTTCGTGCATAAGTACTGATGCTTTTGCTTGAAATCCTCAATTTATATTTCCTGCAATCAGAAAATCTTGAACTTCGGTGGCGGTTATACCGCCAACCGGTTTATGACCTTTATATATATATCATCAATGTATTTAAGACATATAATCGAATATGTGATACAAAATACCTGGCATCGCTGGGCATGAAGTTGGCTTAGCCAGGCTTGAAATGGAGTATTTATAAACCGTTACCATCAAAGGGGAGAAAACAACTCCCATGTAAACCGTGCTGGGTCATTATGAGCCCCCCCTACTACTTCATGATATTAACAGGAAAGCTAAACCGGGCATATTTCTCCGGATTACAAATGAACCGATTTCCGTCAGCTGAACCGGTAAAAAAGTGTTGTTGGTTTAAAGGAAACACAACAAAAATTGAAGAATAGTCATAAAAGAAATATGGAAGCAAAGGCAATGATAAAAACCGTTTGCAAAAACATGCTTTACTGAGCTGATCAGATGGTGTTACCATGGTCGGACAGGACCA
The DNA here is from genome assembly GCF_002162155.2 of Triticum dicoccoides. Lineage (NCBI taxonomy): Eukaryota > Viridiplantae > Streptophyta > Magnoliopsida > Poales > Poaceae > Triticum > Triticum dicoccoides. The sequence goes on from NC_041385.1 coordinate 26,829,746, forward strand.
AGCCCCCAATAGGAGTGACAATGGTTCAAGTCAGCCAGGTCCCCAAATGAAACCGTGGCATTTATGCCGATCAAAAGGCGTGGCAATGGTTCGGGTTCGACCAAGCCCCCAAGTGATTCTGTGGCCTTAGGCCGATCAAGAGGCGTGACTGGTTCAGACTTGACCATGTCCCCAAGTAATCTGGTGGCTTTCGCCTATCAAAAGGTGTCACATTGGCTCGGACACGACCAAGGCCCCAAGTGATATCACAAAGCTTTTTTGAAAAGCAAATTTCAAGGGGCAAACTGGAGGCCGCTTTAAAACAGAACCACTCCATGTAACCACACATGATATGAAAGGACAGAGACCCCGCTTTAGCTGAGGCTCCGGTTTTATTATATCAATGATAATATATACACTGCCATAATATGTACATAGATAGAGCCGATGGCTCAAGTGTAGTAAGGCCGAAGATGAGCTATATTCCACGGCCTGTTGGTCTCCTCCTCTGATGTGCGTGAGTCTTTATGCTCTCGAATATCAATCAGATAGTACGACCCGTTGTGCAGATTCTTGCTGACCACGAAAGGTCCCTCCCAAGGTGGGGATAACTTGTGCATATCCGTCTGATCTTGGATGAGCCGAAGCACCAAATCTCCTTCTTGAAAAGTTCTGGTTCTGACCCGGCGACTGTGATAGCGACGAAGATCTTGTTGATAAATCGCCGAGCGGGCAGCCGCTATGTCACGCTCCTCATCTAATAGGTCCAAAGCATCTTGTCATGTTGTCTCATTGTCCGCTTCAACATAAGCCGCCACACGAGGCGAATCGTGCCGGATATCACTAGGGAGAACCGCCTTTGCTCCGTAGACCATAAAAAATGATGTGTATCCCGTAGATCGGTTGGGCGTAGTGTTGATACTCCATAGCACGGATGGTAGCTCTTGAACCCAACATCCCAGTGTTCTTTGCAATGGAACCATAAGACGGGGTTTGATGCCTCGCAAGATCTCTTGATTAGCTCGTTCTGCCTGCCCATTGGACTGGGGGTGAGCCACTGATGATACGTCAAGTCTGATGTGCTCACGTTCATAGAATTCCTTCATAGCACCCTTGGATAAATTGGTACCATTGTCAGTAATGATACTGTGTGGAAAGCCAAACTAGAAAATCACCTTTTTAATGAACTGCATTGCTGTAGCTGCATCACACTTGCTGACAGGCTCCGCTTCAACCCACTTGGTAAACTTGTCAACTGCCACCAAAAGGTGGGTTTTCTTATCCTTGGATCTTTTAAAAGGTCCGACCATATCCAGCCCCCATGTTGCAAACGGCCAAGTAATTGGAATCATCCTCAATTCTTGAGCCGGCACATGAGCACGCCTTGAAAATTTCTGACAGCCATCACACCGTTTAACCAAGTCCTCCACATCAGCATGAGCTGTCAACCAGTAAAACCCGTGACGAAACGCCTTAGCCACCAGAGACTTTGAACCGGCGTGGTGACCACAATCCCCTTCATGGATTTCACGTAAAATTTCACAACCTTCCTCAGGAGAGACGCAGCGTTGAAACGCCCCTGATACACTGCAATGATGCAATTCGCCATTGATAATTGTCATAGATTTGGATCGCCGGACTATCTGCCTGGCTAGAGTCTCATCCTCTGGCAACTCTCCCCGGTTTTGTACGCAAGATAAGGAACTGTCCAATCCGGTATAATATGCAGGGCTGCCACCAATTGAGCCTCCGGATCAGGAATAGCCAAATCCGCTTCACCCGGGAGCTTGACTGACGGGTTGTGCAACACATCGAGAAAGACATTAGGCGGGACCGGCTGAGAGCCCAACCGGCTTAAAGCGTCCGCCGCTTCATTTTTTCGACGATCCACGTGCTCCACCTGGTAACCCTTGAAGTGACCCGCAACAATATCCACCTCACGACGATATGCAGCCATAAGCGGGTCCTTAGAATCCCAAGTGCCAGATACCTGTTGAGCCACGAGGTCCGAGTCACCGAAGCACTTAACCCGACTTAGATTCATCTCTTTAGCCATCCGGAGACCATGGAGCAAAGCTTCATACTCAGCTGCATTATTAGTACAAGGGAACATTAAGCGGAGAACATAACAAAACTTATCACCCCGTGGGGAAGTTAATACGACTCCAGCCCCCGAGCCTTCCAATTGCCTGGATCCATCAAAATGGATAGTCCAATATGTGTGATCCGGCTTTTCCTCTGGTACTTGCAACTCCGTCCAATCATTGATGAAATCAACAAGTGCTTGAGACTTCACCGCCGTCCGAGGCACGTACTTCAATCCGTGCGGCCCAAGTTCTATGGCCCACTTGGCAATCCGGCCAGTCGCCTCCTGGTTCTGTATGATATCGCCCAAGGGAGCTGAACTGACCACTGTGATGGGGTGCCCTTGGAAATACTGCTTCAACTTCCGGCTTGCCATGAAAACTCCATATACCAGCTTCTGCCAATGCGGATACCTTTGCTTGGATTCAATAAGCACCTCACTGATATAGTAAACCGGCCACTGAACCGGATACTCCTTGCCTGCCTCCTTGCGTTCTACCACAATAGCCACGCTAACTGCACGAGCATTGGCCGCTACGTATAACAATAATGGCTCCTTGTCGACCGGAGCTGCAAGAACGGGCGGATTGGCTAATTGCCGCTTCAAGTCCTCCAACGCTTCATCAGCAGCTGGACTCCAAATGAATTGATCTGTCTTTCTCAACGTCTGGTATAAAGGGATGGCCTTCTCTCCGAGGCGGCTGATAAACCGGCTCAGTGCAGCGATCCGACCCGCCAAACGCTGAACATCGTTGATACACTTCGGTTTAGCCAGGGAGGTGATAGCCGTAATCTTTTCCGGATTAGCCTCAATTCCTCTGTTGGACACAAGAAAACCCAGTAACTTGCCTGCCGGAACACCAAAGACACATTTGGCAGGGTTAAGCATCATCTTATAAACCCGCAAGTTGTTAAAGGTTTCCTTCAAATCATCAACCACGGTCTCCTTCTGCCTTGACTTGACTACAATATCATCCACATAGGCGTGCACATTGCGGCCGATCTGTTTATGCAGGCAATTCTGTACACACCGTTGATAAGTGGCTTGGGCGCTCTTGAGCCCAAAAGGCATAGATACATAGCAGAAGGCTCCAAAGGGAGTAATAAACGCCATCTTCTCCTGGTCCTTAACCGCCATTTTGATTTGATGATACCCAGAATACGCATCCAAAAAAACTCAAACGCTCACAACCCGCCGTGGCGTCAATAATCTGGTCAATGCGAGGGAGGGCAAAAGGATCCGCTGGACAAGCCATGTTAAGATCCCACACACATACGCCAAGTGCCATTTTTCTTAAGTACCAGCACCGGATTAGCGAGCCATTCTGGATGGAACACTTCAATGATAAAACCAGCTGCTAAGAGCCTGGCCACTTCTTCTCCAATAGCTTTGCGCCTTTCTTCGTTAAACCGGCGGAGAAACTGTTTTACCGGTTTATACTCGGGATCAACATTAAGAGTGTGCTCAGCGAGTTCCCTCGGTACACCTGGCATGTCAGAAGGCTTCCATGCAAAAATGTCCCGATTCTCACGGATGAACTCGATGAGCGCGCTTTCCTATTTAGGGTCCAAGTTGGCACTAACAGTGAACTGCTTGGACGAATCACCGGGCACGAAGTCAACAAGCTTGGTCTCAGCCGCCGATTTGAACTTCAGATCTGAATCATGCTCCGTAGTTGGCCTCTTCAAAGGGGTCATGTCCGCCGAGCAACATTGTCCCTATAATATTTCAACTCCTGCTTGGCACAAACCGACTCTGCATAGGCCGCATCACCTTCCTCACATTCCAAAGCAATCTTGCGGCTCCCATGAACCGTTATTGTCCCTTTGTAACCCGGCATCTTGAGCTGCAAATAGATATAACAAGGCCGTGCCATGAATTTGGCATAAGCCGGCCGCCCAAACAAGGCGTGACACGGGCTCCGAATTTTCACTACCTCAAAGGTTAGTGTTTCAGATCGGCAATCATGCTCGTCCCCAAAAGCCACCTCCAAGGCTATCTTACCAACAGGATACGCTGATTTGCCAGGCACCACACCATGGAACACTGTATTAGACGGTCTGAGATCCTTGTCTGTTAGCCCCATGCGGCGGAATGTCTCATAGTACAGGATGTTAATACTGCTCCCTCCATCCATGGGTACCTTGGTGAATTTATAACCTCCCACCTGAGGGTCTACCACTAATGCCAACT